>NW_024528821.1:5421664-5526940 GCF_017590135.1 Pyrgilauda ruficollis | reverse complement strand
GGCGCGGGGCGGGGAGCGGAGCGGAGCGCGGTGCTGCGGGACCGCCCGCGGCCGGTGCGCGGCCCCGGCGCCGCCCGGCTCGGCTCTGTGCTCTGTCTGCGGGGCCCGCCGGGCAGCGGCTGCGGGGAGCGCCGGGGCGGGCATTCACCTGCCCCCGGTCCGGGGCGGTGAGCCGGGACGGCCGCGCCCCCGCAGCCGCCGAAAGCCGCGTGCAGAGAAAAAAACACCTCAATTAGGGGAAAAGTAAACAGATGTATGTAAAACACGAGAGCTGCGCGGGAGCGGTGGGGACGCTCGGCTTCGCCGTTCGTGCGAAACAGTTCGTTTCGCTGCCTCTTCTGTCGGGGGTTTATGGCCTCTTAAAACCCGGACAGAAAAGGGATGATGCTGTTCCAGCCCTACTTGGGTAAAAGTTGATGGCTTGTTACTCAGTGTGGCTCTGCCCGTGCACTCACACGACACCAGAACGAGACTTAAAACCGTTCTCTTTTTCCCCCGTTACTGTGATGCTAAGTTCTCCACAAGCTCTGATTCTCAGTCTGTGTTTCTCCGACCTGCAAGCTTTCCTGCGTCCAGCCGGCACAGCCTTAAAACCCGCCCGGAGTCACACAGGAGCAATGGGAGCAGGATTTCGGAGCCCACAGTGCACATCCTGGGTGTGTGGTGACACCACGACACGCTCCCAGGGAGGATGGGCTCTTTGGAGACGTGGCTTTCCAGAGACTTTTAAATGTGAAGAGTCAGAACTTGGGAGAATGGTGATTTGTGCCAGTGGGGAGCCTGGCAAGCAGAGGCCTGGGAAAAGTGATGCTGAGGCAAAATGTTCCCTTCCAAAAGGAGAACCCAGATCTGGTGGTCAGAAACTTGTGGATTTGTCATATTCATGATTGGAAGTGGTTAAAGCTGCCAAGTCTCTTGTTGGCCTGGTGGGTTCGAATTCTTCCTGCAGTTTTTATTTTTACCCCCACCCCAAACAGCAAAAAAAACCCCAAACCCTGTTGCTAGATAATTGCTCTGTTCTCACAGGTGAAGCAGCGAAGCTCAATTAATTCTGCTTTGTGAAGTGCTTCTGATCCTCTGATGGAAACATGTAGGGGCAAAACACTTTTATTTTGCAACTTGCAAAGGCTGATAAGAGCGATGAAAACGGAAAAGCCTCACCACTGAGGGGGATTACAGCCCCACGCTTTTTCCACTTGAGATCTTAGAGATGAGCTGATGGCTGCTGCTTTTCATTTAGAAGGGTTTTTCCCCCTCTTTTGAAAGAAACACAATCACTACCAAGTATTCTAGAGGGACTTCATCTTTAAACAAATAATGTTTTTCTTGTTGGGTGTGCACTATTATTTTCTTAATTATTCCTGGATTTATGCCTGTTCCACCAAGAGTTTTCTCAGATGGCAGAAACAATTGGTCCTTTTTTATTACGCTAATAGCAAAAAGTATCCCTAATAAAAAGACTCTGTACATCCCATAAACTCAAATGGGACACATTTTGCCAACAATCACACCTCTTCATTGAGGCATCTTATATGCTGCTTCTTTTTTTTTAAAACTTTTTTTCCACATTACTATTGTTTACTACTCGGCCTCACTGGCTGGCTAAGTCTTGGTGCCAAAACGAAACTAATCGAGTCATTTATTTAGCACCAGAGCCCTCCCACTCACCCTTAGCATGAATGTTGAGATCTCAGCAGATGTGGTAGGGAATGAATGGGCAAAGAGATTCACCTACACAAAATCACATCTACTTGTGGGTGGCCTCTAATTAATTTGGCTTCGAGGCTCCACTGCAAGGTAGATGGGTTAGGAAGTCTGGCCAGGAGTCATCTGGTTGAATCATACCTATTCTATGGAGAACTTCATTGTGTAGCTGTGTCTGCCTCCCACCCTTGTGAGAACTAATTAAACATTTAAAAAAAAAAAGTGCCCCACACTTATTGGAAGTCAAATATAAATGTCAGCGTTTCGGATGAAATGGTGTCTTGGGAGGCTCCTGCACATTTAATCAGCTGGTTGCGCCATGTATATCATGGCCTCAAAAGCTGCAGTGAGAACCACGAAAGGCACTGGCTTAACATCAGCAGAAGTGTTTGCCAAACTTGGATTATGTCACTGCTTTATGATCTTGCTTTGTAAAGGGAGAATACTCTTGGGGAGAAAGGACTCGGCATGCTGGATCTACGGCGAGAGCGAGGAATGAATGCTGCTCACAGAGACCGGGGGGAGGGCGAGGGGTTCTGTTTGCTGGGGTGTTTTTGCAGATGGATGCTGTACGGTTGCTGCCGCCAAGCAGAGATGCACCCCACGGATCACTGGGGCTGAAAGCAAAAAGCCCAAAATACCCCAGCAGAGCTGTTTGCTGCTCGCCCTCCCACGGGCACACCTGTGGGGGCCCTGCCTGGGTCCTGTTTGTCACTGTCCCCTGGCTCTCGGAGCATCTCTGTCCCATTCCAGGGAATATGGAGATGATCTGAGGCCCTCTGGTTTTCCTTTACCTCAGGATACAGACCCCAGCCAGGCTGGGGGTTGTCAGACACTCAGAATGTGATGCCCTTGCGGAGGTGGCAGCCATGGAACTGGTTAAAAAAATAAACATCCCCCACCACACATCTGAGATGTGGCCTGCTGAGATGCTTCTGTTCCCTGTCACAGGGGTGAGCTGTGGCCACTCCTTCCGTGCTGCAAGCTGGTGGTAAAGGCAGGAAACTCTTTGAGAAGACCAATTCTGCTTGCCCAGCACCAGCCCAAATGCTGGGCTTGCATCTGCTGCTGTGAGTGCAAGAAGAATAAAGAAAAAAACTTGGAGGTTTTTTGAGGAGGGCTCTCGGTGGGACAAGTGACATTGGAGGGAACAAACAGCTGAAGAGAAACACCTCTTTAAAAGCAGCCCCTGGGGTCTGAGAGCTGTGCTGCCATGCTGCCCTTGCTTTCCTGTTGCAGCAAGAGCCTTGGGCAGCCACCAGTCCCCACCCGCCTCACTGCCGGAGCATCCTGCCCAGCCTGGAAACTTTCCGCTGCTACTGGGCTAATAAATTGTGCTGCTTCTGGAGGAGTGTCTAGCCAGCCCCTGACTGCATCCTAACACTGGGCTTGGCATGGACAAGGGGGTCCCTGTGTCTGCAGGGGCTGTGTAGGGCACAGGGAGTGCAGGTGGGCAGCCTGGGTACCCAGGACAGTGAAAAGGACCAGGTGTGGGTACAGCCACAGCACCTCGTGTTTGCCAATGAACAGAACAGGCGTTCCTGGTGTGCAGAATGGGGGCGAGGGTCTTTTATTTATTGCATTACCCTCCAGTACAGTAAATTGCCCATCCTGAGCTCTGATTTCTGCACTAACCCTTCCTCCAGCCTTTCAGTCCCTAGTGACCAGACTGAACAGTGGGTTAGTGCTTGGTTTCTTTCCATATCTCCTTCATCTGCCCTTGTGCACCAGCCCTGGCGTTCCGCAACTCCCCCAGCTCTGTGTGTGGTGTGACAGTCCCAGCCTTGGCTTCCTGGGCCCCATCGGTGCTCGCAGCCGCCTCAGCCACTCTGCGGTGTGGAAGATGGGTGTGGTGGCCATGCCGATGGGGTTTTGGCAGCACCTCCCGCCTTGCCTTGGCTCAGAGTGCCCGGAGCGTAGCACTGTCTGGACAGCGATTTCACTGCCCGCCATCCAGCCTGCCAGTGCAGCCTTGTCATTGCAATTTGTCACACGTATCTGGTGTGTGCCGAGGATCATGGAATCGCTCCTTGTCTGGCGCGAGGAGCAGCCGGGCCCTGCCGGGCCTTGCCGGGCCCACATGCGGCTGTGCCGGGCCTGCGCTCTGCTCTCGCGGTGTGAACCAGCAGCATGACATTCCCTCCCATCAGCCTCCTTTCTTTCAATGGAGGGGGGTTATTTTTGTAGAAAATATCTGGTTTTTATTGAGACACTAATTTTAAAGGGTCTTTTTGTTGTTTGGAGATGGAAACCTTCAGCAGAGGCATCAGCTCCCCAGTCCTCCCCTCCTTGCCTTTGCAGTTATTTGCTGTATTTATTTACTGCAAAATGTGCTGTATTGCCTGACATTTTTTGGTTATCAAAATATTTTGATTATGTGCAGGGGAGGGGGTGGCTTGATAGCATGGCCGACATCTCGATAGAAAACTGCCTGTAAAACATTCTAACTAAATTCAGGGCGGGGAAGAGTGAGATATTCCAGCCTGTCCCAGGCAAGCCCTTGGCACTGCTGCTGTGACCTGGCTGTTCAGAGCCTGGACTCAGCTCAGAGCCATTTCCCTGTATATTTCTGACTCTTCTGTGAGCTCTCCCCAGGCATTCATCAACTACAGCAAGCATGGAAAGGAGGGCAGGGGAGAAGATGCTGCTGCAGGATCACATCCCGAAATCACTGCACAGGTTTTCCCATGGAGTCTGAGAGGGGACAGAGGCAGGATACAAAAAGCAGAGGTCAAAGGGGTGGGAGGGAATTTGCACATCAAGGTCACTCCAGAAAGGGCTGAAGCACTTCCCACTTTTTTCTGTCTGGCAGAAATGTTGTCTTTGTGAGATGACCATCAGCCTGTTGGCTCTGGAGGTATCTGCTGACTGTCCTTGAGCAAATGCCATCAGCAGAAGATGTCCCAGTTCATGAGTGAAGAGCTGCTCACATCTTGAAAGCAATTTTTGCATTTTGATTTGAAATAGCATTGAGCAATTATCTGTTACAGCAGCTCTTCAGCTTCTGCATGCAAAAGTGTTTACAATTTTGAAGATCAATATTTATCAGCACACAATAATTTTGCCTGTTCCTGTGATTGTTCTGTATGTAAACAGACTCCTCTGACTTCCCCAACGCTAGCACGCTTAAAACTTTTTCTGACTTGTGTTACCAAACCTGCAATTTGTCATTGATACAGTGTTCTGTCAGAAATACAGTGTTGTGGGCATGTACATATAAATATTGTACTCTCTTGGCAAAGCCAAATGTCATGATAGGATAATGTGTTATTTAATACAGAGCTGTAGATTAGACAAGGACATTTGCAATACAAACCAGTCCCAACATCAGACAGTTGCAAAAGTTATTGTTATGCTGATACTGTAGGAAAACTGATATTTCTAGCTGAACATTTTATGTATTGTGCTCCGTGACCATCCCATGGACCTCTGCCATATGACACATGGTCTTAAATTATACTGTCCAAGAGCCATTTTGTACAATTCAAGGCAGTAGCTCCAAGAGGAACTCCTTAGACATGCAAGGAGTCTGAAATGGTAGGTTAGTGGTTGTCTTTAGATGCCCTTGGCCCTCCTCCTAGGAAAGATGGTCTGGCTCCTAGCTTTTTACCTGGAAAATGTATTAATTCTTAAAGGGTAGCTCCTAGAATAGTCCAAAAAAAACCCCAAGCAGTGCATTTGTGCTGAGAGATGGGCTGGGCTTGTGCATGACAGGAACTAGAGTACAAATGCTGGAGAGAGCCCAGTACACCAGTCCCAAGCTCTCTGACTGCTGACATTTCCCTGGTTTACCACTTTGGGATGGAATGGGAAGGCTTTGGGAAGTGTCATGCAGCTCTGTGGCTCTTCAGCCCAAGACCACTTGCTTTGGTGGCTCTTGGACCCTGCGTAGGGAAAGTTTATCTCAGGGGGCTTTTGAGGGACCCAGCTCCCACAGAGATTTTGATTGCTTTTGAAAATCCTGGGGTTTGTTGATGATATTCCTGGAAAATGACATTTTTCTGAAGTGAGGTGTTGCTTTCTAATAAGGCATTTTTGAGCTGGTATAACCATTTCTGCTGATCCCAGCTGCTTATGCTGTGTTCCAGGGGGGGAAGGAAATCATGGCACTGGGTGTGCAGGTTGGCTGTGCTCCAGTCATCCTATTAGCAGAGTTTTAACAGGAAGACAAGCATTGCTCCTGGGGATATACATTAATTAAGTTTCTATATGGCCAGGGCACAATATACCTTTACACAAGCTTTTTACCCTAAATTGCTCAGGTTTTTTTAATTACTCAATTACCTTGAGTTGCACCTGCTGTACAACAGAGTGTTTTTTCACTCTGAGGAGCAGGATGAAGAATTGTTGCTCGTACCCTACCATCAATGCTGGCAGAGCTCACAGGGAGGCACTTTGTTCACATCTTCCTTTCTTTAAAATGCTTTTTATCTCACGGTGCCTCCAACTAGCATGGAATCTTTGGGGATAAATCTGGAATTTAAAGCCGTGCAAGACCTGACTTTCTGTGTAAGACTGCAGGTTTGCACCAGGAATTAGTTCAGCAACTCAAAGTGCAGAAGCAAAACAGGCTTCAAATTGTATTTCTCATATTGTCCTGGGTGCAAAAAGATGTTGTGTGAGCAGGAGGCCAAAGCCTGCATGGAGAGTGACTGCACCACACACTGCTTTGCAAATTCACATACAATTGTGTCTTTGGGACAGAATATCAGGCACTTAGCTGCCACACCTGGCCTGATTCCAGTGAATTCTGTTAAGAGCTTTATCCTTGCCATTGGAAATGCAAACTGTAGCATTATTTGTAGAGAAAAAAGTAGTATTTTATATATATATATATATGTGTGTGTGTGTGGGTGTTATTTATATATATATGTGTGTGTCTGTGTGTGTCTGTGTGTTTCACATCATCATTAGACATTGTCTCTTGAAAGCTGCAGTCATCCCTGGGGCTTCCCATGCTTTGGTGTGTCTGTACCTGTGACCCACCCTGGCTTCTGTGACAGTGCAGGTGTCCAGAGCACTGTGTGCTGGGGAAGGATGCAACAGCCTGGGGAGATGGAAGGAAGTCCTGCACCCAGTCAAGGGGCAGCCAGCACCCCTAGACACCAGGGCCCAACAGCACAGAAATCCCCTGCAGGGATGGCTGTGGGTGCTGGGAAAGGTGAGAGAGGAGAAAAAGTGTGAGAAAGGGAAGCGGCAGCAAAACCAGTCTAGCCCAAAAGGCAGAACGCCAAAATGAGACCACCCAGAATACGTCTAATTAGTGCTTTTCCTAAATTAGTGCTTCTCTCTGCTCGTCTTTCATTAATTTTTCTCCTTTATGAAATGTCAAGTTTTGTGGGTGTGATAAAGCTCTCATGAGGAACAGGGAGGATGTGCAGGCATGGCAGTGCCTCCAGGCTGCCCTCAGGATGGGGTGCAGGATCAGGCCCCATGCCAGCCCCAAAGCCTGCCCTGCTGGGAATGATGCTGCTGGGGGCAACTCGACCAGGTGTGAAGGGACAGAGCAGAGCTCCCTGCAGGAATGCACGTGTACATCCAAACACTGTGCACGGCAGAATCCCCACCCACCCTGAGAGTTGCACAGCTTGAAAAGTGTGTGTAATTATGTCTGCCCATATTATTTATTTCAGTGGGTGCTGAAAACTGTGAAAAATAATTAGTGTCTGTTAATGGAGGGGGCATGGAGAGTGTCTTGTGGGGCAGCTCCTGTTGCTGTGCCCTGGCTGCAGCCCAGGATAGTGGTGGGAGACCCACGGCTGCGTGGCAGTCACTGGGTTCCAGGATCAGCTCAGCCCTTCCCCAGCAGACACATGCATTGGATGGTCCTGAGTGTCCCAGCTTCATGGGAGCACACCAAGGGGGCAGGAGACACAGAAACCCAGCAGAGAAGGGCTGTGTAACCCACAGGGGGAAGCCGAGGAGGAAAGCAAGGTGACCTCCCTTCTCTTTTGCAGACTGATTTGTGATTTGGGAGAGTCAGTAATGAGACAGGCTATTGGAGCTGCTGCCTTTTAGTTTAGTATTTTGCACTGACTACATCTGACAAAGTATTCTAATAAAAAAATTAATTAATTCTCAATTTTTCTTTTGGGAAAAAAATAAATCTATGTTTCTGTACTCCTTGCAGGAAAGAAATCCAATTTTGTTTGCAAGAAAGAGAAATTTCATCCTCTTGGTGAAAATACCTAACTGTAAAGAGACAGAAGAAGAAGCCCAAATTAGTTTCATGATGTCAGTAAATGATACCATGAATTGGGAAATCTATGAGTTTCACTGAAACCAGTCACGGTTTCCATCTCCCTCTGCCTCCCATCTGCTTCAAAACAGTTCACTCTTGAGCCTGGAGGAGTGCAGAGAGGTAGCTAAATATTTCCACATCTGGTTTGGGGAAGATTTGGAAAAATAATTTTGCTGCAGAATTAACAAGAGTAATGGAGCTTATGTGTTTCTCTCAGTATATGGCAATATATTGTAGAACTTCTCCTCGAGCACCTTTGTGCCAGACTGCCTCACTTGGTGTTACCTAGTTACCTGTTCTTCAGAGAGGAAAGTTTGCTGCCTCCCTGAATGATAACAGGGCTATTCTCAATCATAGGAAAACTTTTTAATTTTAGAAAGTTTCACCATCTGAGCCCTGATTCTTCTTTGCTTTCACTTACTTTGCCTTTGTGGTTTCATGATATCCTGAAAGGATATCAGCTGTCCATGATACCAAGGAGAATTAACATGGGAGACAACTACATGTGTTTAACTGTTTGTTTGCATGCAGAAAAATGTTCCCAAGAAGCAGAGGAATCAGTTTTGAAAAATGAGGGATTTTTCTATGGAAAATATTTTGCCTAAAAGTCTGTATGAAGTGAAAGGGTCAGTGATGATGCTTCACCTGGAGAATGCCCTGTGCTGCAGAACACCAGTTGTGCCTGTCTGGTCCTCTATGGCTCTGCAGCAGTCAGTCAGATGTGGAGCTTTACCTCCTCTCAGGCAAGGACCAACCTGCAAAATGCCGAAGCAGCTGGTTCCTTTTAGCAGCACTGCTTGGGGTCACGGTGGGTGCCTACACTGGTGGGTGACTGTTCCCTGCCAGTGTTGCCAATGCAGAACAGGACACCCTAAAGGTACTTGGGATGTGAAGTGGTGGTTAGATGGGAGTAGCCCTGTGGTGTGCAGAAACCGACTGTGAGCTCTGCATGAGGAGAAATGCCTGCGGGGCATCACCCAGCCCTTGCAGCTGGTGTTGGCAGAAGCACCAGCAGCTCCCCATGAAAGGGCTTCAAGAGTGCCCCATGGGCAGACAGGTGCCTTGGGGCTGGGGAAAAGCAGCAGCTCATGGTGCTGGTCACCCCTGGGAACCAGCTGCATCAGTGAAAGGCACTGAGACCTACTGAAACTTCTGTTCAGGTTTTGTTTTCTCCAGCAGCCACAGTTTACAAACTGGAGCCAGCACTCACCTCCTCTCTGCCGCCTCTGCCGTCCCCCCGGGAGGGCGGTGGGCAGAGAGCCACCACGCTCAGGAAGAGCCTTTGTTGCAGGGCTCAGCCATTGAATTCAGTGACTTTCAGAGAACCCCACACTTATTTTAAAGATTTATTGTTTGCTCTGGAAAGCAGCTCTCAAATACTGCGTCTGCACCCCCTGAACAGCAACATGTGCTGCTGGGAGCTGTCGGGCTGCCTGTTGCCTGCAGAGAAGGCTGGACTTGGACACTGCATCAAGTTGCCTGGATTTTGGGGTGGTGGTGGCAGAGGCCAGAGTAAAGGCTGTGCCCAGCACAGCCTCCTCAGTCAGTGATGCACACTGGGTCACTGTGGCTTCCAGAGTGCAGTGGCAGTGCTGGGCAGGAGAAGGCTGTGTGAGGATAGCAGCATTCTTTTTGTTTTACAATTTACATCCTCTTCCTTCCCCCTTGCTTTGGAGCTCCCTTTCATGCTGGGCTGCTCCTGAGGCACAGTGAGTTTTAGCTTGTTTGGGGCAGGTATTTCTTCCTTTGCTCAGCAGTAACTCCTGTCTGAGTCCCAAGAACATCAGGACCACACTAGACATCAGTGCATGGACACAGCACTTTGACCTGGGAGGGCTGGCTGTGCAGCAGCCTCCCGTGCTGGGTCACTCTCTGAGATGTCTGGCTGAGACGAGGCAGCCTGAGCCATAACCAAGTTATTATGGGGCCTTGGAGAAGGTGTCTTGGCAGCTGCCATTTGCACCGTGCAGAGAGCAGCTCCCCCACCTCAGTCCCTCGTTGGCAATAACCGCTAGAAAGCAGCCTTAAAACAACAACCAGCTTTCTAATAAAGCTGGCAAGTAATGCTGAGACAGAAAGCGCAGGAGAACCCCATGCAGTCCTGGAGCACAGCCTGCAAACCAGACCTTGCAGCACAATGTCCTGGCCCGATTTGGTGTGTTCTTGTCCCCTTCAGCAGGCTGATGTCTGGCAGCCACTGTGCCGAGCTGCAGCCTTTGCTCTGAACTGGTATCCTCCATCTCTGCTGGTGGCAGATTGGTGGTCAGCTGTACTTGCACAATGTCAGAGCAGGGCATGTCACCTCTGTCAGTGGCGACAGCAACAGTGTAAGCTGTGGAGGTGCTGGTGCAAAAAGCTACCCAGTGTGTTTTTACAAAACTGGGCTGATAAATCCAGTGTCCTCTCTGTGTAACTTTAATACCGTGATCGCTGCAGCCCCAATCCAGTCTTTGCCGTCTTCTTCATAGCCATGTCTTGCAGTATCACTCCCGAGAGCGTGTTCTAAAGTTTTTATTTTGGACGTGCGGATCCCGTCTGGATGCTGGCATGCCCTGCTTGGAGCAGTCCCAGGAGCGCCGTCTGTCCGGCTGGCACTGGGACCTCTCCTTCGGGAGACACGCTTAGGGTGCTGCTGGTCCTGGGGAGCCCAGGGGGAAACACAAGGGCTCGGAGTGCCGCGCACGGCGGGGTCTGTGCGGGAGCGGTCCGGGAATGGTGCGGGAGACGTGCGGAGCAGTGCGGGAGCGGCGCCGGGCTGAGGACCAGCAGAGGGAGCACAAGAGTGCAGAAATCCCACCGGGAAGCCGGGGATCAAGGCTGCGCCGGTGTGCGCCGGTGTGCGCTGCTGCAGTGTGGGCGAGACCCTGCTGCCCCATCCCGGAGCCGCAGGGATCCCCGGTGGGGACGGGTCCGGGTGTCGCACGCAGCCTTCATTGCCCTGGCTGCATCCATCAGCAGCCCCCGAGCTGCTTTATCCGGTGAGAGGTGCCGAGATAACAGGTCCTGCAGTCAGGACACAGCCTGCGAGGACAGTCCACATCCCTCTGCATGGCCGGAGTTCTTCAGTGACTTTGCGGGCTCATCCGGTCGCATTTCAATTCATATTTCTCCATCCCCTGAAACGGAGTCCTTCTCCTCACGCAGCCGGAGTGAGCAAACCCCTGGCTGGGGCCAGAGGGCAGACAGCGGGTGCGAGCAGTGCCCCAAAGTGCCAGGCTGCCTGCCAGGCCCTGCAAAGGAGCTTTCAGCACCTCCAAGCCCGACTTGCTTTTGGAGTTCACTATGAAAAAGACACCGTGACAAACCCCAGAGGGTTATTTTTGGCAGAAAACTATATTTGAAAGAAAACAGAGCAGCCATCCTGTTGCAGCCAGCGGAGCCCGGGATATCCCTGCTGCAGCTCAGTGCTGCCTTTCTTGCTGTCTTTTCTCCCGGAGGCAAAAATGCCGTGAGACTCTGGTTATAACCAGGTTATTCACATGGGAGTATCTGCTCACACTCGTAGTATCCACAGCCTGCTTGTCCTCATTGATTAAATCTCCAGCTGTCTGAACAATGCAATGACCCACCTGGGACCTCCTTCAGCACCCTCTGAAGGGCAGTGGCAGCAGGGCAGGTCCCTGCCCTGAATAGGCTCTGCCCAGGCCAGGGGATCACAAACTAAAAAGACAAATAATTCACAGCACATCACTGCTGCTGGTGAGGTACCAAGGGGTGGTTTTGCCAAGAAGAGGTGAATTCCACCCGGGAGGAATTCACTCTTCGCCTGTGCTAATATTAAAATGTGCTGGATTATTTAATTTTAGGCCCAGTTATCTTTCTCACCACAGAGTTTAACACAATTGTGTGGCAGGATGTCTGCAGCAGTCAGATGGGAATAATAGAGGTGTTAGTCACTCCAGAAAAGGAATTAAATTGCACTGGGCAGTTTGCACAGCTACTTCTGGTGCTGCTACAGGGAGAACCCCTAGGTCTTGTCTAGCAAAGCTTCAGCATTTTTTAGGAAAGCACAACCAGAATTTTTTACATCTCTGTCTGTCTTTCCTAGCAGAGCAGTGTGTCCATGTCGCAGCTGCTGTGGGGACTGTCCTGCTGGCGCCCAGGCGCCGAGGGAGGGTCATTGTCCCATTGTGTGGATGGGAAATGTGAGCACAAGGATGCAGAGCTCTGCTTGGAGGCTCTGAGCGCAAGTCTCTGGGGGCCTTGGCCTGAGCTTTAACTACAAAACCATCTTGCACAGTCCTCCATGTGCCAAGCAAAGCATTTCAGAGCATCCCCCTCTCTACCCATGACCCTTTGTCAGCAGCTTCCCTGTGCTTGCTGCAGGCTGTCCCTCTGGAAACTCAGCCATTCTCTCCAGCTTAGGCAGCAGCATGGATAAACCTCCATCACAAAAGCTTGAGCCCCAGCCAAATTTCCCAGAGACTAGCCAAGCTCCAGCAGAGCAGAGGCAGTTCTGGCTTGTCCTGGCACCAATGCCCAGCTCCAAACCCCAGGGGCTGGTCCCTGTGATGTGGGCACAGGTGCCACCATGCATGAGCTCCATGAAGTCACAGGGACTTCATGACCCAAGGGCTCAAGCTGTGGAGCAAAGAGCACATCCTCCTGGAGCCACCATGGAGGAGAGGGACTGAGCACACCCCAGCAGAGGGGAATGGCAGTTTTGGAAATGTTTGATTCACACTTTGGTCTGACATTCCTGAAAAAGAGGCTCTGCTGGCTTCCTCCGTGGGTGACAGGGCTCTGTCAGGGCTCTGGTGGGCACCTCCTCGAGGGGCCAGCCCCACCACCCTGGGGCATCAGACACACAAGAGCAATTGTGGCTTTCTTGCTGTTGGGCAATGAACACTGAATGGTGGGTCTGAATACTCTTGGGGATTTCAATAGAAAATGCTTTCAGATTGAAATGACCTTGATTACAGCTGGTTGAATAATTTATTGTGAATAAGGTTCTGTGCAAAGTTTGGCATTTTCACATTCATTATGTAACAATTGGTGATTACATTTTTTTCCAATTTTTATCCTGTGCTGATCTTGATATTAGCCTGAAATGCCAGCAGTGCAATGACGAGAGACAGCATCCATGCCAACATCCATGCAAAAATCCACACCAGCTTGGGCATTACTTGCTTTTTATAGGTGAGGGACATCAAGCAACCCAGAACTGCTCCTCCCTCAGAAACATACAACCCACTGATGCTCATTTGGCTATTTTTAATTTGATTAAGGGCTCTGCTAGTCCCCTTGGGGGGACGGATGCAAATGGGGAGATGCATTTGTCACTGTGAACAACAACTTTCTGTAAACATGTATCCATGTAAACCAATTTATTCCCAATTTATTCAGCAGTTTATTCTGTTTTCTTTTCCATCATTATGGGATTATGGTTTTAATAATAAAAACTAGGATGAATAGTCCCTGATAACTACACTGACAATTTACAGAAGCAGATTTTCTTGCCTTCTATGCAATTTCTGGCAGAAATGTGTCAACAGAATTACTTAACACAATAATAATAAGTATCAGTCATTACTCATAGAAATATTATGTAGATTCAGTGCATACTTTTACATGTGATGTGGGTATAAGGACACACATGGAATTGCACTGATTAAACTACAGATACAACACTTAAGGTGGGAAAAACCTATGTGACCACCACTGTGTCTTAGTCTTAAGCCAGAATATTAATTTTAATTGTTTGGAAGTGGGTTTTAAGTAAGCCACAAAAAAATTTGCTTTAAACCACCAGTCCTGTCTGTACAGGAAGTTGCATCAGTGTCTTTTAGCCAGTGCAAATCTGTGTGCAGACAAACCCTGCATGCCACGTCCTCCTGGAGGCACATTCCAAACTCACAGCACACTGTACCTTTAGTACTGACAGGTCAGCACCGAGAGCTAGGGCAGGAACTTAAAAAAAATGGGAGATAATTCATTTTTTCTGTGGTGATCAATGAGTCCAGGACAAAAAAAATTGCACTAAGTTATCAGCTGCAGTGAATTAATCACCCAGTATTTGCTGTTCTGCTTCCTCCACTGGGGTTCACTGAATAGTAGCATCCACAGGAACTTCACAGCATTTGTAAAAACTTTATGTTTTAGGTGAGATATGATTTCTTTGAAGGATAACTATGAACTGCAGTCAATAACACCAATGACTTCAAATCCTCACTCTGACTGCCATAGTGGTGGGTTGGCTAACAGGAAGATGAGCCTGTTGTTGTCTGTGTGAGCTCAGGCTGTTGTAAAACACCAACAGGGGCTCTGGGACCTGCTGCTGCTCTGAACCCAGCAATGCAAAGGGGTAGTTCCAAGGATCCACAGGAATCAGGTGAGAAAGGTGTTGCCATAGGTTTTTTAGAAGGGCATCTCCAAGGCACTGCGCTGGCAGAGGAACTTGTGCCTTCCAGCAAAAAGAGATGGAAACACAGAGCTGGAAGGTGGATTTGCAGCAGCAGGGCCCTAAAAGTAGGGCTTGTCCCATGCAGGAGTGGGAGCTGAGACCCCTCCAGCTTCTCCAGCCAGGACCCAGGGCAGCCAGCTCAGCTGTAAATGTTATTGTGTATTTATAAACAAGAGCAGGCTGGAGGGATGACATGGCTCTGTTTACCCCAGTGGCATGCAAAAGTAAACACCCCAGATGAGCTGATCATTAACTTGCCTCCCCTGCTTTCGTGCCTGTGTGAATAGAACATTCCCCCTCTCTCCTTTGCTCAGTCTGGTTTTGTTTGCTCTATCTCCACAGGGCTGATTTAATAGCCCTCCTTGAACTCAGAGAAGGCTATCATTTGCTTGCAGATCAAAACAATGCTGACTGCCTTACATTTGAAAAACCCCCAATTTCTGCTTTATGATCGAGATAAAAATCCTCCTCTCAGTTTCAGAAAACAGGCAGTGAAACTTTGTGTGGTTCAGGACAACCCCACAAAAACCAAGACTTTACTGAGAGGTTGGGAGCAAGCCAATTTGATGCATTAATCTCAAGAAATAAATCACATAAATAAGAGATAAGCACATGTTTCCCCCCAAGCAAATAGAGGCCACTTGGCTGTGAAAGGCACGTCCTTCTCAAATAATGAGTGGGAGACTCTAATTCCAGGCTTGCAGTCAGTATTTCTGTAGGGGCTTGCAGGCTGTGAGCAGAGGAGTAGCTGAGCATTATCAGGCATCTATTGAGAGGGTGTATGTCTGACACAGCTCACAGAGCCAGCAGAAAAGTCAGCACAGATTATTTTCCCACCCACACACTTTCACAAGGAGTCAACGGCGCCACTACTGCACAGGTCTCGTAAAGGGTCAAGGATTTATTTTTCTTGAGTGAGCAACAAACTTCTTTTTCCATCAGCAATAATATTTTGTGACAGTGAGGCACCATCCCTAGGATCCCAGTAGTCTCTGACCCCACAGACACTGAAACTGCAGGCACACTGTTGGATAAGTGCCCAGCATTTGGTGGCTCACAGAAACCCCCCCTTTGCACTGGGTGAGATGTCCAAGACAGACACTGGGAAGGTGAAACACCTGAATTGCCACTGAAATCCTAATCCACCTCCTTCATGTTTCCTTGCATAGGCCTCAGTAATGAGGGCTTTGCAGGAATGCTGGTTGGGGTGTCAGGAGGGACATATGGATGAGGCTGGTCCAGCACCAGGCACCAGAGGGGCAGGTCTCAGGTATGGGCTAGTGGGTACAGAGGCAGAGGCTGTCTGGGCTGTGGTACCCAGCATCCACCTTGAGCTGTCTTTTCCATTTGGACAGTGAAAAGCCAGGGAGTTCTGTGTGGAGAAGCCACATGGATGAGGTCTGGTACAGACTACATTTGCAATCCTGAGTGCTGTAACGTGACAGTGGCTGCAAATTTAGGTTAATCTGGAGTTTAGCTTTTGTGGCTCTAGGAGGCACTTCATGAAAACCCAAACCAGCCAAGTCAAATGAACAAACACCCACATCCTTGGTAGCCTGACTCTGCTAAAATTAAATGCCCTGAGATGCGCTTCTCTCTCAGTTCTTTCCTAAACATGTCTTTATTTCCTTCCCTCTGTGGCAGCCACAAAGCAGAGCAGCTCTGTGGTCACCTGAGGCTCACCAATCCCAGGTCCCTCCCAGGCAGTCCCATCTCTGCAGTGTTCCTGAGGTGGTCTGGGCTGTGTTCCCTGACCCTGGCGTTTCACCTCTCCATTCCCACAGCCCTGTTTCAGCTTTTCTCATTTATTCTGGGCCATACTGGCAGCTGGCTTGATTCTTGCAAAGCTACCAAACCACATTTCATGGAGATTGATCACAGAAGCCATTATTGTCCTGTAGAAAGCCATTTATTTGCTAGTTAGTCCCCAGGGTATCTCTGGAGGGAGTGAAGGGTCCCTGCTCAGCTCAGGCTTCCTCAGGGATGTGAAACCCCAGCCAGCCACAGTGTGCTTCCACTCAGACATGGGGCTATTTTTAGTGCAGCATTTCATCTGGGTTCCTGTTCCCTCTGCTCAGAGCCCAAATATTCTCTCAGGCACTGACTGTTGTGAGTGGCTTGAGGCAGGACAGTGGTGCAGCTCTTTCCTGCAAGCTGGGCAGCAGTTAGGGCCCAAAATCAGGGCAGCTGGCAGATCCAACAGCCTTACCTGCAAAGGGCTCTTCAGGGCCTCCTCTGCTGAGGTCTGGGCTGATAATTGACAGCACAGGACAGGCATCTGCTGCCCTTCTTCCTCTGCTCAGCTCTGTTAAACTCCTGAGCTGCCAGTCCTTTGCGCTGGAACCAGCTGGGTGTGCAGAGCAGGATGTGCTCAGAGATGCTGGAGGGCTGCAGATGGCACAGAGGTTTGGCTGCTCTCAGATGCATCTCTCCATGCTGTCAGCTTGTGTCACACCTGCCTTGTGGCAGCTGACGCATTGCAAAGGGTATAATAGAAAAAACAAGATCTAAAACCAATGCACCATCAATCTGCATCAACTTTTTTCAGGTTCTTCCCCCACCTGCAGGCAGGGAAGCTCTGGGAAATACTTTGACTTCCTGCTCAGAAGAGCACCCCAACTCCAAACGAGCTCTGTTTTTGCCTCCTAGCCAGCCTGGTATACCTTGCCCTCCTCAGGAGCTTTCCCCATCAGTTGGAGACATCTCCTTGGGACAATGTCTCTCCTGCTTGTGGCGTCACAGCATGCAGGGACAGGAATTATTGGACTGCTGACTCTGGGACATGATTGTATCCTCCAGGAGAAATAGAAGAAGATCGGAAATAAATACTCTGTTTTACTGATGGGTTATGGAGACAGAGGTCATCACTATAGCAAACAGAGTCTCCTATGGGGAAAGATGAGGGTTGCTGGGTTGTTTCCACATGCTGTGTGCTCATGGAGATGTTTGGGAAGTGCTTTGTGCCAGTGAGCTCTGCTGTGGGTGCGTGTGTCTGGTTGGGCACAGGACAGCTCTTCCTGTGCCTGGGCTGGAAACATTTTAAACAGGACACTGAAGAGTAGCAAATAATAAAAACCACACTCCAATCTGAGATTACTGGATGAATAATCACTGGTGTTGAAATACACGAAACTCTGTGAGTCTGGGCTCTCAGTGCTTTCACCAGTACCCAGTGGATGTCCAAATACAAACAATGAGCAACCACAGCAAACGCAGAGAGGGGAAGGGGAGTACCAGTTTGTTCTGTCACTAGGCAAGGGGACAGGGACTTGCCAGGTCTCTCGGGGTGCTGTGGCCTCTGTGTGTCTGGGCTGCACAAAGAAGGTTTTGTTCCCAGACCCCCTCCCCAGTTGCTGGTTCCCTCTCCCTGTGCCTGCCTCTTCTGCTGCTGGTGGGCTGCAAACCTGGGTGTGCTGGCTCCGAGGGGCTCCCAGCCACACACAACTGCCCCATCTGTGCCCAAGTGCTGTGTCTAGAACTCACCCAGAGGTTTTTCCCTGAAGAAATTGGTCTGGGAGCCCAAGGCCATGGCAAGATGGTTTACACTCCCTCCAATAACCTTTGGAAAAGGTCCATAGCCAGCCAAGTGTCGAGCTGCCAGCTCCAACCAGAGAAGCAGGTTACAAAACAGAGACAGATGGCCAGGGTTTAACCTGGGCACTTTTTCATTAGTTCTATCACGACACAGCCACCAGGAGTGTCTCTGCTGCCTTTGCTGTAACTGAAAGGCTGGGCTTCCTCTCACCCCCAGCTCGGTGGCAGCCTGTGCCCTTGCTGGGATCTGGGGGCAGACCTGATTCTCCCTGCCAGGACTGGAACCAGTCTCTGTATACACAGCCATACTGGGAGTACTGGTGCAGGGTGTGCTGTGTTCAAAGAGGAGGGGAGGGCAGGGGGTCCAATCTGCAGGGTAAGAGCAGTGTCCTGCAGGGATGAGCAAGGAGGTAGTTCAGGCAGGGAGGGATGCAGGGAGGTGCTGGAGCTGGTCAGCACTGCCTACATGGGTGTACTGAAGGACTTGGCTGCCAGACTGCACAAAAACCCCACTCCAGGCTGGTGTCTGGGTTTAGGGTGGGTCCTGGGCCTTGTGCAGCACCCACAGTGTCCAGTCCCACACGCTGCAGGGGATGACTGCACTGCCCATCCCATTGTCCTGCAAACTGGGCAGTTGCAGTTCCTGGAGCTGCCCACCCCTTGGCCATGCCTGGCTGGATCCCCCCACATCCTCAATCTGTGCAGGACAATGCAGCAGGGAGCTGTGCCACTTCAAACCTCACTGTTCCAGGCCAATCTCCCCTCAGTCACACCTGGAGTCAGTTGGACCCTGATTCCAAATCCAAATCATTGTTAAATAAAACCAAGAGGGATGTATCAGTAACAACATGAGAGAGATTAATTCCTTGCACGGGTGGAGAGAAAATACATGCCAGGCAATGTCTGTTTTCTATCAGCAATTTAAATGGCTCTCTGGATGTAAGATGAGTATGTCCCCTTGCTGGGGAGCACCACACTGCACTTGCAGGGCTTTTCCCTCTCTCAAGCTCAGCTGCTGCAGAAATACAGGCAGGCAAAATTGTTCAGGGTCAGGAGGCACCAGCACTCAGTTTTTAAATAGTTTGGCTATTTTAAATGCTGACAGTGTTTGTTGGTTTTTTTGACCATAAACTTTGCCCAGCCTCCCACTCCAACTCCACCTGAAGCAGACCAGCTGGCTGCTGGCACAGATGCTGCTGTGGTGGCACCACGGTGTGACACATCTGCCCAGGGCACAGCATCACAGCAAATCCTTGTCCAGAGCCCCTCCAAGTGCTGGCTGCTCTCGTGTCCCTGTTGTAGGTGACCCTGAGTGACACCTGGCCACGGGTGTTCCTGGCTGGCACTGGAGCTGCTGGTTTGTGCTGGTCACGGTGCCTGTGCTGGAGTTTCGCCAGCAAACTTCTTGTTCAAACATCAGCTGTACTAAATTTGTGCAAAGCTTTTCTCATGCTGTCCAGATGCCACTGCTTCTAAAAATAGTCCAGTCTAGTCTGTTTTCCCAGATTCTTGCCTTTTATCAGCAATAGTTTTAATAGTCTTTGCAATATTTAAGGAGTCATTTTTCCATGTCAAGCCAGCAACTCCTGGGAATAGGAGTCAATTCCAGTTGTCCCATACTCCCATTCATGCCCTACACAAAAAAAAAAAAAAAAAAAGAAAAAAAAAGACAATGGATGAACTTTTTTCACTGGAAAGCAGAAGTTTTTGATGCACACTCAACAGGAGCAGGGTGGCAGAGGGTCACATCCAAGCTTTCCCTGCAGAACTCCCGGCACACAAAAGCTGCTGTGGGTCCTTCCCTTGGCACTGGTGCAGCAGCTGGAGTGGGAGCAGGACATCCCTGGGGATCCCATGGTGAGTTGTGCAGTCGTACCAGGACAAGAAGAGCCACAGGATGGGTTGGGATAGGGTGGGAGGAGATGAGAGAACATGATATGATGTGAGATTGAGTGGGCTGGGGGTGAGTTGGGATGGGGATGAGGCTGGGGTAGGAAGGGTGCCAGGCCACCATCCAGGGGCAGTTTTGTCCTGCTGCCAGTTTCGTGGGAGAAGCTGAGGCATACACTCCTGCCTCAGTTTCCCCATCTCTCAGTGGGTATCAATGTGCTCTTTGAGAGCCTGGCAGCTCTGTCAGGCTGAAGTCATCACATCAGCTGCTTGGAGTGCCAAACACAGACGCTATCTGTGACACTGTTGTCCTGCTATTATTTTATTTCATATAAAATTTATGCCTCATTTCTGAGGCATTTCTGCAAACACAGCTCGTAGGGACCTTGTAATCATTCAAGTATCCAGTGATATGTCCAGCTCTTGAATGTTGTGGCTTTTCCTGTGTTTATTTTTCCTCCTCCTGGACCTTTTGCTCAGCAGAAAGTCTGGTTTTTGGGGGTTTTTGGGCTCTGCCTGCCTGAAGTGAGCATCCTAGGAGGAGCAGCATTGGCAGAGCTGGTGCAGGACTGTAGGGGTGGTCACAGGGATACCCAAGGGACCAGAAGGAGGGTGATGGGTGCCTTAAAGAGTAAGTTCAAGGGAAGAACAGGGGCAGAGCTTTCCTGAAACCCTACCAGCATCAGCCTGGCTGGCCCTGACGTCGCATTCGCATTTCAAGGGGTGATGGACGAGACAGTTTGGGAGAGAAACATCCCTCCACTGGATGCTGCACTGGGGTCGTACCTGAGAGCCTCCAGCAGCAAAGCTCTGCCTGTTCTTCGTGCAGAAGAGCCTTTGGGAGCTGCTGCGGGCAGGGCTGCTCCTGGAGGCTCAGCCGCTCCTGTTTGCCGGGTCCCCTCTGCAAGGGCTGCTCCCGTCCTCTGCTGCCCTTTATTCTGCTTCTTCCCGGCGCGGAACAAACAAGCAGGGGAACAATGCTTTCCAGGAACCCCGCACTTCCTCCGGCAGCGCCGGGTCAGGGCTGCGAGCGCCGCGGGAGCGCTCTGCGCCGCCCGGGGAGCGCGCCCAGGGCGAGCGGCCCGGCCATCCATCCTGCCAGGGGCTTGGCGACAAAAAATAAATTTAAAAAAAAAGTGACTGATCCTCCATCCCCCAAAAGAGCGTTTGAATTGCCGGTGAGAGGACGGGAACGCATTGGTGTTTCAGGGAAGGCTCAGAAAGTGCTGATGGAGCGTTTGGATTTCGGGGGTACAGCTGGAGGGGAGCACGCGTGGGGAGAGGCTGGTTCCCACAGCTCCTCTAAAAAAAAAAAAAATGCATGCATTTTGTCCATTTGTGGAATGGGCTGCATATAAATTATCCATAAATAAGCTTAACTTTAGTGAGCAGGTGGAACAGGGCAGGGTTCAGGAAATTATACAAAGAAAGTACACAAAGAGCCAGGCTGCGATTGCTCTTTGTGTTGGGGAGCTGGGCTCACTTTGTGCAGTCACAACGAGTTAGTGCGAGGCACAAAGGCGGCAATTTTGGGTTTGATTAAACTCTCTGACAGCATTCATATGTTAAATGATTATGGGCTACTATCTGCTGCTACAGCGTGCATATCACAGGAGAATCACAAACGAGTCTGCTGAGGCCAGACTGCAGTGTCACAGGAGATGGAATTAATAAGCCAAACAAGAGCAGGGTAAAAAAGCAAATTTGTTGTGGTTCTTACTCAATGACCAGGCACATCAAGTCAGGAAGAAATTACTAACATGGAGCAACACAGATGTACGTTCTGGCATCTGAAATTCCAATCCCGATGCAAATATTGTAGTCAGGGTCCTGTCTCCCACCTTCAAAACTTCAAACACACAAGAACTGTGTGGCATCCCCCGTGCCAGCCAGTGCCTGCAGAGGCAGGCCAGGGCTGTGCAAAGGCACTCCCAGCATAAGAATTATTTTGCCTTTATGCTTGCTGTCCATTCAGTCTTTTGTGAGGTGCCACGGGGAATCGAGTGACATTTGAAAGAGGAACAAGGATTAGACACGTTCCCCCTCTCCTGTGGGTCACACAGTGCCTGGCAAGGCGCTGCCAGGCAGAGCCTCTGCACACCTGGATCACCTCCACACAGGAGGGGAGAGCACCCAGGTGTGCTGCCTCCAGCCCCCGCCTCCACCCACCAGTGAAAAGATGTCTCTGAAAGCCTCGATGGTGGGCAGCAGGAGGTGAGAGGGCAGGTGATGGCTGCAGAGCCCCAGCTGTCCCTGTCCCTGCCGTGGCCCATCCTGACTGGCATTGACACAGGTGTGGGAGCCATCTCGTTTACATTTCAATAGCCACAGCTGCCCTGGAGAAACAATACCACATGAAACAGCCATCTCCATGCAGGCTGGGGATGCCCAAATCTCTAGTGGTCAGCCAAAATTGGGTTATGGGGGCTGTGGAGGAATTGCCCCAGCTCCCAGGGCCCTGGAGCACGGCTGGGTGGCTGCCCTGGGACACTGGAAATTCATGCACCAGTCTTGTTATGCTGGTTGGCAGCTACCAGGTTTAGGTTGTTTGTGGAGGGATTCACCCAGGGCAGGCTTAGAGACATCCTGATCCCTAGCAAGGTGCACAGGGTCCTGCAATGTCACCCTGTCACCACTCCTGCCCCGCAGGACAGAATCACAGGGTGGTTTAGGATGGAAAAGCTCTCTAAGATCATCCAGTCCAACCATTAACCCAGCACCACTGTGTTCACTGCTAAACCACGTCCCCAAAAGCCACATCCACACACCTTTTGAATGTTCAGGACAACGCTCCCCCAAGATCTTTTCATTCTTATTCCCCTATTGCAAACTTTCTTCTTGCAAAGCATTTTCACCTCCCCTCAAAACAGCAAACTGGAAATCAAGAGTGCACAAAGATTTTTATCTAGAGCCAGAGGGCTTTGGGAGCGTGTCTGCCTGCCTGGTGGCAGGGAGGGCAGGCTCCGTGGGGAGGGCTGGCTCCGTGGGACCCCCAGCCCTGCAGGGAGCCCTGTCCAGCTGCAGACCTCGGCACAGGGCTGGCCAGTGCTCACTGTGCACCAGACTGCAGTGCAAGGTTTTATTGCCCAGTCAGCTCTCCCGTATCAGTCAGCTATTTGGCTGAAGGGGAGGCATCCATTCAAAGCCAGTTTACAGCAGAGGCTTTATTTTTATTTTAAAAGCATCTGGAAATTAAAAATCCCCTTTGGCACTCATCCACTTAGGAGAGAGAGCCAGGCCTGTTGTCTGGCCAAGCAGCCCTTCTCTAGCTGAGCTGGGTGGATCCAGGGCTGGGACATTTTTCTGACTCGAGCAGGAGTGGGATGTTGGCTTTCTTCCAGCAGCTCCATGAACTCCCCACGCCAAGTGTGGGTTTGGTCCTCACACCATGTGTGTCCCACAGTGGGGTGTCCCACAGAGGCATTCAGGGTGTGCTGTGCTCCTCCCCAGCCCAGGGACATCTTTGAGGTGGTGCCTTGGCCAGGACAAAGAGCAATGGGACACGTGGTGTGTGCAGGGTTCGCCTCAGGTGAAGGGCAGCCATGCAAAACATGGGTTGTTTATTTCCATTGTGGGATGGCTGCAGGTCTGACAGGTGACTCTGCCCAGAACTGGCTGAACCTGCTGGCACAGGTGTGCTGAGTTTATAGCAGAGCCCTGGTAAGGTCTCCATGAGCAGTGTACATCCCCCAAATCCACAACATTTTATTGAAGTTTTCCTTGGCAGGGTGGCAAACCCAAAGTGGAGTCATTTCTTGGGTCAAGGGGTGTTTTGAAGAATGGAAAAAAAAACCAAGGTCAGTAAATCCAATGCCTGCATGCAGTTATAGTTGCACAGACCTGGTTTGCATCCTGCAGGCAAACAGCAGGCACTGGAAATCTCCAGCCTGCTCTGGCAGCTGGCACCTCTGGCTGCCCAGCCCCTGTGTCCCTTCACCGTGGCTCCTCAGCAGGAAGGCAGGTTAGTCTGAAAGAAGGCAGAGAACAGAGCGATGACAAGGATTTATCCATTCTGTGTCACAGAAAATTGAGAAGCCCCTGTCCAGCAGCTTGGGATTGCCACTGTGGAGACTGAACCTGCTGAGTGCATCAGCTGCAAGCCAGAACAGCATCTTTTATCCAAAAAGTGGGTGAGATGAGCAAAACGGTGTGTTCAGCCAAGAGCTGAGGATCTCCAGACTCAGCTTTCACCTCTATCCCAGGGGGGCCTGGGCTGCCCTCCTGCCCTTGAGCTGGGCAGCTGCAGCCAGAGGTGTGTTCCCTGCCTGATCCACACCTGGAGGGAATGAGGATTCTTGCTGGTGAGTGTCTTCTCTGGCAGGAGAGGAAGGAATACCCATCAGGATGGGAGAAGGGATCAAACAGGCAAAGAACCACAACCTCTCAGCCTGCCCTGTCCCACTGGCTCCTCCTTCCAGGCACACCTCCATCCCGGCTCCAGCATGTCGGCACTGCAGTGCAGGGGCTGCCCCTTGTCCCTCCCCAAGTCCTGCTGCACAGGAGATGGGAAAGATCAATTCCACCACTGGCACAGGCCAGTGAGGGCCAGGCACGAGGAGACACGAGCAGAGACTCTTCTCTAATCTTAGCTAAGCCCTTGCAAAGCCCTACTGCACAGACACAAACTAGACTTCTTCAGAGCCTCATAAAACTGGAAAAACTCTGGCCAGACCCTTGTCTTGCACTCATGGCAATGGCAACATGCCCTCTTTAGCACAAAGCCTATCTTCCCACACTGGATTGCAAGTCCCCGTTTCAAAGTATGGAAGCATTAGATCTTTGCAAAGAAAGGATTTCCTGAATTATTCTAACACTGAAAAAAAAGAATGTATTCTTCCCTGGCTCTTGCAGGCCGTTGAAGTACTTGGCTGAATTTTTTTTCTTAAAAAAAACCCAAAAGCCAGAGTCATGACATAAGAACAGGATCTTGTACTTAGAAGGGACATGAACCTCCAGAGCAGGCTGTGCTACCAACTCTGCCTCTAATAATAGCTGCCAACTTTGTGAGCATTGTACATTGTTTAAAGAATCTAATCAAGTTATATATTCCTTTTGAAGTCAGACAACTTTGATTTAACAATGGCTTCAGAGCTTTGAAAAACCCAATCTTTTCTAGTTTGTCTTTCACGACAGTTCCTTACCTGTCTCCCATTGCTGAATAAATCATTATAAACATAAACCAGATGCCTAATGCTAACAATAACTTTAGAGAGCCCTGCTTCCCCCAAGATGTATGGGCAATGACTAACACACTTTTAGCCTCCAGACTTAATTTAAAGCATTCTGGAATTGTGCACTGGTGAGATGAAGGCTGCCCAAGACAATAACTTTTACATTAAATGTAATCTCTCTCTTCAGCAGCAACAAAGTCAAGGTTGTTCTCCTTCAGCCCTGGTGTCTCAGCCGGCCATGGGCTCTCTGTGAGCCTGGAGGCACTGGAAAAGGAAGACAAACTTAAAGAAAATGGAGTGTCTGGGGAGGAGCAGGTTATGTGACTTGCAGTGAGCATGCAGCAGCCAGGCACTGCCCCTCACAGTGAACTCAGCGCTGTTTTCAGCAGAGGTGTGACAAGGGACACTGCTGAGTCCCTGGGTGTGACAAGGGACACTGCTGAGTCCCCAGGTGTGACAAGGGACACTGCTGAGCCTCCAGGTGTGACAAGGGACACTGCTGAGTCCCCAGGTGTGACAAGGGACACTGCTGAGCCTCCGGACACGCCGTCTCCCTCTGGCAGAGCAGCAAACACTCGAGCTGTCCCCAGCCTCTGCCAGCAGCTGAGCCACAGCACTCTGAAAGCTGGAACTCACCTTGCCTGAAGACAGGTCAGGGTGAGGAGCAGTGCAGGGCTGTGCTGGTGGAAGATGAGCGTTCCTGACCCAGAGACCTCAGCCTGCAGAGCGCCTGTAGCTAACAGCTGCTCCAGAGCTTCTCCACAGGGAATATATTGCTTAACAGGAACACATTTAAATGCATTGCTAGCACAGCTAAATTAGTGTCTGGAGATTGAGCTCTGGCAAAGAAACAAAGTTTTGAAAGCTTCCTTCAGTATTCTTTCACTTTCCTATGTCTGTGCACACTAAGCCTGCAATTGGGTTAATCTTGCTGTTTTATTTTCATGATTTTGTCAGCCCTGTTCTACAAGGTTTGCTGTCTTTCTTGGTTTGGTTATTTGAAGCCATAACCAAAAAGTGGAGAGAAGAAGAAAGGATGGGAGGAAATCCTTGGATCTGCCAAAGTTAAGGAAATCAATATTAGATAAACTCTTCCACGCAGAGGTGCTTTGCCCTTGTGACGTTGCTGGCACAACATGGCACAGTGGGAAGCTCAGTACAGAATTTCCTGACACAGACTGAACTAAAAGGAGCCATTGCTAAAAATATACCAAAAAGGAGGCTCATGGGGAGCTTGATGGGGATTATTTCCCCTCTCTGAACTTCACAGTAATATCCCTGGTTTTTTGAGGGATCTTTTGTAGCAGTCTCCCAAGCAACCCTGTCACACTGAAGTTCAAGGATGTGTTTGAAACCCTTGTAAAGATACCCCATGAAAAAGAAATGCACCCCAAAACAACCAGAGGGAGATTTTCCAGAAGTTCAGCCCTTGAATGAAATTTGTGTCACCTTTGCATCACAGCTTAGCCTTTCCTAATTCCCAGCTGCTTGGTAAAGCTTCAGCCCTGGACTGGGTTTTTTTCCATTCTAATTTTCGAGTGAAACCTCACCAAATTATTTGATATGGGGGGCAAGGTAAAGCACAGAGTGGCTTGAGGGAAGTAAAGATACAGACCCAGCCTCTCCCAGGAAACTTTTGCCACCTGTTTCACTTTGTGCTCCACAACAGGAGAGCTCCTTGCCAAACCAGACCCCACCAGCTCTCCAGCCACACTTGCAGCACCACCAAATCCATCTTCAGAGGAGGCACTAGGGCATTAGAATATCAAAGACTATAATTTATGTACTTTAAGTCATATTTTTGATTATGGTGGATAGCAAGCAAGCCCTGAAAATCATCTTTTACAGAAAACATTAATTCTAGATGATGTTTTTCCCTTATAAAGAATGATTTACCTGTCTCTGTGGGGTTGTACTTTTTGTACAATAGAGCACATGTCTGTTCTGGTTCCTTACATATGAGGTACAGATCCCAGGCAAGCAGCTGTCCTGGGGTATTGTGGGGTTTCCATGACAAATGGGAATGCTTTACAGGCAGCTTTCATTTTTTCAGCTGCAAGCCTCAGTACACTGGCAGTTGTCAGAGTCCTGTGAACTTTCATATCTATTATGCCTTCACCACTACAAATACTTTCAAATTAGCAGCCAGCCACATTTCCTCTCTATGACCAAGCAGGAAAATGAAGAGAAAAGACAGAAATTATGACATTACAGAATACCTTCTCCTCAGTCCCACTTAGCAATCACTTTGTAAAGTGATCTGAAAGGTTATTTACATTGGGATACATCTAAGGGGATGAATAAGAGTGAACACTCCAAAAAGGGATCACAGCTGTTTCCTTTCCTATCCCTGCCTGTCTGCTCCCAAGCAATCTCCCTCATGCCAGTGTCAGGCAGAATCCTCACAAAATAGTAACAAACATTCATTTTAGGTAATATCATAAATACATTTTTATTTCAATGTTTAGCTTATTGCTTTTTCCAATTCCTGTTTGCCTTTGAAAAGGGGTATCTTAAATCTGTGGATGGACAAGGGCAGGTGATGCCTTGAGAAGGCTGACCTGGAATAGAGGCTGCACAGAGTTAAAGAATAAAGCAGGGATTTATTCAAAGGCCTCAATGGATCCACCTTGGGCAGAACAAGAGCCCAGCCAGGGCTGCACCCAAGATGGTCACCAAATTAATGACTGGTCATGGGGTCTCTCACTTTTATAAGTTCTGTTCCATTTGCATATTGGAGCTAATTGTCCAATTACAGCTTTAGGCCATGAAGTCCCATTTTTCTTGTTTTTGTCTCTTTAGCCCACATTGTTTGTGCTCTTGAGCCTGAGATTTGGGTTGGTTATCCTTAGTCCCAAGCTAGAGAAGGAATTGTTTTGTCTCCCTGCTCTGTGAAGAGAGCTTACCATACCTTAATATGAAGCTCAGACCTACACACTAAAACAGCACAGAATCTGAAAAATATAAAAGATAAAACCTGAGGCATCACAGGTACATGGAGAGCAATCCCTTCTGTAGGAGCAGATGCACTGCTGCATTGGCAGTGACAGGACGAATAGAAAAACAGGAGGAATAGAATAAAAAGCAAGACAGCACTGCAAGAGGAAAGTTTTCTAGCAGTATATTGCAGAGCTGTCCCACCATTGCTGACACAGGCTGCCAGACATGCACATGTGGTGGGATGCACAGCAAAAGGCTGGAATGCTGGAATCACAGCCCAGCACCCTTTCTGAGTATGACATCGGGGTGCATCTGGCACAACAATCTTACATCTGAAAATAATGAGAGAGATATTCAAAAATTAAGGAAATTCACTATTTCCCAGCCTTTTCTCATGACTTTGAAGTCTTCCTGTTAATTTCTCCATCTTTTGGCAGTGCCTTTTCAAACCATGATCAACGGCCCCATCTGCTTGGCAATGAGAAGGGGAGTCTCAGTCTTTGATGAGGACTTGCAGGGCTCCAAGACCTTCGATGGTCACTGGTGGGAGATCACATTCAGGCAACCCCAGGGATCCTCCTGGTCTGGCAGCCCATGGATAAAATCTGTGTGAGTGACTTAAAAGCCTCAAAAAATTGCCATGGTGAGTAATCCCCTGAGATTTGGTGTTGCCCTCATAAACACAGGCTGTCCTTTTTTATATTTAAACATCAAAGGATGCCATTTGCTTTTAAAGTGATGTTTGGTGTTAATATTCTGCTCCTACAGGCCAGTTGGATCATGGGGAGGATGCAGTCATCTCAAAATAAAGGTCTGCTCTGCTGACAGATAGGCTTGAAAAATTGTGCAACAAATGCTGATGCACAACTCATTTATATGGGACACAACTGGTGGCAGATAATATTCTGTCCTGGAAATGTGCACAAATGTTTTATTTCTACCTCCACTGAGAAGAAAACAGAATGTTATGTTCCTATACTTCTTATAATTTTTCCCTCAGCTTTCTTCAGGGCTAAAGTTTTGCTATTGTGGGAAAATTTTAGTCCTGAAAAACTGCAGTGGGGGAGCTTTCATCAAGGAGACTCCTTTCTGCCACAGGTTCAACCAAAAGGACAGGGTGTATGTTCAGGCCAGATTTTTCTGTCCAAATGGTGATGCAAAAATCAGAAATGTAGCAAATTTTATTATGCTGGTACTTCTGGGGCAGGCTGTGGATCTTGAACAACTTTTGGTGTCTTGGGGGTGAAGCTGTCCGGGCTGTTTCTTCTCATCCCTGTGCCTTGCACAGCTCTAAGTGTTGTATGAGAGGAGATCACAGCAAAGAGAAAGGAAGACACAAACCCCTCTTTTCTTAGCCTCTTGGCTAAACTCCAAGTATTTTAAGCATTTCTGGTAGGGGTTGGTTCCCCCAGCGAGCCCCAGAGCTCTCATCTCTGAGGGCTGTAAATCAGAGCCTGTTCGCAGGAGATCAGCACATGCCAATACTGCTTTAGGCTTTATGGCATGCACACTTCATACATCGACAGCAACGGGCCATCCCTCCCTGCAAGCCCTTCAGTGATCTCAGGATTGTGTTTTGATTTAGTGGGCAGGGGAGAAAAGCACAATGAAAGTCACACAAATGATTACATGCAAAGATCTGTTCGTCTTGTGAGACCCCCTTGTAAATAATTTAACAAAGATCTTTAACAAGTCGCCTTCTAAAGGAAAAAGTTGGTCCACTTTAAAGCCTGCTTTTCCAATTTGGATGTTTAAATCAATACTGCAGTCTTTTAAAACAGTCAGACTCTGTAGAAATTGCCATAGAGAGACAGACGCAGGGTTCTGGTTGCCAAGTGTAAAGGAGAAAAATGTGAGAAACTCTGTAACAGGCAAGCGAGGGGTAATCTCCCTTCCCCCAGGAGAGCTCATCCAAGCCTTGGAGACTAGTTAAAATATTGAAGCTAGAGGTTTTGCCCTTCCCAAACCACTGTTCACTTGAACTCTGCAGTGATGCTTTTCTCCACAGGAAGATTCAGCAAAGCTTTTGATAATTTTATGGGAACACCTCATTGCATATCTTAAGTATTCCCTTTACCATCTCTTTTCCAGAAGGACATGAGCCTCTCCAGTAAAACACAGCTGGAGACAGCACATCTCGAGGCTGCTGGGCTCCTGCCCATGTGGAGCAGGCTGCAGTGGCACGGCTCTTCCAGAGCTCGTGTGAGGAGTGTGGATCCTGCCCAGGACACACCTGATTCCCAGGGAAGGGAGGGCAGGGCAATCAGCCACTGTAAAACACTCTCACCAGGCTGAAGAAACAGCAGTTGCCCGTGCTGCAACAAAACCAAGTGCTTTATGTGACTTGAGATGCAGTTGGAGGAATCTGGCTAATCTTCTGCTCTCCTAGTAAATCATTCATTGAGGCCATCTGTGAAATGTGAGAGGAGCAGCTTCAACCCAAGATTCCCGCTTAGCCAAGCTCTCACTGGCTTGGCCGGAAAGAAGCTTTCCTGATAAAGCTGATAGCTAGTCCAAGCCCTCACGATTTCCAGAGGCAGTAATCCTGCTGGGGAGATTAGAGAAGCAGCCCTTGGAAGTCCTGAAGTATGGCTGTGCACTCCAGCAAAATAAAGGGAACAAAAAAAGATAAAATGTGCAGCGCTGGCCAGGGCCTGGCCCTGACGTGCCCCTCGATGCTCTCGGGTCCAGTGGCCTCTGCAGACAGGTCTGACCAGCAGCCCCAACAAGTCACAGCCTCTCTGGGACACAGCTTTTATGGAGCTCTGGAACAGCATCAGGGAAAATGTCCAGTGCCTTGATGGCCAAGATTGAACTGGGGTTTTCTTCAAGAAGTGTGGATGCCCATCTGAAAAGTGATATTCGGCTCTCACAGCTGAGCACAGAACCCAAAATTCCCTGCTTCAGGAAAGTTCATGCTTGAATCAAATGAGTACAGCGTGAGGCTGTGTAACAATTCATCCAAAACACCCCTGCCAATTCCCCACACCAGGCTGCTTGTCTGTGTCCTTTACCAGACTTGACAGGTCTTTAAGAAGCAGTCAGTCTTTCTCCACAGGTGTTACTAACTAACCTGGGGATAGAAGGAAGTTCTTGGGCAAATATTTCATATGGCAAAATAAACAAAATTTTAGTTTACAAGAGAAATGGGCTGAGCACCTAAGCAGAGCATTCAAGGACACAAGTTACAATCCACCTCCTCCGGGAATTAAGACAATACAGTTTTTAAAGGCTTTATTTTTTTATATCTTGTAGCTTCCAAACTCTTAGGATCTGCAATTCCCAGGTGACTCAGTAGCTAGTAGGAACAGAGAGTTTCAAAGTGAAAGACGAGATGCACCAGTTCCTGGAGCCAAGAGCTTGAAGGGAAATGAAGCAACGGCCCAAACAGGAGACAAAATAAGAGCTCAGCAGGGCTGGAGGCAAAAGCCTCCAGTCTTACCTGGAGCTGGACTCTCAGGGAAGGTGAGGTCTGCACACAAGGAGGCTGAGCACATCCCACCTTTGAACTGTGTCAAATCCCTGCTGTATGAATCCAGGCATTTATATTGTGTTTGGGTGCCCTGCAGAACTACAGCCATGGAAGGGAAAATCCACCCCCTCCTGCACTGTGCTTCAGCTGAGCAAAAACATGCTTGGTTTGGTGCTGAAGTCTTGTCCAAAATACAGCCCTCAGGTAAAGCTGGGCAAGTGATTATGGCTTGGAGCAGCATGGGGCACAAACAGTAGGAGCTGCAGTTCCCAGAAGACAAAGATCCTCTTTGCCATGTGAACTTTAACCAAAGTTTGTTGTGATAATCTATCCATGCTGTGGTTTATAAGATTTTAACTATTCTTTCTGTTCTTCTTGGCTTCCTGGTGCTTGTTCCACTGACCTTGGGGCCAGTGACTCTCTAGAATAGATCAGATTTTCTGCCTTCCCCCTAAAATCTCCTCAGATCTAAGTGAAACAGCATCTCATTGACCATTACCCCAGCAAGTTTATTAGTGATGCATTTTCTGCTGTGGAGAGAAACGAGTCAAGACAAGTAAGTCTGAAAGTTGTTTTATTTTGGTAATAAAAGTGAGGGATTTTTCCTTGCCACTTCCTAAATATCTAACTGCTGAAGAAAGTGTTTCACCCAGTGCACCAGCAGAGGCATTAAGGAAGCACTTCCTCTAGTCCTAATTAAGTGTAATAAGCACTGTAAATGCCCCTTCCTGTAGTGCTCTTTCTGTTCTTAGCACATTCTGTCCCATCCCAGGCAGTCAGGGCTGTGGGGGCACAAACTGCAGCTTGGATCACTGAAAACAGAGCCAGTCTGGAAGGAGCAGAGCAGGGAGAGCAGCTGGCATCCCCAGGGCACAAGTGAAGCAAAGGAGCAGGAAGGTGAAAACCAAAGGGTAACAGAGAAGTGCTCAACCTCAGCAAGACCAAGGTCTTGGCTGTGGCACTGGACACTGCCTGAGCACAGCTGCTGAGGAGATGTGCCCCAGCACACCAGAGCTCGTGCAAGAAGGGGATCTCTGTGCCAGCTGGGCTCTGGGATTTTCTGTTTGTCAGCCAGGTCTTGTGTTGCTCAGCAGAAAGCTGCCCTGGCCTCCCAGGCACAGCAAGATTGGTGCGTCCTCCACCTTCCAAATCACACAGTGCAGGCTGCAGAAGCATCTGTTATAAATCCTCTTCTCTGGGCAAAGACAGGAAGCACAACTTTCACAAGACTCTCTTAAACTGGAGAAAGTCATCCAGGCCTTTTCTTTGGAGGTGCTGCACCCCTCCTGGAGCCCTTTGTGATCTAAGTTGTTTAGAAAGTAAATGAAACGGAGTGAGCCAGAGAGACAGTAATGGTTATTTCTCCAACAAGGAAAAGCTTAATTTTACCATGGGGATCTTGCCTTTGCCATGACCCCTCCAACAACTCACAGGAACACAGGAGGAATTAACCAGCAGTGAGGACTTATTCATCTTGCAAATTTGTAAAGAGTTTCATCTTAGTTCTTAACAGCAATATCCTTGATCCTGAAAAAAAACTCCCAACAAACAAACAACCTACCCACCCCAAACTCAAATCAACAGCACCTAATCCTCAGCTAGATGCACTCAGCTTCTCCATAGCTTATAGCACCCTCCTTTTTCCATCTAACCAAGACAGAATTAGGGCTTGTAACCTCTTTGGAGACTTGTAACATCTTTGGAGACTGAGATGGTAGGTACATGAAAAGCAGTGAACATTTCACAGGCAGCAACCCTGGGGGGGCTGGTCCCAGAGAAGATGGGAGGACAGGGAGCAGGATGAGGATTACCAGGCTCAGAACCATTTGTGGTTTGCTCAAGGTTGGTATCTGTGCAGCTGACTGGTAAATGAGATCAACAGGATTTTTCCATCTAATCTAAGCAAGCAGTTGGGTTTTATTCAAGTAATTCTTCTAAGGGATAATAATGTCGTATTATGACTAGAGGGCTTATTACTAGAATGCTGCATTAAATTCAATAATCTGAACTCACCAAATATCATCCCTCTTGTGGAAGCTTCAGCTGTTTGAGAAGGAGCCCCAGAGTTGCGTGATCATCCCTAAAACCTAAGTTCCAGCTTTGGAGAACAAGTTGTTCATCATATGCTGAATTCAGCCTTGGAGTAACTCCAGTGAAAACAAAAGGAGTAACAACAGGAATGGATTAGGCCCAATTGCTTTCACATTTCTCCAACTTGAATTTTCAATTCCAATACTAAAGGAGGAGTAAAAAAAACCTGACCCAACTCATGGCACAGAGACAAATACACTCCACAATGTAAGTCTGCTTTGTGTTGTGACCTCGTGCCCTTTGGAAGGTGCACCAAGGAGGGCTTCCCAAAGCCTACCTAGGGAAAAAAACTCTGCTATCATCTGGCAGGAGCAATATATATTCCTGTTTCTGCCACTGTATTGTACCAATTTTTGCACAGAATGGTCAGACCCTGCAGTTCTAGGCTGCTACATTTTGACTACTGACCTTACACATGTCTGAAAAAAACCATATCTGCCAAGCTGAGATATAGAGTCATGAGGATTTAATTTAATTTCATAAAAACATACTGAGGAAGATTAAACAGCGTGTTTTCTGCACCAGCCCCATTTTCCAGAGGGAGCTGTGCTCAGATCAGGAGAGGGCACAGTCTCACCTACGAATTCTCATCTGACAGATCATCACCTTGGCATCTCTTTGGTTAAACAGAAGTGAACAAGAAGAGAGGAAGTGGAATAAGGACAGAGACAGAGAAGCCCAAGCTCCCCTGCTGACTGTGGAGCCTTGCTTTCTTGCAGTGCTTGCTGCACCACTCACTCATTAGCTTTTAAGTTCCTTCTAACTTTGACCTGCTGTTTCCTGCCAGGGCTGATGAGCCACGAGTGCAGAGTCTCTTCCTCTGGGCCAGTTCCTCAGAGCACACTTCCAGTGGCTGCCACATGAAGCTAGCTGAAGAAAAAAATGTTGCTCTTGTTTTCACTGGAGTTATTCCCAGTGAAATTCCCAGGCTATTCCAGTGTGTTATAGAGGGGGTAACACAATTATCCGGTGATCAAAGAACTAAACTGCAAGTCCTGGGTTCAATTTCTAACTCATATTCAACCAACACTAACCACATGACCTCTCTGTATCTCCACACACTCGAGGGTTTCAGTAATAATGATGACGCTCAAAGCTACTCCTAAACAAATAAGAAGTTTATGAAACATCACAGAAGCACAAAATACTGAGGCCACGTTTGACCCGTGAGCTTCACGAGGTGAGCGCAGAGCTTTGTCCAACTGACAGGCTGGAAGTGGAGGAGTTCAGCTCAGCTGCTATCTAGCTCAGAAATCACTGCACATTGTTTGCAAACTTATCAGGAGTGACTTGAATTGTGAATTAGCTTCAGCAAGGCAGCTGGCAGGCTGCTGAGGCACACAATGCCTGCTGAATCTGCACTTCCTGCTGGAGACGTGCGAAGGAGAAGGCAAACTATGAAAGAGCAGAGAAGCTGCTCCCAGCTCAGTCAAACCTACGTGCAGCACAGGCACAGCAGGGCCAGCCACTGATCCAGGGGCCAAACCAGAATTCCCAGCAGCAGCAGTGCTGACAGTACTCAGCCTCAGCACAGCACTTGCTGTGGAGGGAGCCCAGAGCCCTTTGGGAAGATCATGAGGCTCCCCCACCTTCCCCCAGCTCCTTTCCAGACTGGGTAAGGCCAGAGTGGAGGGCAGCACTTGGACCATCCCAGCCCACACTGTGACCCTGCAGGCAGCTCTCACACACAGCCCAGAGCTGCTGCTGCCCCGTTTTACACCTTGGTTTTCAGTAAATAACCAAATCTGTGTCCAAAGCAGCAGCAGACACCCAGACCCATTGTGCCAGCCTTACCTGGGCACCCACCTGGCCAGGGCAGCAGAGCAGGGCTCCATGCTGGATGCTCTCCATTCAGGCAGACATTCCCTGTGTGCTGCAGGTCACAGAGCTGAAGCTGCTGTGCATTCTGCAGGATCCAGGTCTGTGTGTGCCCGCTCGGAGAAACAACAGGAAGATTCCTGTGTGCGGTCTGATGGGAACACTGCAGCATCAGCACTTGGGAAAAACCCCAGTTTGTACACTGCAATCCCCTAAACCCAACCAAAATGTGCCACAGCAGGCTCCTGAAAGACTCCACGGGCTGGGAAAACAGCCAATGTGCAATGCACTGCTAGGAAAGCTCTCTGCTGTGAGCTATTCACTCATTTCAGGTTGTCAAGTAAATTTGATCCAAGTCCCCTCTAGCATGGCATTGTGTTGTCCTTAAGCCACAGAGAACCTTTTTTAAAATCAGTTTTAAGGTTATTAGCACGAAGAAGTCCAAACCCTCACTCTGGGCTGTCAGTGTTGACTCTGAAAGGAAGAGGTTACCTTGCAAGTGGAAAGGAAGAAAACATTAGAAGCTTCTAGTACCAGAAGCTGCAGGGTCAGTGCAGCTCAGAGCACCTCAGGCAGCATCACCAAACCCCGTCCTGCGCTTTGCAAGCCGCCAGACGCCATCCCGTGGCCATCCCGATCCCACCAATTCCCGCAGCCGGTGCAGAGCTCCCAGCCCGGCCAGGGATGCTCTGTTTGCTGGCACTGAGGCTCGCTCCAGTCCTTCATGCTCCGTGTTCCGTGTTGCTGGTGTAAAGCAAGGCTGAAAAAGTTCTGCTCCCTCCCCAAAAAACACCCAGGGAGGCGCAGGCCGGAGGATGTGGCCGGGGCAGGTCGCTGCCTGCGCTCAGCTCTGCCATGACCTCTCTCCCTCAGCTGGAGCCTTCTGCTGGCAGCAAGGACAGCCCCGATTCCCTGCAGGAAAACACCGTGTGCGTGCTCCCCAGCGAGCGTGTGCGCCAGCCGCGGCCTTCCTGCGGGTGGCATTCCTGCCCCTGCTCACTTACGGAGCTTTATCTGCTGTCCCTTGTCCCCCCAGCTCCCTCCTGCTCTGCCGCACAGCCCGGAGCCTCTGGAGCACCTGTGTCCCACTCCATTCCCCTCCATTCCCCTCTCATTCCTGCTCTGCCCCCATGCAGGACGCGTCTGACAGAAGCTGAGCATCCCATGCGCTCACTCTCCAGCTGAAGACACGAAGCTGAGCTTCCAGCCTTGCTTTGGTTGTCCAAAAAACAACCACAGCCTTTAAGGCTGGTGCAAACTCCATGTGTAGGGGGTGGGAGGGAAGCTGTGCAGTCCCACAGAAATTCAGCTGGCCCTCCGTATCCTCCTTGTTGCCCGTCCAGCTCGCCCTAACTATGCTCCTTTCATTGCTCAGCTGCTGCGTTTTAACACAGGAGGAAAAAAAAAAAAAAAAAAAGAGGAAAAAAAAAAAGAAGTGACCAGAAGCAAAAAGAGTCCTCAAAGGCAAATGTTTTCTATTACAGCACTAGTTCTTTCAGGGCCTTTGATGTTGCTTCTCCCACACAGAGCTGTTTCTTTCACAGTCTGTTCTTGCACATGAACAAGATGTTACACGTACTCTACATAGCACATCCTCAACTCTTATTCAAAGCATATTTGTCCCAACTCACTGTACTTTGTAACATTTTTCAAACCAGTACTCATGCATCATAGGCACAGAGGCATTTTTATTCTAGCTCCCCCTTTCCATATGTAATTTTCTTCCAAATTCTTGGAGGTTCTGGTCATAAATAAGGAAGTGTTGACGTTGACTAGGGTTGAGAGAGAGCTGTTAAGTTCATGGCAGTAGACTAATTTTTCCAAAATTTTAGGGGCTTGTAGAGCTTTGTCAGAGGCTAGATCAAACATTTATATTTAGATGCTGGATTAGTTAACTTCCATTACATTCTTTTTTTTACTTGGGCCCCCATTTTTTAATATCACCTGCTTCTTACCTGCCTATCACAAGCCCTAACTTTGGCATACTGAAAATATTGTTGAGCACACATTGCATTGATAAACGATTACCGTTCTCATGATAAATTTAAATTGCAAATTATTTGGGGGAAGGAAAATATTTTTGTTCTAGCACAATAGGGTTTTCGTAATCTGTGTTATAAACTATCCAAACACAAGTAATAGCTGGGAGCTTCTGCCAACTTACTCAACTTTGGTGGTAGTTCAAAAGTGGTGCCAGAATGTAAGAGGTTTCATTAGGTCATGGAGGGGTTAAGCTACTCATTTTCTGAAAAAAATAATCTCATGTCATTGTCTCCAAGATTCTTTTAACTCATGTTGTCAAATAGGACTTCTGCATAAACTGTATTCAAACACGTTGCAGAATCAAAACACTGTGTATAATTCTTCCAGAAAATATCACATTATCTGAAAAATAATCAAAAATACCAAACTCTGTTGTACCCCAAGATGAGAGACAGGCAAGAGACCACCAGGAATTTTACCACAGTTATTCAGTAAGATAGGCAAATTGTAGTAATTAAGAGTAAATAATAATTGTGTTTGTATAAAAGGTAATAAAATTTTACGGCCCTCAGAAATAAGCTAAGGAAATGCAAGAGTTTTTGAACTCTTGTACAGTGTAAGATGATGCTTTTTGGAGAGACAGAAAATGCTTGACAGCCTGGTGTCACTAACTGGCCTGTTGAATCCCAGGGACTGTCACTGCAAACTTAGCAGAGACCAAGAGAGACCTGGCCTGGTTGGTTAGAGATGAGCAAAACTCGTGGTCTTTCAGTAATAAATTCTTACTTTACAGTAGGAAGACTTTGGAGGTGGAAGCACATTGGGTTTTGTTGCTGCTACTAAAAATACGCTCGAAAGACTATTGCCTGTGTTTAGAAAAAGAGCCTGGTATCAAACCAGCCAAATCGGTTCACTAAAAATGGGCATTTCTTTGTTCTGTGTTTTCAGGTCTCATTTCTTTTAAATCCCCACAATCTTTTGTGACCATCCAAGCTAACATGCATTCTTTGTTAATAGCAAGAGCCCACCTCCTCCCCATCTCCAAACTTCATAATGCAAGAACAACAAACCAAATTGCTCCAGGTTTAAAAAGAAAATGCTGGCCCTGGCATGATAATCAGAGGCAAGACTCAAACCAAAGGGCTTTAAGATCTAAGAGCAAGTAATAAAAAGCAGCTTGAATGCAAAAAGGGTTTGAATTGAAACAAGAGACTTCTGCCAAGTGCCCAGTCCACTCTGAAGGGATAAAGGATAGCCTGGAGCTGCAGGGACCCTTTGCAGTGGCTTCTGTGCCTTTGCATGTGTAGGAGGAGCAGCCCTGTCCCTGCAGCAGGAAGCAAACCCCAGCTGCCAGCCTTGAACCAGCTCTGCAGCAAAATTATTCCCTCAGAAAACAGGCTTGCCCTAAAAAAGTCTACTGATTTTAGCTCGATGACAAAGGTCCTTGTTGGGACCTTTGGGAATGAGATAACCAGCCCTTAAGGAAACCCAGACACCAAACCCCTGCCCTCCCCAGAACCAGCTGAGAGAATGCTACTCCAGTTCTGGTGGGCAAGCACAGCTCCCTCTTTTTGGAGTGGATTAAGCAAAACAGCCCTAGACTTGCCCACAAGGAGCCTTTTCCTCTAAGTCTGAACAGGGCAGACCCCCATGAAAAGTCTCAGCTTTCTGAAAAATGTATTTTTCCTTTGAAAATTATCTGGGTAAGATTAACTCAAGGCTGAAACTCTTAATTTATCATTAGGGGACCATGTCACTACTTCCTTCTCACTGGGTCTTCTGGTACCTCCAGTGACCCATTTTACACTGAATTTGCTAAGGATTATTTAACAAGCCTCAAGAGAGACTAAACTACTCAATGACAGGCAAAGATCTTCCCATCTCCTATGGACAGCTGCCATTCATGCAATAGCCTTGGAATACAAGGGGCAGTTTGTATGGCTCCAAAAATATTCCTTGGCCTTTACTCCAAAAAAAAAGCAAATGCAACAGGACTATGACTTCATGAAATTCTTGAACTCATGTTAATGCAAAGCTTTTTTTATTACGAAGTTACCAGGAAAATTATATGCTGATGAAATTCCTTCCAGGAAAAACAAGTTCTCATCTTTGTTGTGACACAATGTATTAGCAGGGTCTACAGATAAGAATGTGAATATTTGCACAAAATCATTTCCCTGGGCCAGTCTATTGTGTTTGTGCACCAGGACCTCAGTTCCAAATCTGCCTGAGCCTACTCAAGTTCCACCTCTGCAAACAGCCCCCAACATGGACCTGGAGAAACATGCCAAGCTAAAGCCTTACATTTAAAATGTTTTTAGCATTTGGAATTGTTATAATGACTTCTCTATTTTTATCATGACTTACAAAATAATTTTTAAAAAATCCCACTTCAGTGTTTTTATGCAGTATAGAGTTCCTCGAGCCTTTCAAGAATGATTTTTCCAATAAAGTCTGCAGGACTCAGATTTACATCCTCACCCACTGACAGTTTAATTACTTCCATTGTAGGAGAAAGTATTTAATCACATACAGTCAGAAAAACAGCCCCTTAAATACAGGCTTTTGGGCCCATGATCCCCCAATTTGAAATTCAATGAAGGAGAATGAAACATGCACACTGTGATCCATTTCCTGATGCAGAACACTTGATATTATCAAAACATACAGAGTTCCACAGCTGACACACACATTTTTCTAAACCATTGGTAAAATCCTTCCAGCATTTTAAGCCCATGAAATGAGGATTTAGTGTGCTCTGGATATGATCTAAAGGCAGTGCTGGTCAATGAGCTGTGCAAAGACCATTGCTGTAATGCTGTGCTAATTAACATGTTAAAAACAGTCCACCTAAAATGCTGCTTGAATTACACAGGTATTTTAACTTAGTTCTCAACTATTACAACATTAAAGGTAACTCATCACTGTGATTCTCAGCAAAAGATATGCACTAATGATCCCTTTTAAAAAGAAGGAAGTGGGAGAAAGACAGGAATTCTCAGACACTCATCATGGCAATTCAGCAGCAATAAGTCTGGTGAAGTCATAAAAAACAGTTGCTAAATGTCAATAGTTATACATTAAAGCTGACTACCAGCACCAGCTGCCTTCTTTCCCAACTGGTGTCCAATTCCCTCGGACAAGGCAGGTAACAAATCCAGAAATTCAACTTTTAAAAGTCAGTTTTAGAGTATGCTGCAGTATCAATGAACCCTCTAAGCAGCGGCAACTCAAACACAGTGAACTGCAAGAGTCAATAATCAGCATATCAGAAAACTTGGTTTCAAAATGAAGAAGTTGTGCTGGGAGTGTGAAAGAGAGCCTGGGCCTACCCCGGGGCTGTTCCACAGCGACATCCATTGGTTCTGAAACAACAGACACAGCGAGTGTGGGCATTACCGACACGTTTTATAAAAGAGCAATGTCTTTTACAAGACCTTCCAAGAGTGGGGAACAGCCAGAACACTACAAAAAACTGCCGTAACAGAGTGACTGTTTGTGCGCTCGCTTTATGCAGCTTACATTCCAATGTTTACAGAGGCCAGCACTCAGATAGGACTCTCCACTGACAAACAAATCTGGAACACATCAATTGTACAGGTAAATCAGCCAAAACGAAGCAATAGCTATGCTCTTCTCAGGTTTAAGAAAGCATGCAATAGGTTTCCCCCTCCTGCCACCCCTCAGATTTCCACATCACAGTACCAGCAAAAGCACGGTAGAAGGGAAGCGGGGCACAGGTAGGGGCTTGGATTTTATCACAGACTGTTTATCAATATTTTGCAAATGGAAAAGCAGCCTTCTTTAAGCACCAAGAAGGCAGAGAAGATACAGGCATGAATAAAAAAATAATTGACTTAAGACATCAAAAATTCAAGAAATAGCACTGTGCATATACAAACAAAATTAACATTCAATACTGTAGAGCTCATTTAAAAATGGCACCAATGGACAATATTTTACAATATGCACATTTATTTGAAGTGGGGAACTAATGTTCCACAGGTGGAAATGATCATACAAATAATAGTGCCACTGTTGGCCCATTCTGGTACTTCTTACAATTTAATGGAAACACTTTTAAAAATAATCTGGTATGTACATGTCTTCTGGATACCCAACGGCTTCTTCAGAACAGAAAAAACTAGAGTTCTCCCCCTCCCTTTTAGCCAGACAGTATTGCCAGAGATTGTGCTCACATCTAAAGCACATAATCTTACTTTAAATTCAGTGCTATTTTCTTTCAGAAAGATCACAAGTTGTACTTTTAGGTAACAAAAGCATTTATGTTACAAACATTCAAAAATGGAAGCTTATGATTCTGGCAGACAATGTTGCGTATTAAATACAAACCAGCCAGCAATTACTGAACATAAAAAACTTATTCAATCATAAAAAAATACTATAATTCATCACCACAGACTTTTTACAGAGTTATAAATAATAAATAGCATAACACAGTAGATTACAAACGGATTTATTTTGCCCCGTTATAGTCTTTAAAAAGTAAAATATCTGTTCCTACCTCAGACTGACCAAGGTACTGTATCAAGACTACTCATAGCTCAAAGGGAACTCCTTCACCAAGCAATTTGCAGAGCTCGTATCCAATCCAAAGCCTTTCTTTAGGAATCCAGCATTTGCTGAGCTGTTTGCTCTGCTCATGACCAAGAAATGGACAAACTCTGCCCCGAGCAGCTGCAAAGGGTCTCACCTTGGCTGCCCCAGCACCTCCACACCTCGGAAAGGAACACAAAGGGAAGCAGCACCCCCGACAGATTTGGGTAAGCGCTCTATAAACAAGCTGTACACAAAGGACTTTCCCCACCCACCCCTCTGGTTTACATTCCATAATTTTGTAACAATGTCCCCTAAGGCACAAAAATACTTATGACCTCAATGCCACAGGAGACATCGATGGTGCCATACATGGTTCTCCTACACAGTAGTTTAATTAATTTAGTTATCTGCACTGTATGTCTTCAGTCGAGGTGTGGATTAATTTTTTCTGGCCAAATCTTGCTGAATAATGACCTTATTTCATACAATCTGTAGGACAAATGTTCTGGGAAGAGAACTATGCAGCTAATTTAACTGTTTGCAGAGTATTATTATTTCTTCACTGATGGCAAAAGTGACAGTCATTAGTTATTTTGCTGTGGGGTTTTTAGTTTAATGTAATAGAGTGAGATTTCCACACTCAATGTGGTCTTCTGTAAATGAATTCATAAAAATGACTAGCAGCACTAAGGAAATAAAATATTTTTTTCTCCCTTCCATAAAGGAATCTGAGGCTAGTGACTGAAAAAAAAAAGAAAAAAAAAAAAAAAGAGTAATTTTACTCAATAATAGAAGTGCCAGAGAATAAATTAGTATTTTTAAATCCTTCCAAACCAAGTTATTTCCCTAGACATAGCGACCATGATAATGATAGAAGTACATTCCTAAAAACTGCAACACTAATAGGTAGATACCTATTCCTGGAATCAAAAAGTGTATGCAAGTTCCTGAAAGCAAAAGTTAGTATAATATCAGCAGACATCTTGTTTAAAAAATAAATTCGCAAAACCAGACATTAATATGGTCTACAATGTCCATTAAATGGATAAAGTAAAAAAAAAAAAAATCACTGGAAAGTAGCCAAGGATTACAGTAACAACAATTTTTCCTTTTAATAAACCTCATATGAATGGTTCAAGGATCAGAGTTCATTTCTCTGTACGAGTGTACAGGAAGGGGACAGCACAGCCAGACACTGACTCAGGACTTGGTAAAGTCACTTGGGTGAGAAGTCATCCATCAGAATGAACGAGGAGCAGGAGTTGGAGCACGTCACTGGAGACTCTGTGGTGATGCTGCCTTTAGTCAGGGAATCAGAGGAAGAGCCAACGCTGCTGCTACTCCCGTCGAGAATATCCGAGGACAGGCTGGGGAAAGGGGAAAAGGACCTTTAGTGCAGGGGCACGAGGCTCTGAACAAAGCTGACGTGCTTCCCCCTTGGACAGGACTTGTAGGAGACCTATACTACCACTCAGTCTTTACTGCAAGACTGGCAGCCCTGAAAACTCCTTGTTTTCTGTAGCATGTTAGAGATATTCATGCTCCTCACGGGAACGAGGAGCAGAATTATTGGGATTTTTTAACATGCAGAATCAATTATGAAGGTGATTTTAACCAGACGTAGAAAGGCAGTGACAAAGCCTATAGTAAAGGAAAAATAATAAATTAATCAGCAATGCAGCAAAGATGTCATTAATTAGCTGGCATGCTCTCTAACACAGCACTACTCAAAGCAAGATTGAGACCTATCTTTCTCACGGAATTCCTGTGTTTGGATTTTGAGGTCTAGATACAAGATCGCAGAGGGCACATACACTGATGCTTTTCCAATTTAGGAGGAAGCAACATGGAAAAAACCACCTAGGCATCTTTCAAGTCTGTAGGTAAACTGAAATTAGGGAAGCAACATGGAAAAAACCATCTAGGCAAGCCTGATGAAAAAACCACCTAGGCATCTTTCAAGTCTGTAGGTAAACTGAAATTACAGTAATAACAGCTGATATTTTTGAATACTTAGTATCTGACTCAACACAATAAAACCCTTGGTATTTTATAATAAAGAAAGAGAAGTCTAAAAATCATGAACTTAGGGACAAGAACAATTAAGTACCCTCACACCTCTAAGTATTCAGTGAAGTGCCATAGACACTGTATGACCACTGCCTACAACATATTGTAATGATGAACCAAAGTAACTTTGTTTATGAATCAACAGGGATTTGTAACAATTATATTCCGTGTAAATGCTTTGATACCCAAAATCTAAGCTAGAGTCTGTTCAAGAACTGATCAAAGGAGAAGGACCATTGTCACAAGACACTACCACAGGACAGCTTCCATTTGGCATTTCAGGGCACATGAAATATTTTACCATGAACTGAGATCTGTCAGATGTGTAACATCTGGAGAAAGCATGTTGGTTGTTCCTTGGAAAAGTCTCTTTGGCTGACTTTCAGTTTCCATTTCACCTAAGGAAAACAGTGCAAATAATCAAACTCACTTGAGTCTCTGCAATATCCATTTAATATTTGTCTGCTGTAAAAGAGAGGTTTGACCTACAACACTCCAAGGTTGCATTTGTAACAGCAGTTCTCTAATTCAGCCAACCAAGCCTAAAACATCAATTTGATGACAGCTCTTGTTAGACCATCCAGCCCATCCTTAGCTAAAACTTCAGCAGTACCTGAGGGGCTACAATGATCTCAAAGACATAAAATTTGCTACTTGTACTGCAATCAGACAAAATAACCTAAAGCAAACTAATTACCATGACTTAGTTTTAAGTAAACATCTGAGACAACTGATATGAGTTAAAATATGAAGTTTAAAATTGTTAGTGATTATGAAAATAAGAATGACAGCTGGGTTCAGTTTCACCCTCCCCTGTACAATGAATTCTGATGCACGGGTACATTTTTACAGGGAAGCTGGATGGAATAAATCTGTCATGTGGGAGCATTTCCACTTACTCATCATGGATCAGACTATCTTTGTCCTGTAACCACTTACAGGCATTAAGAGATTAAATATGATGGGGAGAATTCATGTAATCTGTTTAGTATAATCTGCAGTGAGAATGAGCTGGCTGACTGATAGCTGCTCTACAACACACGTTTGAAAATATCAGAATTTGAAAATAAATAAAAAAAACCCAAACCCTCTCACCTACAGTGTATTTTCATTCTTACTTTGGGAAAAAAAAACCATGAAATGGTAACAATTTTTCTGGCTTTCACCTACACTTTGCAGTAGTTGCCAGAGCAGCTCAAAAACCTGACAGAAGGTGAACATTATACCAAACCACTCCATACATTCTGCAACAGAATCACACTGCTACATTTTATAGAAGACTGGTAACTTCTACAAGTTTAATTTCCTGCAGCCCACAGGGATACATTCCCATCTTAAGGCAAGGAATAATTGGTTCTAGCAAGCAGAATGGGCAAAAAACATTTATAAAATATTTGGTCTTGCACAAAAATGAACAAAACACCAACTTAGGTAACACTTTTGCCCCTTAAATTTCACAGAGACAAATCTGCACTGCTACAATACATCGCAGAGTCCACCAGTATAAATCCCTTATGGCAGTGAAAATTCTTCAGTTCATGGCTTTCCTTCTACTGTAAATCTATGGCTGAAATTCAGAAAAAAACAGGACCACATATTTAAGAAAAGAAAGTAAGTTCATTTACATTGATTAGATGTTTCAAAATTAAGCAGCATTTTGAAAATTCCTTGATATTTCAAGTAAGAAAAGGAAAACTCACATCTCCACTTTGTAAAAGATGCTCCATGGAAGCCACATGGACTTGGTAAGGAAAGGCCAGTCCCTCTACCTGCACTGCTTTTACAATTTGTGTAAAGTGTAAGTGTGGATATTTATTCCTTTTTGTTCATTTAGTTTAATAAACTTTTGATCAATTTTAGTGCCTCTAAAACTCACAGAAAATAAAAGCCAAGATAGAACTAACATCTAAGAGAAAACTTGTCTCTCTCCTCTGTCAAGTCAGTATCAGTTAGACAGTGTTCTTTATCTGACAGGACAAGCAGTACTAAAAAAAAACAAAACAATACAAAACCAGTAACTTTTCTCAAAGCCTAAATGTAAGTCTAGTACAATAAAAGGACGTTTTTGGTGCAGTTAAGAATGTCTGAAGTCAAAAAAAAAAAAAAGGAGAAAGGATAAGCATAGCTAAAGGCACACTTTAAGAATATCTCATTTCTACAGTTCTACTCTGGAGATTTGTTTGAGGACGGTATTTGAAAATCTCCAACATGGAATGGTTCCAGGAAAGAATGCATTTACCCCCTTCAGGAGGAGAGGGCACTGATCTATTCCATTTCTCTAAACACTCACCTTCTGAACTTTCAGAGTGAAAACAAACATTCAGTACTAAGTTTAGAAGATACTGCATGATAAGCAACATTCCTAAGATGATCTGAAGGGTGTGCACTGTTCAGTGGTACTTGGAGGAATGTTACGAACATCCGTAAGTTGACATTTAATATGATGTATAACAAAGTTTGCCTCTGTCAAGCAGTAACTGTTTTTTAAGTTTTTCATTCCTGTGTTTTAGATGAGCTACTTTACATTGTATTTTTGAGTTATGCCTGGCAAATTCCAGTTCACTGTGGATACAAGTGCATTATATTTACAGAATAACAAAATATTGTACCCAGCTAGGAAACTACATCCATATTAAGACATCTGGTAAGGTAAAATCACATACCTTTTCTTTTAATGGGGCCAAGAACACTGGGCCTGATACAGTTGATTGGACTTTGACTCCTCCTGCTGAAAAGAGAATACTGAGAGTCAGGCCTGTAAAGGTTCCAATTTGCATCAAATCAACACAACCACAGCATATGAAGAATTCTTCAAAGCTATTCCTGCACAACTGGGATTCTTCTGGAATCTAAATACATCGATAACAATTAAGGGCTGCCTATTAGAGCAGATTATCTGCCACATGAAGTTATAGAAGGTTTTCTAAGGTTTTCTCCTTCCCTTAGTGAATCACATCCTCATTTCAATCCTTCTCTAAATTCTGCAGTGTATTTATATAAAACTAATCTGCTGACAAAGTTAGTTTGAAATACCTGAGGACTTTCCCTCAAGTTACCAAATCCAGTTTAAAGCTGACACATGCTCTGTAAGAGCACACACATAAAGCTGCCACTGGTAAAAGCTGAACTTTCACAGCATTTTTATGTGGCAGTGCTTCGGCAGTAGTAAAACTGAATTCTTTTAATGCCTTAACATCAACTTGAATTAATCTTTGTCTTAAATTCCAACGTTAGCATGACAGACACTCATTACTTACTTGCAGAATCGCCTTGTTGGACTGGGAATAGGGCTTGGAGGTAATCCATTACTGCTCACAAACATCTGCAATGACGGTGAGAAACATTGCTGCAGGAAGAAAGTTCAAATGAAGCCAGTTTAGAACTTCCTTTAAAATACTCAGATGTTACACTCCACAATCCAAAACAAACATCCCCCCTTCTATTCCCTTTTTATTCTTAAAGAAAAGCTAGCAACAGATTACGCAGATTATCAAATATAATCTTACAAGTGTTAGAATTTAACTTAAAAAACATACTGGCCCATGCAATTCTGCTCAGATTAAGCTAAAATTGAAACCCACAAGAGAAGTAAAATTGAAATAGACACTGTTCTCTAAGTAAGAGAATTGTTTCTGTTCTTTGTTACATTTAGAAACAGCAGTACAGTACTCAAGACTTATTTCTTTCAAGGGGCTTTTTAAACAAAGGAGTTTACTCAAAATACATCTGACCTGAAAACTGACAATATTCCAGAGTAAAATACGATATTTAGCTCTGTGATTCTCATGGCTTAGCCCATGAATGCTTCTAGCTAAACACAAAAATCTTTCTGTCAAGTTATCTGCTAGTATTTTACAGTCAGAATTCCAAAGGTACAGAACCAGCTGCCAGCATCAGTGTTTTCCCAGGAACACATTTACCCAGCACTCATACGTGGCTGTTACATGCACCAATCTGGTAGGAGCCCACAGACTGCTCCTTTTTTGTACAAAAGCAGAATCACACAAGAGGGTGCAAACAAGGTCAAGCAGCTCATCTTCAAACCCAGGTGCCAGCTTCTCTGTGCTACACTGCGGTTTTCCAATCCTCACTGGAAAAGTAGTTTATCTCACATCCAGCTCTTTCTATGGCATCTGTCACCAGTTTTCAGTACAAGTTCAACACACCCAAGTCCTTCTTCAGAGATAACATATTTTTATCTCCCACCATACAGATTTGCAGTCCAATTTTGGTGCTTCTTCCCCAAAATCCCCCCACTTCTGCACCTGGAGATGCTGCCCGTGACTGTTTTCATGACCTCTTCCAGCTTCCCTAGAACCAGAACCCACCCACCACTGCACAAACAGCAGTAACTGAAAACATCCAGTGTTTCACTGCTTAAACTCTGCAGGCTCCCAGATGGCAACCATTTGATTCTAAGAAACCAGCAAAATATGAATTTGGCTTTTTTGGTGCTTGTTTGGTTGTTCTGTTCAGGGGTTTTTGAAACTATGGAACAATTTGTGAAGTTACAGATCTTGACAGCTTAGCTTGGTCCACAATTCTGAAATATTGTCTCAGCCTGGTATTTCACTTATCCTACCTTTCCTATTCCTCTTGTAGGTGAAGGTGCAGGTGAAACTGGAACGAAGTCTATTCTCTTTGGGGAAAAAGATTTCTCAGACTTGTCCAAGTCATTGTCGCTCTGTGAATACAAGGTTTCAGACTTAACACTGCACAGGACATTACCTTGAAATCCAAGGCACAACCTTCTAATGGAAAGTCATTGGGTCAAATGCACAAAGTAGCTAAAGCAGATGGGCTTAAATTCTTCTTAAATTATTTTCACAGTTAATTCCTCTCTTTCCCTTAAATTTATCATTTGAGTGTAAAAGTGGAATTAAATAGGAAACATCTATAAAAAGATTACCAGGCTCAAGCTTTCCTCCCATGACTGGCTTATCTGCATTGCTGTCTGCACTTCCCTAGAATACAAAAAACCCCATCAGTAGCTACAAAGAGGATAACTCTGGCTATTTTATCACCTTCTTTCAATAACACTCACCTTTCATGTGCTGCTTCTCTGTTCATTAAATCCACTCCTTCCTCCTGCAAGAGATAAACGTCATAAGTTTTCTCATAACATTTCACTCATCACAGATACTTGAAATAACACTTGTGATTCCATTATTTGCCATCAGAACTGAAATATGAACATCAGAACCATTACACAAAAAGACAGGACAGCCACCAGTCCAGCTCACTGCTTCTCTTAAATAGAACCCTTCTAAAATGCAAGGTGGCTTAAACACAACAATAAGCCTTGCAAGGCCTCTTCCTTCGTGAAATTAACTCTTAAGAAATATTCAGTTTTCTTTAGTACTTGAAATACTCAGTAGGAAAGAAACCCCCACTGTGCAAGTACTTCAATATCATAGAGTACTTTTCATTCTGATACTGAATACACAGATAAAAACTCCACTTACCCTTCTGATCTGATGAAGTCGGCTGCTAGGAATACGAATAGGAGATGATGACAAAAACTGGAAAAAAAAAGTGACAGCCACAATGATTAAATCACACACAACTGCTTGCACACACACCATTTACCATCAACTGCGTTCTTAGGGAGTTCAAAATGAGCTGCACAACTACACGTGGATGACTCAAACAATGTTGCAAAAAAGCAAACACTGACCTTCAAGAGAAAAGACTTGTTTTACCACTCACAAATTCCTTCTATCACTCAGCAAGTGGCACGGATCTGACTTGCAGGCAGATACTGCTCAGCATCTCAAGTACACAAATAGCTACAGATGCCACTCAGACAAGGGAGATACTACAAATGAAACTGTGATTGTTGCACAATTCCCCACTGCCCAGGATATGACAAACTCCTGTAGACACCCTACTCAACCTGCTGGCTATTGTAAAGGAGGAATCTCAGTGCCTCAACTCAGTCTTGAACAACACTCCCTAAAGCTTAACTTCTGCAAGTTTCCAGTTCTGTGCAATTGTATGCATCTAATTTCTCTGGAACTCTAACACCACATATAAATGGGCCAACAGTTCCCACTCAGGATGGCCATGTGTCCAGTGTCACACCTACTGACACGCTCTAAAATTCTGGATTCTTAAGATGTCTCACAACAGAAGACTTTGAATTAAAAATCCCTGTCACCTTTCCTGAATAGAAGACATAGGTAAACTTATGTCAGGAATTTAAGGTTTTGAGAAAAGCAATATTTAATCTTCACTATCCTCAGACAAGACAGAAAAATTTCAGTGGAAGGAGCACATAAATCCTTCATCTGACATGGAGAGGGTAGGAAAAAGAAATGCAACATCTTTGAAAAGTTAAACAACTGCAGTAGTGTACACTACCAGACTTAAACAGAGGGCAACAAATAAATTCCCCTTCTTTCAGTGATTTTCTAAGGTCCAGTGGTCTGCCTTTGCACAAAAAGAGCTCTATGTCAAACAGGTCAACAAAGAACTGTGACATTGTCCATTTTCAGAACAAAATAAAACACCCTTTCAAGACACTTAATTCTGATAGAATCGTACTCTTCTAACACAGGCTTAAATTAACTTTAAAACCGGACTTAATATGGGGAGTCACACAAAACGCCAACGTTCTTGTCTTCTTGGGGACAGTCAACACACCAGTATTATTTCATGATATGTTGCAGTTAGAGGTGAAAAAATGCTTATTCTGCAGCTTGGAAGCTTGCTAGGATACTTAGTGCAAATAAAAATCAAGTTTAACTTCATTTCTCTACTCCAATTATTCCTTGTTGTGTGTAAACATGACATGCTTAAGATTCCTCACCATTCCATGGCGGCTCATAACTGTTGTGCTGTTCCTGCGAGTCCGCAACACGTAAGGCTGAAACACCTGGGAGTTGTCACTGCAGGGGGAGAAAACAAAGTTTCGTGAACAGCTTTTTTGGGTGCGCTTTACTTAAAAGTTCCGCAGCACTGTGACACGCGCTGCAGCCTCCAGAGCGCTGAAAACATCATTTTATTTGAACAGGAGCACTGCTGTCGCCGGGAGGGCGGCGAGCACCTTCCGTGAGCCGAGGGGGGACAGGGGGGCACTGGCGGCCCCGGGGGACAAGGGACACGATCCACAGGCCGCTCGCTGAGGGAGCGCCGGGCCTGGCCCGGGCCCCCGGCGAGGCCAGCGGGCAGCGGCGACCCCAGGGCTCGATGAGCGGAGGCCCCGGGCCCTCACCTGAGCCCGTGGATGAGCGGGGCGCTGTTCGACCGCCGGGGGGGCGGCCGCAGCAGCGCCGCATCCCGGGGAGCGGCCCGGGGCCGGCCAATTCCTCCAGCGGCTGCAGGCGGTGCCGCTGCCCGCGGTGGCGGTGGGAGCGCTCCCGCTGCTCCCGGTGCTTCCCTCGGTGCCGACCGCGCTCCGCGCCCGCCGCCGCCGCCGCGCACTGCGCCTGCTCGGGGATCGGGGCGCAGGCACCGCCGCCCGCCTAGCATAGCGCATGCGCGCTGGCTCCGCACCCCGGCACTGCTTCGGCGGCGGGAGAGCTCCCGACAGCCCTCGGGGCCGGTGAGCGCGTTGATTGGCTGTAGGGGGAGCGCGTGTGTGTTTGAAACGCCGCAACGGTCGCTAGGACGCGCGCGCCGCGGGGGCGTGGCCGGGCCGTGACCTGGAGGAGGATCCGGGTTCGAGTCCCACCCCGGCACAAACCCGGCGCCTTTTTCCCGTCTCAGGGGGGAAAAAGTTTTACAGCCTTCTTCAAAATTGGCCCTCCCCGACCTAAGTCCCGCAGGCTTTCCCACTGTTCTCCCCAGCCTTCCCCAGCTGCTGAAGCACGTACCAGGGCTTTGATTACAATGAGAGTGGGCTCAGCTTTCAGAAATCTGCTGTAAAACTCGTTATGAGACCTGATCTTGGATCTTGACAATACTCAGGTTTGGACTGACTTGAGCAAACCCACTCTAAGTGATCAAAGCATCAAAGTTTGTGCTTACTTTACAGTATTTTTCTGCAATAACTGTTTCATCATACATTTGTCTCTTACATGTGGGGGGCTTCAGGGTCTTTCCCAGCACCAAATTTTAAAAGGTCTTCATTTTCTCCTGGGACAAAACAGTTATTCTGCCAGAGTGCTCGGTGTTGAAACTGTTAAGATAGAAAAGTCAGGATTTTTCAACTACCTTAGTTGGGAACACACCTAGGTGAATTATTCTCTTAAACAATTGAGGGTAGATGCTTCTAGATAACTGATTAGAACTCTTGTTTCTGTACCTTAATATTTATTATGGTACCTCCTTGCATTTTTTGTTAATCAGGACTGACTTGAGCATATTCCATTTTTCTGTGTTCGGGGACTCTGTGCCTCAACTGTTGTTGATGCTTACATTTCTTTCACTGAAATGATACTATTAAAGAAGAACTGTGTGCTGACATGCACAAAGATGCATGGAGTTGAGTTAAAAGACCCACAAGATTGCATTTAAAATATTTACAGGATTTTTTGATATGTATTTGTATTGAAAAACCCAGAGAAAAAAATCCTTATCTTGTATTACTGCAGAGAAGAAACACCTTTCACAGTCCCGTGCCCCTTACACTACAGCCTATCACAGCCCATAGTGACACCCTCTGTGAGGTGGTACAGAATTGCCATCTCCTGCAAAGACTGAGAACGTAAATATGTAAATAATTTTGCTTAATTTCTAATAATTATGACCAGTCTGATTCATTGGAAAATTAGGATCTGCAGCTGTGAAAGGAATATACTGTTAATCACCTTTTGCTGCCGCCATTCTCTAAAAGCAATACAACACTTCTACAGAATCTGCACCAAAATCCTTGTCTGGTGCTTCAGATGTGCTGAAGCATTCAGAAATGCTTCAGCACAAGCATTTCACAGATGGGAACAGCTTCCATACCTTCATTTTCCATGGCTAGAATTGTCTAAAAGGCAATTCAGGTGAAAGTTCCTAGCAAAACTTCTAGCTCTGAATGGAAATCTACTCACAAATATGCTGGTTCTCTTAATACAAAAGCCACCTGCAGGATCTGACTACAGCACTAAACTATGTGGATTTTGCTATTTATTTTTATTGTGGAGTTATTATATTATGTCCTTGCCACCAAGGGCAGCAAACAGCTTCAAATGCTATGTACCAGGATACTGTTAGGGAAAAAGCCAACAATATCCAAAATGTGGCTGAGAGCACAAAAACATCTGCTCCATGTTCTCAAATTTTCCAGTGCCAGGCACGTCATCCTGCTGTCTGACCAGGATTTACTGTAGCCAAGAGAACTTTAATGGGAATATATGTCCAAAGGAAAGTGGGGAGTGTCAGGGTGACCCCCAAAGGGCTGAGGAGGGTAATGAGGGAAAGTTGTGCTGTGGAACAGAACTCTGGAAATGAGGAAATCACAAGCTGTTGAGTTAGATAAACAGCACCATGGCAAGAGGGGTTAAGAAAGGAGAGAACATGTCAAAAAGAGCCTTGGGAGGGTGAAGGATGGATATTCATAGTGGGGAAACAGAGACTGGAAGAATGAGATGCATGAGTACAGTGATACAGAGGGACTGGTGGGCATGAAGTGGGTGATGATGTGGGGGGTATTTAATAGTGTCAGGAAAATACCCTTGTGGATGAAATAAACACAGCCACAAAATGCCATCAGCCTTAGATAAATTAGTAAGCATGGAGCCCAAGAAAAAATGTTTTAGCTTTCTATAATCTACTCTCTTTCTCTGGTTATTTCTGTTCCTAAAGACTGCCTGAAACTCTCAGTATAAACAGATGAAGAGATGGAGCACCTCTCTTATGAGGAAAGGCTGAGACAATTGGGATTGTTCAAACTGGAGAAGAGAAGCTTTGGGGTGACCTAGCTGTGGCCTTCAGGTCCCTGAAGGAAATTGATGGAGAGAGATTATGTACAACAAAGATGGAGAGAGATTATTTACAAGGGCCTGGATTGACAGGACAAGGTGGGAAGGGCTTAAAATCAAAAGCGAGTGGGTTTAGACTGGGTATTAGGAGGAAGTTCTCCCCTGTGGCGGTGGTGAGGCACAGGGTGCCCCGAGAAGCTGTGGCTGCTCCATCCCTAAGTGTCCAAGGCTGGGTTGGACAGGGCTTGGAGCCACCTGGGATAGTGGAAGGTGTCCCTTCCCATGGCAGGGGATGGATCTAAATGGTTTTTAAGGTCCTTTCCAATCCAAACCATTCCATGATTCTATGGTTAATGCCCTGTTATAAGGCAAACCAGATTTCCCACTTCTTCCCAAGAGTTAGGAGCCTCAGCGCTGCCCACCAGCCAGTGTGGCACCTGCCCTTCCAACCCATTTCACCACAACCTCCTCTAGGTATAAACTAGGGCCACATGTAGCTATTAAAGCATTCTGAAAACGTTTGGTTTTATTCTTTATTCCCGGAGCTGCCTGGGCCTGCACAGAACCACCCGCTGCTATTTCTGCGAGCGAGCACAGCTCGGTACGAGCTCAGAGGCGGTATTTTCGCTGTGTGGCGATCAGCCGGCGTCCCTCGGCCAGGGAGCCCTGCAGGACGAGCACGCTCCGCTCCCCTCACGCCGGTCCCCTCACAGAGCCGTGCCCGAGCGGCCGCGGCCCGAGCGCTGCGCCTGCGCCCTGCGGCCGGGCCCGCCTGCGCTGGGGCCGGGCGGGGAGAGCGGCCCGGGGCCCGCGGGGGCTGCGGGAGTCACCGGGAGCAGCGGGCTCGGTCCGCCTCCGGAGCCCCGGGATGCGGCCTCGCTGCTGCGGCAGCCCCCCCGCCCGCGGGCTCGGCAGGGCCGGGGTAGCGGCGGCTTGAGGCCGCGGATGGGCGGAGCGGGAGGAGCCGGAGCCGCCGCGATGGCTCAGGAGAAGATGGAGCTGGACCTGGAGCTGCCGCCGGGGAGCGCCGCGGCCCCGGGCGACGGCGGCGGCCTGAGGCGGTCGAACAGCGCCCCGCTCATCCACGGGCTCAGGTGAGGGGCCCGGGGGGCTCCCGGCCCGGCCCGGCCGTGCGGGGCCTCCGGGGATGCTCCGCGGCGCCACGGGGAAAAGCGGGATCCTGAGCGCTGTCCCAGGCTGGGAGGGTTTTAGGGAACATACCAACGTATGGAGGGGTGCGAGGAAGTCCGGGAAGATAGGCTTTGGTTTTACTGAAACGCTTTGTTTTCACCAAGGGCTGCTGTGTGTTGAAGAACACCGTCCGCAACGTCAGTTGTGGCTGTTCTTGTGCATCGAATAACAATCGCGATGATTTCTGTAATGGATCCGGTCTGAACAAAATAAATCACTGCTCTGTGTACGATTACAACAGTAAATGCTTTCGGAACAGTCAGGCAAATTTGGTCAGGAAGGGTCTTTTCACGGGACCTTGACGTAAGTTTTACATTTAGTGTAAAGCGGTGTGTCAGGTGGCCAGGAATTTTCCTGGGTGCTCCTAATTTCTGTAGTATGCATTACTGGGAGAAGTACCGTGTGCTGTGTAGACAGTTGTGCCTGGATGTTGCCACCAGCCTGTGGCAGCTCTGTTCGCAGCAGGGTTTGGGTGTTTGCCAGGTCTGGCTCTCTTTAGCCCACAGGACAGAAAGTGGCAGTGGCAGGCAAGGGCAGGTGAAAGCTTTCAGACAGGTAGGATTTCTTGTACAGTTTTGTTTGGGTAAGTTTATAACCCAAAGGGCTGTTGCTTGTCTCCTCTGGGCTGTTGAGAACTTGGGGGATGCCCCATCTGCTACATGGTGTGGCTTCCATCCAGCTCTAAGGTGGTCCATGTGCTGCTGCTGTTAGTAGCATGTCTGCATTTGGGGAGTGCATATTGACAATAAGTTTCATAAACTGTAGTATATTAAATGATAAGTACTTCCTGGTGGATTGATTTTTTTTTTTCCCTTTCTGTTTCTGTAAGGAACTGGATATCAAGAGATGAATAAATCTCGCATACATGTTTTACCAAAATTGTTAACAATGTCTGACAGTTCAGATTAAATACTACTTCTTGTGATTTAATGCTAAGTGAATATAATTTTGATTATTTTACATAGTCACAATGGAACAACTCCCATTTTGTGTTTTGATGCAGTATGGAAGGGTTGTATATGGCAGCTCTCCCCTGGGAGGTTTCTGAGCAGGTAAACTAGTTGTGTAACTGAGACAAGACATTTTTAAAATCTCAGCCTTTTGTAAATTGGAAATTGTAAAACCCTTGACTCTTTAAAAAAAACCCCAAACAAATTATTTAGCTCAGGGTTTGGGCAGAGAGAAGGGTAAGCCTGAGCTCTTGCCTTGGCACTGTGCATATACTATGGGTTAGGTGTTCATACAAATAAAACTGAAATGCCATTGAACTAATCTGAGGTGGTTGCAGTGGTTTGCCTGTTAGTTTGGAATTTTCCACCAGAATACTGTTTTTGCAAGATTGCAGCTCTTGGCAAGAAACTTCAGTTTTTCCCAGAATGGCTTTGTTGGGTAAACTGAAACAAAAGCTCTTGCTCTTACACAGCTTGCTTTTTCTCCTCTGCCTCCTGTTTTGACTTCTTCATTTTTTAGTTAGGAACTTGGAAAATGAGTTGCCATAGATCCAGAGAACAGTTATAAGTGGAATATTTTAGATCACAAAAGTTACATTTCACAGAACTTCTAACTCTTGTTTTTGTGCCAAATAAAATTGATTTTTAATGGGAACTGTAGTTTTCTGTGAAAAGTTAGTCGGAGATCTGACCAGTTCTGGTGTTTTTGCAAGGGAAATTAAAGATAGGATTATTTGTAGGTCTTTTTTCTCTCCCTCTCTGCCAGTTAGCACTGAGTATTGGACTCAGGCTGTGGTAATGTGGGACAGGATTGTTCCAGCCTGTTTTCTTGACTCAGACCCTGGATTTCAGGATGTGCTGTTTGTCTTGTGTTTGCATGCCAACCAGTACACTTACACTGAAAAGAATTGTGGCTGGCCTCAGCCAAAACTCATCTCTAAACATCATGTCATGGATCCCTTCAGTTTCTCCTCTTCCACCTCTGTCAAATGGCAGCTGTTTGATATCTTGTGGGTGTGAGCTGAGTGAAACTTCTTGGAAAATTGGAAATGATGTCTGGTCCTGTGTACTTGACATTTTGGAGAAGGAGAGTCTATGCATTTTTCTTGGCAGAAAGTACAGTGCCTATGCCAACTGCTGTTGGCTTTTATTTCACAGTATAAACTTTATTTGTTTTTTATTTACAGTTACATAAAACCTGTCTAAAACTTATGTGTCTAACTGGTGTTTTTTAAACTAGAGGATTCTGACAATGGTGTGTCTTGAAAGTGCAGTAGGATTATCAGTCCTTACAGCAAGGTAGTGCTGTTGGTCAGGTTAGTTTTAAATAAATTGTATTTTGGGGGGCTTTTGTTCATCCCAAGTTAGCAGCTGAAACAAAAAGATACAATGTGAATTCTTGTAATTTGAATCTTATTACAGTCTCACATTTGGATTTGTTCACCTTTTCAGTTCCTCATTGATTTTTGGGCATGGGGATTGTAGGGTTGTGGCTTAACATTTTTTTTCTAGCGACCATAAAATTTAGTTTATTTCTGCAGTCGCATTCATTAAATTCTGATCATTGGCTGTTGATAACATTGATGATGACATGACCAGTAAAACTTGCTTTAGGAATCAATAGAACTAAAATTGCCTTGAGAAAGAAGTTCATTTTGTGTCAGATAAATAATCCTATACCATTTCAATGGATACGCTGCTCTGGGGCCTTAAAAACTGGGTTTACTCTAAGTTTAATTTAACTTTTGTTGGAAAAATGTTCAGAAGATATTAAATGTTTGTAGTGATAAGATTTATCAAGATGCTGTATTTTTTAATTCTGTTTTATCTGTGGGATCAAAGCTTGTTTCAGTTACTGCTTACAAGCCATTTATACGTTTGTTGTGTTGAATACCATTTGAAGCAATACACAAGCAGCAGCCATTCCAAACATAATAAATCCCCACAGTCTAAACAATTCTTCAATTATTCTGAAGACACAAAATGATTAATTGAAATCATTAAATGAAGTAGCTGGGAACTGGAGGATGAACGAGTTGATTTGCACTCTCTGCCAACAAGCTAAAAGAGTTCTTACCTACCTGTCTCTGGAGTGCTTTGTCTCGACAGGAGAGCTGTCACAGCACTTGGAACTGAGCTGATATGAAGAGGTGCTTTGTTGTATTGCACTAAATACACGGATTCTTACAGTGCTTTTTGCTAGGAAGGAAATGGCTTTTGCATTTGACGAGTGTTTCTTTTCGCAGCGATAACTCCCAGGTGTTCCAGGCCAGCGTCCTGCGCACCCGCAGGAACAGCACCACGGTCATGAATCGGCACAGCCTGGTAAGGACACTCCTACACCGAGCCCACAGGTGCCAGGCAGAGTATGCAAACAGGAATAAACAAAATTAGATTGCAGTCTGTGAAACTAATACCACATTGCTTTCAGAAACAAGACTCTAGACTGTGACATTAATATGCTGTAGCTGTAATGAAATGTTACTTATAGATCATTGGGCTTGGAAAATGCCTGTATTGCATTGTGATCATAACTTTGCTTGTAAAATAGATGTTCCAAGGTAGAGTGAGAAAGGTAGCTTGCTAAGAAAACTAATTATATAACTGTACTGTTAACAGTAATCAATGTCTTAAATGATTTCTGATGCTTAAGAAAAAAACTTCAGACAAATACTTCAGCAAGGTTGCATCTGTAGCAAAACCAGAATAGTTATGTATAAGAAAAGATTGATGGAAAATCCTTTCTCCTGCTGGGATGAAAAAAACGAAAGAAAGTGTTATGGTCAAGATTTCTTAATCAAGTCTCTTTCTTCATAATTTTAGGACAGCAGCTTAGTGTAAATCTGTTTGGGCTTGTGGTCAGGCAAGAGGAGAAAAAAACGAAGGCAAAAGCTCAGTTTGTTGTGTTTACTCCTGAAGATCCTCAGTTGTTGGGCTAAAAAGTGTTAATTCAGGATGTCTTGCCCAGAACTTGCTGGGAAGCAGGAGCTAATTCACTGATGGGCTGCTCTTCTGCCTGTCCCTCATAAATGTTGCAGACTCCTGGATTTAACCAGTGTTTCCATCTTCATGGGATGATCCTATCCCTTCCCCTCACACTAATGTTATTAGAAAGTGTCCTTCTTCACTCCCAGCTGACCAGGTGCTGACAAAATACATGAAGTTTTACTTACACTGAAAATCAAGTTCCCCACTGACTGCTAGATCAGTGCCTTGTCTGCTTTGAAATGCTCCTCTGAGTTATGATCTGGGTTATGGTTCTGTTGAATATGGCAGAGGGGATGGAATTGGAAAGGATCTTGGAGATTCTCATCCTTCTGTGGTCTTAAACCAGGATCATCCACAGATAAATGATTTTGTGACAGAATTAAGCTTTCAGCATCAAGTATCCTAAGCAACCTTCCCTGGTATTCTTCCTATAGCAAAGAAGTACATTTAGTTTTATGATTTTAGAGATATTCTAAGGAGCTAGAGCACATCTACTTTTGTAAATTAAATTTTACTTAAGAAGGTGATAAAGTGTCTTTCAAAACCCCCTTCTGGATATTTAAGAAAACTAATCCAAGTTTTACTGCAGTGTAAACTGTAAGAGGGTTAAAAGATTCAGTAAGCAACTGAAACTTCTTTATTACAAGCATTACAAGTACAGCTTAAATTTTATGTTCTTTTAAACTTTGTGGAAAAAAAGTTAATTAGTGTTTGTCTAATCTGTGTGGTGTTCCCTGTCAGGGGAACAGCATGAGTTGCTAAAATCTCTGGTAACTGGAGGTCATACATGATCAACTCCATTTTCAGTGCTGTCCCAGTTGCTCAGCTGAATTCCACAATCTGATTTTGGAGTAGCTTCTCCAAGTCTCAGACTTCAGCTGGTTTATAGTGATGACTGCAAGGGCAGTGGTGCCGTTTGGGCTGGGGCTTGATCTGCAGTTTTCTGACACTACATGGAATTGCCAAGGAAGGGTTAACCAGGCTCTGCAGTATCTGCAGTTTATTTTCTTCCAGGAGATACCAGTGAGTAAATGTTTTGGTGTTTTTTTTGATTTGTTTTGCACGGCTGGGGTTTTTGTTTTGTTGCTTAAGCAGAGCAGTTGGGTCTGTGGTTAGATGTTTAGGTGCTATTTCAGCAGAAGCTGATGTTAAATTTTTTCTATTTTTTTTTTTTTTTTTTTTTAAGCCAGGTAATTTCCCGGCTGGGTTCAAGTGTCTGTGCTGCAGGAGGCAGAGGGCACTGCAGGGCAGGGCAGAGGCACTGGGGCAGTCCCTGCTCACCTGGGCAGTGGCTCCTGCCAGCCTGACACTGCTGAAACTTTACCTGCACTGGAGCACAGTATCTGACACACTGGAGTAGGGGGGAAGGTCATAGCATAATAGTTTGTAATGTTTTTATTAAGCTTTTTGCTCTCTTAAAACAATGGGGAATTGAGTAGCATAATTTTAATATATAGGTTCAGTTTAGCAAGTAGCCTTTGAAAGTGACAGATGTTTCTTTTCACAAGAATTAAATCAAAGGTTGCAAACAGAGCAAAAGTGAGTTTTACACACTGGCAGAGCAAGGATGATGACTTGTTGGAAATAAAATGTAGGATCCTCAGAGCTGTGTTAGTGCATCAGACCCTGCAGAGGAACACTTAATTTTCTTTTTATATTTTTTGTTTTGTACTGCAAGCCACTGGTTTTTTTTTTTTACATATTCTATTAATGTCAAACCTTAAAGTATGTGGATCACAGTCATAAAATTAGAATATAATGAGTGGAACAAATGCATTTCTGCTGTGGAATGACAGAGTGAATAGGCAGGAATGCACTATTGTCCAAATCCTTTTCTCTGTGTGAAAATCAAGGTCATCTCAAGGTCTGCATTGGCTGGTGCAGCTTGGAGGAATTTTTATTAAGTGCACAGGATTTTTGGGAACCCAGTATAATAGTAAAGCTGACCTAAACTGGACCTTAAAAGTAGCAAATCAAGATTATAGTTGTTAGACTTTAGTATTATGTATTATGATGACTAAATTCTGGCACAAATGGTAGTCATCCTCTGTCTGAGCCTGATAGGCTGAATTCTTTTGTGAGAAGCAGGGTGTGATGTCTTTGTGTTTGTTTTTTTAGAAGGAGGGTTCTGGATGTGTGAAGCATTAATAGTCTGTGTTAACTTACCCTGCCAGGCAGCAAAATCCTTGTGTTCTCCATGGCACTGATTAGAAGATGGTGCAGTAAGAGTTAACTGAATATTTGTTACTTCTCCAGCTTCAGCATGATGAAGAGCTCTAGTAATGTTTTGTGAAGCAGATGGAGCCTTATAATGAATGAAGTATAAAAACACCTATAATAATGCAAGCCTTACTTGCTGAACACATCCATTACATCCATTTTGAAAAGTCACCTTATTTTTTGGAAGGATTGTCATCTTACAGAGAAGTTAAACCTCTATTCAAGGCTTCGGTTTAGAATTTTTGTTCCCTGAATGGCTGTTACATAAATAAACTGAGGGCTGACAATGTGAGGGGTGGGAAATTTATGAAAGAAAATTATATTTTGAGAAAATAATCACTTTAAATTACTCGGTTTTGGGTGTGCAGTTTTAGATCATAGCATTCCAGTGAGATCTTGATGCAAAACTGTCAACATTAACAGAAGACCATTTTTAGTGACGTCTTCTCTGATTTCACCCAGATTGGTGAAGCTCTTGAGAAACCATAAAGAAAGTGTTTAACTCTTTGTTAGCCTTCTAATAGCTGATTTTTTTCACCTGTCAAAGTACTCATTTATAAGCAGACAACAATCCAGGAACTTTTTGTACAATTCGTTGTTTTGGCTTTGTATTTTAAAGATCTATTGGGAGCTTTCTGGACCACTTAAATGAAAATAAATATTCTGAGTCACATAAAGGAACGTATATATGCCAACATATATACTAAGGGTGACAGTGTGCTAGTGAAAAGCAGCTCCATTCTGTGGGGAAAGCTGTCAGTTCTAGTTGCCTGGAAATGGAATGGAAGCCAGGCTGATACCAATTAGCATCTGTGAGCTTACAAAGCAGTATAATGTGGAAATACATATTAACATGCAAGAATGCATGTTAACGTGCAAGAATGCAACCTTCTTGCAAGTAAGCAATGTAGGTTATGTATACACTGAGAATGTTATAAGTGATATGGTTTTTTTTTTTTTAAATTGGGTTCTTTTCAGTTTGGGGCAACACTAGTTTACTAACATTTCTGTGGCACCTTTCCCTCCCTTCTGCTGTACTTCTAATTGTATGTGACTTTGTTTTGCAGTTTGTGCCATCATCTCCTATCCGTATTCCTAGCAGCCGTCTTCATCAAATCAAACAAGTAAGCACAGATTCTTCTAAATGACTTTTTTATCGGTAGCTGGGGTTTTTTGCAGTTGATGTTTAGTGTCCTTCAACTGGCTATAGATTTTATTTTCAAACTGCCTGCCCAGTTCCACGTTTCATGAAGCAAAATGCATCTTACAGCAAGGAGAAGATTTGAGCAGACGGAGGATTCTTAAAATGGACATTTTAGAAAGGAAACCTTTAATGTAAACCCTTAGGGTAAAGTTTCACCAAGTTTTTGGCAGCAGTGCCAGCATAAATATTCGGGGCCAATAACAGAGTGTTCCTTAACTTGTGTTGGCACAAGACTCTTGTGCAGCCAGAAAATGAGCAGGATAAGGAAGCACTCTGGCTGAAAAATAGTCTGTACTCTTCTGGCTGGGCTATTTTTCATCTGTATAATTTTCTTATCCAGATCCCTGTACTTGTGCTGTCACAGCAGGAACAGAGGGGGAAGGGCAGCAGAGCAAACACTCGGGAAGGGGGGTGGAGTGGGGAATATCTGAGCAGGCTCAAATAGCTCTGCTCCCAGCCAGAACACTGCAGGCTGAAGACTCCAGCTTTAAAATCAACAAGCTCCAACTCTTGTGTCTCCTTCATTTTATATCTCCACTTTTTGACAGTAGAAAGGTTATAAAATGGGCTTGAAGATTCTTATTTTCTTTAAATTTTTTTTGTCTGGCTAGTTTTCAATGGATAGGCTTGTTTTTTACAGGGTCAAAAGTTAAGAAAACAATTTAATGCTTCAGGCAGCATTTTTAGGGTATGGTGCCTGAATGGTGGAAGGTACTTCTGCTTCCTACCTCGGTTATTTAAGGTAGTTGCACAGTAATCCTGAAGAAAATAACTGCTTGCTTTCATTATGTAAATAATTTACTGGCTTGAGTAGACTCTGAAGCACTCGGGTCCATTGTACAGCTCTTTTTATCAATATAAAAACACTTAGGATTAATATGTAAATATCATAGAATCATAAATTAGTTTGGGTTGAAAGAGACCTTTAAAGGTCATCTGGTCCAACCCCCCTGCAGTGAGCAGGGAGATGTAATGAGAATATGCTGAGAGCAAAGGAATGAACTGTTGTGGCTCTGCTCTATTACCTGAAATAAAATTTGATAATTCAGTCTTCTGGAAAATCCTTCTGCATTCATGTTTGTGTCGTCCATTTATTGAAGCAAACAGTGTAATTTCCTAATTTGTGTTTGAGCATTGGATTCACTAGTTGGAATTAATTCCATGTCCTGTATACTCACTGAGAACCTGTGTGATTCACTTCTGACCTCTTTCAAATCTGAGCAAATTGTCACACAGGTGAAGAAGTTAGACTCTTCCTACTTATGGTGAGGATTATGAAGATGTTCACTTGAACTTTTACTCTTGAATTAGGGAACCTACTCATTCACTGAACAAACTGGGTAGCATTCAGTTAATTTTAAGGAATGGTGTCTGCCTAAGAGGAGATTGAGTCATGTTTGTACTTGGTGTTAACGTTTAGTTTAATTTTATATATTTGATCCATTTTAATAATACTTTATGGGGTGTTTTTTAGAAAAAACCTCACTGACTCCTGAATTTATTGTGTGCAGTGCAGTGTATTGCAAATGAGAGGCTGACAAGTGTCTAGTTAGTCACTAATCCATAGAGTCAGGTAAGAATCCAGCCATGTTTTTGAGGTTTATCTGTACTAGCATCCCCTTTGTAAAATGAAATTACTCAAGACTGCATAAAGACGCTCTGGCATGTGCAGAATTTCTGGTTCATACTATCATTATTCAGTTTACTTCTTGGTTAGTAATGAAAATAAAGCTGCTTGGGAAACAAGCAGCTCACATAAGCTTGTGAGCTTGTGTGACCACATGATGGTCTCTCCTGCTGCATCTTTCCCATCCTCTCCTCCTCACTCCTTTCCATGGATGAGAACTTGAGGTTATTGTTGCTTAACCGAGTTGAATTAAATTTTCCACATGCCAAAGTGAAGTGAAACCCCAGCTTTTCTGATTTGCTGGAACAAAGTGGGGGTTTTTTTGACCTTACTTCTTCATGTGCTAATCTTTTAGGAGGAAGGAATGAATTTGCTGAACAGGGAAACCGTTCGTGAAAGGTGAGCTCTAAGGCAAAGCAGAACAGTCACTGCAGCCATCTGTGGGCCCAGGAAAATACATTTCTTTTCTTCTTTATAGAGAAGTGCAAGTAGCAATGCAGATGAGCCACTCATGGGAGGAGAGCTTGAGCCTGGTAATGCATTCATGCTTTAATTTGTGTTTCTATCATCAGTATCAGGACACTAGAGACTCTCTCATGTCAACATTTCCTTTGATAGTTTGACCTACAGTTAAGTTGTTAGTATAGTACTGCTTTTGATCAGCAATTTATCACACTAACAAGGCATAGAATTATCAACTGTTCAAGGTACATGTGGGTTCCTTGGGCTGCTGTGTCAAAAGGAAATTGCATGGATGTCTGCCTATTCAAATTTTCTTCCATGTTCTGATACTCTCCATGTAATGTTTAAGGCTTTTTTGTTTTTGTTAAGCATAAGCTCATAAATGGCTGCCTAATAATTGTTGATATGATGGAGGATAACTTTGGGATTTCACACCAATCAGCCCTTTTCTTGTTAAGGTACCTGCTCATAAGATTAATTAAAATGTGTACTGTTTACAGAGTGACAATGATTTTGAAAAATCACTATCACCAAAGCAAGTAGACTTTGTTCCAGTTTCTCCAGCTCCTTCACCTACTCGAGGAATAGGAAAGGTGAGCAAAATGTGGTAATAATGGTTTTATCTTAAGTAGAGCTAAATAAATTCAACCAAATTAGTAGCAAAAGATTAAGCCACCTGCTCCTTCCTACCTCAGCTGCAAACAAGAAACTAGAGAGTAAATAAAACCCCCTAAAACCCCAAACCAGAAAATACCAGCTGCTCATGTTGTGGATGTGAATTTCTGTGGAGTGTTCAGCTGTTAGCCTGTGGTTAATAAAAACCAAATAAGTCTGTTTAACCAGAGTACAGTGAAATAAGTCTGCATGAAAATGGAATCTGTCCAATTTTAATTTTTTTTTCTCAGTAGCAAAAAGTGATGTCTCAGTATAACCAATGATTGGTTGCTGGATTTGATACTGGATTTATTTCTCTGCAGTTAAGCATCAATTGTTACATGGGAATGATACAGTATTTCTAATAACACAAACTCTTTTCCTCTCAGCAATGTTTCTCACCATCTTTGCAAAGTCTGGTGAGCAGCAGTGGGTTGCCTCCAAGTCCCAGCCCAAGTCCAACAAGGAGATTTTCAAGGTAAGTCACCAGATCATAACCATGACAGAAAATTGATGAAGCTTGTTTATAGTAGGCATTTGAAATACCAGAATTTGTTGCATCCATAATTGATTTCTGAGCACAAACACAATTTCATATACTCATGCAGACTTTAGATTTTACAGTGTTGTAAAACATTTGTCAAAATCCTCATGTCATAGCATTGGGAAATGGGCTGCATTGTGGCATCTGTCTTCCCAGTGTAGTCTCTATATTGCTCTCATTCACATATTGAGTAACTGAATTCTGAGGGAAAGAAAACACAAACAGATTTAGGGTTGGTTACTCCTTTGAGTGATGTGGGCATACGATTAAATTTTACTAGGCCCTCACAGTTCAGCCTGTCATCTGAGATGTATTCAGTGCCTGGATGAGAGTTTTTAGACTGCCCCAGCTGTGAAATAATGTAATTAAACATTCCTGCTCAGTTCTGTGCTTCCTGGCCTATCTTCAGAGGGGGGGAAAAAGGGCTTGTTTTGGATAAGCTGTTTAAATGCCTATTTTCTTAGTGGTTTCCACCCAGTAGTTTGTTTTATGAATATATTTTGATTTTTTTTTCAACCTTTCTCTTTCAATGGTGATCTCAGTGCAGCTTTTGTCTTCTATTAGCAGGAGAAGCCAGAGCCCAATTAACTGCATTCGACCAAGTGTTCTTGGATCAATCAAAAGAAAAGGTACAGTATTTGGGTTTGGCAAATACAATAGGCCAACTTGTTAGTTATATAATAATCCATATAGCTTTCTTCATAATTCTGTCCTGTTGGCTGGTAGTTCAAAAAGAAACTAGAAATAGAACATATTGCACATAATGAAACAGATAAATCATTAAATTAGATTACGATTCCATAAAGCTTTTAATTCCATAAAGCTAATAATTGTTTTGTTTAATTCCTCCCCATTGCCGTGGTCATGTAGATGTGATAAAAAATCTGATGTAACCTGCTTAACAAAACAATGAATACAACTATTGGTATATTTAACTTAAACAGAAAACTTTGAAAGTCCTGGTTAACTGAAGCACACAGGTACTGTACATTTAAAATAACTCTTCAAAACCCAAAGCTGATACACAGGCCTGGTAGGCACCTTACAGCTTTATTAGGAAATGTTTCTCTGTCTTTCTGCATTTTTCTTCAAGTTTAACTTCTGGAAATCTTATTGCACCTATTTTTATATCTTCAAGCTTCACCTTTGTTACGGAACATCTCTGGCTCTGAGACAACTTTTAAAACACTTTCATCTGAGTTCTGTCATAGCCTTTTTAAGCATATATCTATCCTCTCCTCTTCCAGAGTGTTTGGAAATCAAAGTCAAGAGAAAAGTTTTGTGATAATTCTGGAGCTTGTTCCTTTTCCTTATTTTCAGCTTCTCTACCCTGTTGGAGCTGGTCAGTGAAGTGATAGCTGTATAAACTGAAACAAAAGGATTATTCTTCACTACTGAAGAATAAATATCTGATATCTAAGCTTAGGTAATTATTCACTAAACTGTACTGAAGCTTGGACAAAATGGCTCCAGAAAAATAGTCTTTAAAATTTCAGCATCTAAATTCTATGTTCAACATATGAAATATTGTAAGTTTGAACCTCTATTCTGTTTGCTCTGTAGAAGTGCATTGAAAATAGGTTTTAGTTTAAGTGAATTGTGATTGTTACCACTCCGTATCTCTTCCCAAAGGTGTGACAGAGATGGAAGATCACCCAAAAAGATTATTCCAAGGATCTACCACCATGCTAACCCCCGAGGCTGCACATCAGGGTGACCTTGGGGCATGGTAAATCTGTGCTCTTTATTGTCCCTTTCAGCAGAAACATTACAATTTTTTTTTTTTTTTTTCTTGGGGCATGGTAAATCTGTGCTCTTTGTTGTCCCTTTCAGCAGAAACATTACAAATTTTTTTTTTTCTAGCAGTGAGAATGCTTGAAGTTTCTTGTGCTTGTTTTTGTCTTTTTTTTTTTTTAATAGAGATATCTCACAGTGTTACTGCACTGAAATTATCACAGTGAACAGGCAGCAATGTTCCCTAGAATTCTGCAGTTTCCAGGCTTGGCTGATAACATGGATTATGAGCATGTTTAGGAAAAGACACCTCATGGATGATAGCTTTTGGAGTCCGATTCAAATTGCAATCAAATGTGAATGCTGATGCTTTTTGAGTGAATTGGGTTTTTCTTCTTTTCCCTTGTTCTTAGTCACAGAGGAACATGAGTCTGTCTGACCCTCCCTGGAGGGTCAGAGGAGTTGGGAGGAGATAAAAAATACTTTGTTAAAAATTGTAGTGATTGGTAATAGCAAGGGATTTTGATCTAGTGTTTATTCAAAAGGTTAATCATACATAGGGTGTGCCCACACAACTGTCAAGGGTTGTTCACTGTATTTCTGTCTTTTTGCCTCTCAGCTGATGTACAAGTCATGCAGAAGCTTTGAGCAGCAATATAGATGTTTTAAAGGTACTTTAATAACATATCGTTTTTGCACGCCCTATTTACAGTGGGATAGCAGTGTGAGTTCAATTGCTGCCTCTTGGTGTAGGAGATGGTAATTTTTTAAAAAATCACTTTGCTGCTATCACTGATGGTAGATCAGCTGTAGTTTTGAATTTGTGTCCAGTGAAATATGTAGTACAATGGAAGATGGACAATTTATCATTGGCTCTCTTGGCAAAAAGGCCTCTGGCTGTTGTGCTGGCCCAGGGCTTTGAGGATGGAGTAAAGCTGCAGTGGATTGTTCAGTCTGGAACTTCTGACCTGTGCCCCATTTTGGGTGAGCAGAGGAGAAAATGGGCAGTGTCCTGTGTGGGTCTAGGAGTGGCTGTGTGTGTAGCTGCAGGGGGATTTCAGATCACAGGGCTTGCTGCTCCTTCAGAGCTGCACGTCTGTGTTGAGAATGGCTTTGTGGTGATTTGGGCTGGTTTTGGGCACTTCCCTGAGCCAGTGCCTCGTTCCTCAGCCCTGGTGTTCCTCTGTTTTCAGTCTGTCCTCACACGCCCTGGATGACAACAGGAGCAGTGCAGGCTCCTCCTGTGACTCCCCAGCTGAAGTTGGCACCAGCACAGACTCTCCAGTGTCACTCTCTGACTCCAGATCCCCGTTTTTGCCAGTGGATCTCATGGCCAAGTTACCAATGAACTGAGGAGCAGGAATCTGCTGATGGACGCCGGGATGCAGGCGGATATCGCCCCGACTTTCTGTTGTGTGTAACCCATTCTGTTCCTCATAGGAACTTCCAGCAATGTCATTACTTCTAGAAAACTTCCAGAACAGTTCCTTGAGGAGGAATTCACCTTTCTAGTGATTTGTATGACATTTACTACAATACAGAAGCATTTGGGCTGCAGACACCTTGGGTGCTCACGTCAGTCAGGCTGCTGGTTTGCAGTGGATGTGATCTCCTTGGCATGAGTTACAAACACTGGACATGTCTCCTGCTTGTGGAAGACTTGGCTTGCCAGCAGCCTGTGTCCTCCCTGCCTGTGGAGGAGCAGATAACTCACGTTTGTCCTCAGCCTAAAACCAATGAAACAGCTTATTAATTGTTTCTACTCCCAGAGTGTTAGATCTTTATATTTTTTTCTTCTTCATATGAAAGGGAGACTATTGAAGGGGGGAAATTGATTATTATTAATATTATTGTCTTCTATTATGATTGGCTCTTAATTTTGTGTTCCAGTGGATGTCAGAAAATAACGAGTTGGTAAATTGTCAAATTTATATGTTGGATTTCATTCATGATCATGACTGCTGTTGTGACTAAATCTAAATTAGGTGTGGAACATTTTTCTGGGGTTTTGTATCTGGCGTTTGTTTCTTTTTCTTCCCCATTTAGATGATGTATAGGAGTGGTAGATGCTCTGTTAAAGGTCTTTTAATAGGGAAAAATAGTGACAATATTTGGAACAATGCATTAAATCTTGGGATTGTAGTATTTAGTACTTCAGAAATGAATTATTTTAAGTCAGTATTTGTCCTCATATATGACAGATACAGTGAGGAATCTTGAATGCCTTTTTACAGCCTGAGGCCATCAAACATATTTAATCTGTGTTTAATTTCCTGATGTTGCTTCCTCAAATAATGACATCAAGTAATTTCTGCTGTTGAAAACTTCAGATGCTGATTGGAAGCCTGGAATCTGGTAATCTGAGATGCTTGAAAAGTCATTGTGTTGAGACATCTTGATCTCAACTCTGAAATTCCCCAACCAAGAGGAAGAATTTGCAGACCTCCCTTATGGACAGCTGTCTGGGATTTTGCAGTGACACCCTCACTGGGGCTGTGCAGCTGAACTCCCCCAGCTGAGTCCCTTTTTGTACATGTCTGTGCATCTGTGCTATGTGGTTTCCAACCTTCTCTCTAGAGAGGTTAAGAATGAAGCAAAATGTTTTATTTTTAAACGCTAAATCTTTGTAGTGTGTCATAAAGTGAGAAAAGTGTGGAAACTTCCTCGAGTAGGAGAACAATGTACCCTGAACTCTGCTGTGAAAGATTCACATGGATGAAGCTTTGACAGCAGCCATCAAAATGAGAAAGGGGTGACTTGGAGAGCAAAGACCTGGCGACCTGAGGGCCAGTGACCCATTTCTGTGTGTCCTTATTGTAGAGAGAAAATAGAATGTATTTAATAGTCTGACTCTGTTCTAGTTAACATACAACATGGTTTACTTCTGGTATCATTCCTCTTAAATTATTGTAATAATCACCCTGCTGGTTGCAGTCCCTCCCTGAGTCCAGCTGCCCTTTGTCCCCAAGCAGAGGCACATGGGAGTGCTGGGCTCTGTTTGCTCTCTCTGCTGAGGCAAAGTTTGGCTTTGCAGTTTCAGGTTTGTGCCAAAGAGTTGCTGTGCCACCACTCTTCTGTGGTGACAGCAAGACTCTTTTTTTTTTTAAATCTTGCTTATTTCTTAAGAAGGAACCTCCTGGTGTCTCTTCCAGTCTTTGCTAGAAGACACATCAGTATAGGGGGGTTTAATAGCTGAGTGTGGGTCAACTTGTCTCTTTTCTGTTGAATATTTATGCTATTTTTCAAATAAGTGCCAATAAATGGAAAAATAAATGTGTTTTACTGTTTCTGCACTTTTTTAGATGACCATAGTCTTGTTTCCATCTGGGATTAAATGCTTTCTTTTAAAATCAGAATATCTATTGTAATTTACTTCCACACAGTCTAGTTAACATGCAAGCAGGTATGAAAATCTGCAGCAGACTTACCTTGTTTTCCTTGTGCAATGCTGTCTTGCAGGTCTGTGACAACTCTAGGAATAAAGAAGAATAAACCCAAACACTTTTGAATGTGAGTTACATGTGTCCCTAGTTTATACCTAGAGGAAGTTGTAGTGAAATAAAGAAGTCAGAAGCTTCTGCCTGCTGGTGGGAAGTACTGAAGGTCTTAACTCTTGCGAAGAAGTGGGGAGTCTTTGTGGTTTGCTTTAATAGGGCAGTTAATCATAGAATTATGGAATGGGTTGGGTTGGAAGGGACCTTAAAAACCTTTTCATTCCACCCCCTGCCAGGGGCAGGGACACCTTCCACCAGACCAGGCTGCTCCAAGCCCTGTCCAACCCAGCCTTGAACAGTTCCAGGGATGGGGAATCCACAACCTCTCTATGTCAATTAATGCTATTGGAGGAGAGTGAAATAGTTACTTATCTGCATCTGTTCCTTTCCCTGCTTTTGCAAAACAGAAACTGCATTGAAATTGTGGGAAAGCATCTCAGTGTTTTATCCCCATGTCACCAAGAAGCTGCAGTTTCACTCCCTGGAGTCCTGTGACACATACAGAGGTTTTTTCCACTGAAATGAAAAATTCTGGAATCAATTATACTCCAGAATATGTATCTGGATACAGGGAATCAGGATGTTATACCATGCACATAATCAACCCTGTACTTGTCTAGTAACTCAGCTTTTAATATTGCCTCTGCTTCTCTCTGGGATTCTGCCACGAATGGCACCTTCCAAAAATCACACTTGGGTTTGGCACTTGCTTGGTCTGGTTGAAAATTTTCCTGCAGGATTTGTTGGCAGTTAGATCTTGGGCCCCTGTGTCTTCCCTGACAAACATTGGTGTTTCCTTCCTTCCACCTTCTCCAGAGTGACAGTTGCTGAGGGAACGTCGGTAACCGTGCCAGTGCTCAGGGGGCTGTATTTTTGGAATGAACCCTGCAGTGGTTGCTGCATTTAGCAGAGGGATAGATACTTCCCTCTGGAAGAGAGGTACAAATGCCAGGAAAAATGAGCCTCTGCCTGAGCTAGATTGATTTGCAGGATCTTCTGTGTGTTGCCAGCGAGGCAGGTGACCTGAATGCTCAGCTGAGCAACTGCCCAGGGTCCTGAGGCCAGGGTAAGAACTTAATCCTAAATTCTTACTTCTCACCTTTTTTTCAGAAAACTTGAATGTAAATTATCACCAACCCATAGAAACAAAGCAAGTCTTCAAAGCCTGGTGAGACTGAGATATTTCCATTTATAGATGTGTGCTGTGGTTCCAGTGTCAGTGCTGTTTGTGAGTCCAGCCCTGTTGTGCAATGATTTGCTAGTGAAGTGAGTGGAGGGACCTCCAGCACTCCCTGAGACTGAGAACAGCTTGTGCCTCCCTTAGCAGTCATCATTTCAGAAATGTTCACTTTATGCTGTTGTATTCTTGCATATGCTGGAGTCATAATTCATTTACTTAAAATAGAGAGCTTCAGGAGTCATAATTAAACTGTGTGAGCTCTTCCTATCCTCTTTTAAGCAACCTTTCCCATCACCAACAGGCAGATGGAGTTTAAGTTGATCCCTTTTCTCCTGGAAGCAACAAGTTAAAATATTTGTACATGCAACTGAATGTTTACAGCTACAGCAGAGTAATTAAAACCTTACTGACACAGAGAGGAGTGCTTGGCAAGAATCCTTTTCAATAACTGGGTGTAAAAATTGTCACCTCGGGTTAATTTTCTAGGAGTGATTGTTTTAGCAGTACCAGTGAAGCCTTCCCATTTCTGCATATCTGGAGGGAGCATCCTTGTTTGATAAACTTGAGAGCAGTTGCCATCCAGCCCAGGCCTTGCTCAGGAGATTCTCTCCCTCTCAAAGACCCAGACCCCACACACATGCTGAGACTGTTTCCACCACTGGGGCTTTGTGGCAGAAGCATGAGAGAGGAGGTGAAAAAAATAAGCTGAAGGAGAATAACCTTGTTTGACTTTCAGTAGCTGGCTCAGGAGCAGAAATCTCAGAAGGAGGGAGGAGTTGGGTGCATTCAAAACAAAACCAAACACAGCCTCCACACCCCTTGGTGCTGGCTCCCCTGTGTCTCTCAAGGAACTGGTGAGACATCCCCAGTGCCACAAAGATTCCTCATCTAAATAAATCTGGCATTTATCAAATTTAAAATTCTTCTGTTTGTTTTCTTATTATTTTATTTGCTTTGTTAAGAGCCTTAGAAAATGCTTGCTATTTCCTTCCATGACAAATGGTTGTATGTAAAATGTTTAGAATTTTGCTGGATGTCAACCCAGGTAGGAAGAGCTGCTCAAGAGGAAGCAGGTTTTGCTGCAGGGACTAATCTTTGGAAATGTGGCTCTCCTGGTTACTTTTTGTCCTTGTATGGAGAAAAATCAAAGCCATGATGTGCACAGCACACGTCAGGGTTTGTGGCACAGAAATCAGGTACTGTGTTGTCTCTCAAGCCACTTTAAATACAGCTCGCACTGAAATCGCTGCAAGAAACTTCCTGCTAAAAATACATCACCATCCTTTCATTTAAAGTGCATTCACTTCAGCAGTCGGTTTGGATTGTGGAGATTCCTGGCACATTCCTGAGGGAAAGGCGCTAATGGGTTTGGTGGTGTTGATGGAACAGGGTTTTCTCCCTGCTGCAGTTCCCTCTCTTGATGGTGGTTTTTTGTTTGTTAAAGCAAATGTTCCTCTGATGCCTTCATGTTCATACCTCAAGCCACTGACTGTGCCGTTTTCTAGAGAACACTCTCATTTTGTTACTGTAAATCATATTTTGCTATTGAAAATTTTATGGCTAATTTTTTTCTCTTTTTAAACTGGATTTAAAATGGATTTAAGTTCCATTACAGGGCGCCTGTCACTCAGCTATACCTTACCAGCCTTTTTCCTCACACTGAGGAGACACCCATAGCTGCAATCATGGTTGTGCTCTTGCTTAAATTATTTCTTTGCAGTCTCTGTTGTTTTGAGGACCAATGTGGTCGCTTTGCCTGCATGTAATTCCACATTACATCGTCAGCGTGGCCGTACAGCTTTGCAGGTTTCCTAGAGCTGATGTGCATTAGCTGCAGCTCGTTATCCAAGGTAAACAGCTCGTTAGCGTTCGGTGGAGAGCTTCTAAAGAAGACAAAGATACACCCAGGAGTGAGTAAAGCCCTTACTGGGCTTTACTGACACGCTGCGTGTGCCTGCTGTGTTCATTCTCCAGCTCTCCTTTGGGGAGGATGCACTTGTTCTCCAGGCTCCTTTCACTGCGGTCCTTATCTGGAAATGGCTCTTGCTGACTGCGTGGCGATGGTTTCCTGATCCTCAGCTCCTCTGGGGCAGTGACGAGTGACTGGTGGGCTGCTGGCAGCAGTGAACTTCACTTTCCTTCAGTGGTTTCAGTGTTAATTCAATTTCCTCAGGCAGCACACTATGCCTGCAGGAAAGAGACTCCAGCACTGTTAGCTCTGGCTGTTTCTCCTCCAGCTCTAGTGAGAGATGGTGCCTTCCCCACCCCGCAGCAAGCAGGTGAGTGCCCCTTTCCCAGGGACACAGGAGGGAACCTGTTTTCCACTCGGCCCCTCTGCCTGCACAGCTGGCAGCAGGGTCAGCAGCAGCACTGCTCAGCCCCGCGTGCTTTGCAGGACACTCTGTTCCCTTCTCTTCCCTCTGCCCAGAGGGGCTCATGCAAGGTCAGAGGGCAAAGCACCTGAGCTGCTCCAGCCCAACAACTCAAATCCCACCTGGCAGAGACGATTCAAGGTTTGGGGGTTTTTTAAGGCCTCCTGTACAAGAGGGTTTTTAAGACCTGATCCTTAAATTTGATGTTGCTCTGAGTGTAAGTTTGAAGTGTGGGAGTCACACTCCTGACAAAGGAAAGGGGCGATGGAACTTGGCATTTATAAGGAAAACTGTTATAAGGAAAGCCAGGTATATTAAGCGTACATTGACAAATAAGGACTAAAATACAATGATTTATTGCCAAACCTACTTGACAGCCTGTTTCCAGTATAGGCTTGTTGGTCATCAGATACCTGTACATATTGGCATAAGATGAAATAACATATGATTGACTTTGACAGTTCTTAATTGGCTGATTGCAGGATTTCTCTGCTTCTTTCTTGTTGTTGTTGTTGCTGTTGTTGAAGGCACCATTCTGTGCATGGGCTCCTCTTGGAGCTGCTGCAAACATCCATGTAGAGCTGTTTTAAGAGGAGCAGTGACTGTTCCCATCTGACAGCAATGTCCCATTGTCTTCCTGGGGCATGTCTTGAGACATGGCAGCAGCAGCAGCAGCTCAGCTTTTCCCTTTGCAGGGGTTGATTTGTTTCAGGTGGTGGAAATGGAGCCCCTGCTCCCCGGGGCTCCATTATCAGCTGGTGCAATGAACTGATTCCCCTCCTGTCCCTGGAGCTCTGCAACAGTGCACCGGGTCTACTGAAGTTTCAAGCACTCTGTGATTCACTCCTCCGGAGAAACACGATCACCTGAGGATTTTCTGAGCCAGACAAGTGCAGACACCTAGAGAAGATCATGTACCAAGCCATGGGAGTGACGCTGCCCAAAGCGTTCCCACTTCCTCTGCCAGCGCGGCTCCTCCGTGCCATGGCAGGCGTGGGTAAACACCAGGATTGTTTCTGCTGGATGATCTCAAAGCTCTCCCAGCTGTCTGCTGAAAACACTTGCCCATTGCAAGGAAATGACTGTTTGTTTGTGTTAGGAGTCAGGAATGGGAAATGACGTGATCACTTAACTGTTTTTCCTGGTGTTTCTAAGAGGTATATTCAGTGTCTCGGGTCTTATTTCCAAAGGTGTTCAGTGTTTTCTGAAACTCTAGTATGTAAGTGCTAGAGGTGTGTGCATGCACATAAATATACATAAAATCAGGAAATATCTTCAAAATCTTGTGTATCCACCTGGTAACATTTTACTGGTGCCCTGCTGTGACTGTGCAGGAACATAATTTGATATGTTCTCCCTCAGTGCTGAACTGAAACAGTCCCCAGGTCTTGTTTTCATAACTGGGATAAATCTGTGATTCTGCAGTGTGCTGCAACCTCCCTGGAGGAGAAGGAAGTCAGAATTCACACTTGTCATCCTTATTTCACCCAAGCACCAGTTTTATCTACATCTGCTGAGTTACTCTGTGCATTTAATTTTTAGTTGTTTTTTTTTTTTTTGCTCTGTATTGCTCCTCCGTTGCCTTGACAAAGAAATGGTCCAATGTTCTTAACCTTTTTCATTGACAGTAACTTTTTGTTCCGATTTCTTTGGTCAAGGTGTTTTTCTAAACCAATCATTTCCCTTCAGATTTCTTGAAAACAACTGCTGGCATCTGTGTCCTGTGATCTCCCCTCCCCATGCATGCACTGTCCTGCAGGACTGAGGCAGCTGCAGGTGCCAGAGCTGGTTACAGTCACTCAGTGACTCTGGGTTCCTACAGGTGAGACTGGCACTTCTGCACCTGCCTGGCAAAGCATGATCCCTGTCCATGACCAGAATTCCAGGACATAGGGGAAAAAAGGGTTTGTGTTGGGCTTTTTTAATCAGCTTGGGCACAACAAAACATTTAGCCTGGCTGTTGGGTGCTAAGGTAAAGTACCACGTGGCACTTTTATCTCCACAACTTCTGCTCCACTCCCTCACCTTTCCCCAGGCAGCAGCAGGTTAAACCACCTGGTGAAAATCAGAATTCAGGGTAGGTACTGAGGAACAGGGAAGCTACAAGAACAGAGTCCGGCAGTGTCAGGAAAACACTGACCCAGCCACGAGCTCAGTGTTGGAGGGAAGCGCTGTGCCTGCAGCAGGCCCTGGCACACAGACTTGTAAAACCAGCTGGAAACCTTTTTTGGTGTTTTTTCTTAGTGATTGTTAATGTTTGACTTTATCATCTGATGCTGATCGATGGATGACACAACGCCAGTTCTTCCGAGAATCAAACTGGAGCAGCATTGTAGAAGAAAAAATGTAGTAGTTAACAACTTTTTTCAACTTCTCTTTCTCCTTTTTTTTTTTTTAAACACTTCTTTGCATGTTTTTTTTTGTATTTCCATGCATAAGCAGAAAAGTGACCCAAAACATGCAGGGGGAAAGAAGGTTTGATTTCCAAACTTTATTATTCATATCAGAGCATACTCTATAGACTTCTTACAAACAAAGATTTGTCTGTATGAATCCAACGCAGTAATAGCTGCCCTTTTAGAATTAACATCTCGACAATGAAATGTCAAATAAAGGGAAATACTTGTTGTATGAAACAAGATTAATGTTCACCTCAAACATGAAACTGGCATTTAAGCAGGAGTTTCTGATAGCAAAGAAGTCCCTGTGGTAGCTGTGGGGGGAGGGACGTAGAGAAATGCCTTTGCTATTTCACTTAGTTTGGTCTCTAAAATAGAGAAAATGATTAATTTTGTATTAGTATGAGTTCAGTTTCCATTAATGCCACTTCCATGCAACCCTAAGAAATGAAGGATCTGATTACAGAACTTGATTTTATTGTCTAACTGTGGTACAAAATGACTGTTGCAAGAAATTATTTCCCCAGGTAAGAAAATGAGCACTCAACGATATACTGGTAATGATGAAGTAAGAAATTTGAGAATTACTTCTTCACCTAAAATTCATGGTTTATTTCATAGTTCCACTGAAGGAATTTTTCATTTTCTTCAATGATCAGTCACAACTCTCACCCCTCTGGGTATGTATATACAGAAGTGTTATGTGCCAGCCTCAGCAGGTACAACCACAAACCAAATGAGCGTTTTTACAGAAGACAGTTTGCTTTTATAGTGATCACGCACTGATGTGAACATAGACTAAAAATAACAAATGTTGTTTTAATAAGGATTTTTTACAGTAGGCATAGATATAAAAGTTTTTTCAAATTATTTTCACAGGTATCACTGAACATTTCATAGCTGTCTGTTACAGAAGCACCGCAAAGTGCTTTGAGTCTTTCATTTATTATACATAGTTAAAATATATTACATTTCTGAAGGTATCTTAAATCACTGAACAGTTTTGCTAGCATCTTAATGAGCCAAATGGGAGTAAAAGGCAGTCCACATTCATGATGTGAATATACAGTAAGGTGTTTGTCATCCTATGAACTCATTGCTCATGTTCTCAAAATAACCATGGTGATGAGACCTGAAAGACAAGAATTAAGAACTAAACACTTCTATTTCACTCAAAATAGAACATTTAAAATAAAGAGTTTACCCTATCACAGGTCAGAAAATATAGTACAAGTACACAAATGCATGCAGAATGCATTTATATACACACTTAAATATTAGAAATATTGCTCCAAATTTTGACATAGTCAAAAATCAACACTGATGTGTGGTGCATGTAATAACTGAATGTCAAAGAAGACAGAAATATTCCAAACCATTATTGACCCCTCTACTGGAAAATCTTAACATTGAACTTTTGACTTGGGTAAGTGTAACACTAGCACCCAAACCCCATTCCTCACGGGGGCCAGTTATGGGCAGTGCCATTCGAATGCTGAATCATCAGTAAGGCAGATCAGTTGAAGGCTCCAAGGCTTTTTTCTGCTCTGTGAATAATAACTGATCAAAGACCAGTTTTAGACAAAGATGTTAAGCTTCCTTGTCAGTTTGCAGAGGGAGCTTTCAACAGACTCTTTGTTGTGACCTTTAAAGAGGGAGGGAAAAAAACGACTGCTCTGATGGAGGTTAAAAAGAATTAAAACCAGATGAAAACAGGAAACAGGGGCTAATAAACCTACTCATGACACACTGAAAAGTTCATTTTAATTATGTGCTGATACAGGAAAAAGTGCAAATCTGCAGGTCTTAGCCATGGGTTATATTGCACAAGGTGAGGGAGATGGAAGAACATAGGGGCTCTCTGAATTACACCCTTATGTAAGATCAGAATAACAATTTATTAGTTCTTGAGCAATCTCACTTTCTTGCAAGCTCAGATGATGTCACTGTAACTACTTTTCACTGCAGAAAGCTCAGCTAAAACCTACAGATCTCACCATGCATAAAGACATTTCTGAGACTATTTTATCTCCTGCCACTCTGTACTGATGGAACTTGGCCACTTTATGAAGATGGTGAAGGCAGAAGCACAACAGAACAGAGCTGCAACACTGCCTTCCATTAGATCAGCAATTCATCCCTTAAAGAGGAGCTACAGCTCAGCTATTTATTAAGGTCTGTACTGGTTCAGACAATCAGTGCTCCCACAGCTGCTGGATCCTCAGCTTGGATCAATTCCATCATCTCAGAGGAACAGCAGAGGCTTCTGGAGAACAGCCTGCACCACTTGTACAGGGGCTTGCAGACAATAAAGGGTTTAACTCAGTTCTGTAAATCAGATACTTCTCAAATATCATACAGTCCTGTTGGTGTGGTATAACAACCCTTTCCAATTAAATGCTCCACAATCCAGTTGTAGTTCCTTGTGGAACAAAGTGGTTTCAACTTCTCAAGAGCAATTGACTTTCTACATGAGCAAGAGTCGCACACAAAAGAATCTGTCCATGAACACTAAAAGCACTTCCAGTAAAGAAGTCAAAACCTCTCAAAACTTCATAGGCAATCTAGAAACAGGTTCAGCTCTTGCAAATGTATAAAGTCAAAAGGCTTAAAAATGTAGCTGACACCAGCAGAACATGGATAAATTTCAAAAGCAGAGATAAAAACAAAGTGAAGATTACTGCAAGGTCCTGATCTGAGAATCCATCAGCTTGGGCAAAGAGCCACAAGTGAGATTTCAAACCACTTCAGCTGATGGACCTTTGTGAGTCAGCAGAGTGTGCATGAACCATCAGAACTTGCACCTTTCCCCATCACTACCTCACCTCTAGCTATCAGTTTGGAGCTGCCTAGCTCTTTTCCTTTAAATCCTCATTTCTGCCAGGTAGTGGGAGAGGAGAACTGAGTTTAGTGTGACTGTTCTTCAAATCTGAAATAGTTATAGAGAAATAGTCATAACAAATGAAATGTGCAACTCATCTATACTAGCTAATGCAGGAGCAAGTTACAAATCAGGAAGAACTGTGGATGGTAGTGGTCTCAGACAGGGTTTACAACAACTTACTGCTACACACATCAACTCCTTATGAAAGAGGTACTGAGAATCAAGCCTTAAAAACAGCTCACAGGGGGCTGGAGAGAAACACAATAACACATTCTACATTCTGCAATAGAGTAACTATTGCAATGCAAGACTAAGAAACAGCACATTCCGTTCAGGTGTGTTGGCAGATGACTGTTGCTGGCCCATCATCAAATAAAGCTGAAATTAGCATGTAGGGGCCTGTGTGCAATAGGTATCAACTCAAATCTGGTCTAAAACACTTACAATAACTAATTTACCCTGCTATCACCATGGCTACATATGAAGATGTAAGCTGAGATGCAAAACAAAACCTAACGTGGTGCTTTGTTTCCATCCAGGTTCCTGAGGATGCTGGCAGGGACAGGTGAAGTTTTCCAAACTCATAGATTTTGTAGGAAAATGTTTATAAAATCTAAAGTACTTACCTAAAACATAAGCAGCTACTAACTTTTGATTCACACTTAAGTGGAGGTAGAGAGGCACCAGGGATTCCATTTCCCCCAATGTAGGTAGCATTAGTGCTGCGACACACACCACTCCAAGGAAGACTGTGAGTAAACTAGGTCCCGACGAGGCAGTTCTGTTTTCTGAAAGACAGCACCAATTGTAAGGAAGATCTAAATAATATAAACATTAAATATTCTGGAAAAATGTCTGCAATACATGGGAGTTGAAATATCCTCGGATTTTCCTTTTTGCTCTGGAGTTTGCAGGGGGTGGAAGACAAGTGTTAAACCCACCCTTCTAAACCTTCTGCATTCTGCAGTGGAGGAGGCTGCTCCCTGTTCTGATGCTGGAACTTGTTTTCACATGACTTCCCAAACCACTCCCTTCTGGAGGAACAGAGCCTGCCAGGCCCAGTTGCTATATATACACACTCAGGACAGCTGGATGTCTCAGCAATGCTTCAGGTTTCCCTGTGCATCCTGACTCCATTCCTTGATATGTTCCTTCAGTGATCAGTAATAAATCAGTTAGAGCACCCTAAAGACCTGCACAGGCAGGTAACTGCTCACACCTCCTGAACAAAGCCTGCTGCTGGAGCACAGGTTCTTGGGCCAGATGAGCTCCCTTTTGTTCTTTACAGGGCTCAAGGGCTACACCTGAGCCAGTCAGTTTAGATGCCACGAATCAGAAAAATTTGAATCTTACTTTAAACCTGTGAGAGTGAACTGCTCTGACAGTCCAGTATTATCAGAATAAGAAATGCAAACCACAGACAATAAAGAGTCCTTCATAGTCTTTATTGTCCTGCACTTTAACAGCTGGAACCTACTCAAAGGCCCACTGTGTCATCTTTGAAAAGAGCTGTTACCATGTTAGCTGAATACCTCTAACCAAATCCTTAAGACCCACTGGAAAATAGCCAATGTTTTTATCAACTTCTATCCTCAGTGACTAGCAATATGTGCTCTATTTTAATTCCATAAATTTATTATTTCCAGGTAGCAGGTTACATGCAAAACTGCAGTTTCTTTGTTCACTGCTTCTTCTTTTACTGCAATATACCATAGTCAATGAGGTTTTTAAGCAGAGAAACAGCATTTGGAATAAGACCAGTACCAGATTGTTCAGGATGGCTCAGGCCCTTTGTCCTGGATCAACTATCACAGGAACATTTTGTTCTGTGAGCCCAGAGACCTTTGTAGGTTTCCTTTAACTATGTATCCTACTAATATCTATTATGAGGGTTTTTTTAATAAAAAGTGTTTCACCAGCCAACAAACTCAGTATAAATAGTGAAGCATTCATTTTAACAGCATGAATACTCTCAAGGAGGTTCATCTATTTTCTGGAATTGGTTTTTGTTGTCCTGAAAATATAACAGGGACAAGAACATTTCAGTATGAATCAGTAGAAGTAAAAAGAATGCAGACCATCAAGAATCAGTTTAGATTCATTTCAGGTACAACTTGACACTTTATATCCTATCCCTTCAATTTAATTTTGTGGCCCAGGTTTTCAAGCCTGCTGATTCACTTCCTCACTGTGTGTATGAAACACGCAGAGTTTTCAGCCACCAACTGTGCTCTTCTGGTCTTGTGGGACAGACAAAGGACAGGGCACAGAACAAGGAGCACTTCAGAAGATGTTCTGGCAATATTTCCTGCTCATCAGGAAATGGGGGATTAAGGGTTTGGAACAAACTTACAAGGGGCATATGTTTTGAAAGAGCCCAAGGGAAAAAAATAACTAGCATCCTTTCACAGATAAATTCCCATTGTCTGTATGAGAACTCCTGCTCCAGAGGAACAGTGGATGCACTCTCCAAGGTATGACATGCAAACACAGGGCAGCAAAGGGTCTTGATTGATCAAGACAGCACAAACAAAATAGCCACAGTTTGGGTTCTTGAATACTGTCATCCTCAAGCGATAAAGACAGCAGTCTTACAGGCAAGCAAAATGAAATATTTTAAAATGTATTTCTGTTTATATTTAAAACATGCTTTAAGTCTAGTCACTTGACTATTCAAAATCGATTCAGAACACAGGAAGGGAAAAAGATTTCAGCTACCTGGTTGACACAAAGTCTGCTCAAAAAAGACACTTTCAGCCAGGTGTTCTTTTATTCGTTTTTCCTCCTCTTCCTTTTGTTGTTGTTGTTCCTTTGCAGATGGAAGCAGAGTAGCAATAATCTCCTTTTTCCCTAATGCTTTCCTCTGGCTCTGCTCAGACACTTGGAGACGGAATTTATCTATGACACCATAGTAAGAAGCCCGAACGTCTCTGTGACGAATCACACTGTAGAAAAACAACATTTTCAAACAGATGAAGTACTAAGAAGCATGCCTGTTGTGGAATTATATTCTATATATCACTAAGTCTGCCCTCTGTCCCCCCTCCTTCAGATAAACTGGAATAATAACCTCCACCACTCAATGTTCTTGAAGACTTGATCTTACCTCCTCTCTCCCCTCCTTATGTTTGCTTTAATTCTCAAATATAAATGCTTCTGGCCAAACAGGACAGTTAAGTCTTTATCTCAAGCCCATCTTTGCCTCAATCTGAGGTCCTGCTGCCAACTGATGAAACATCAATTATCTGAAAGATGCCTCCTCCTCCTGTATCAAAGCTGTTTGATGCTGGCCAGTGATTTTAAAAGGACTGAGGGGACTGGAGTGGCCAGGGAAGGGAAGGAGTTGGACAGGTGTTTGGCAAGCAACAGTCCAGCTTCTGGAGGGAACCAAGCTCAAAGCTTTACACTTCTACTTTCTCAGAAGCAAAACTCATTCCCTCTATAGACAAGAGTCAGCTAGGGATTTTCAAAATCAGAAACCCACCACTGAGAGCATGTTTGGAACCTATAAAAAGCACAGCTTTAAAATAGCACTGATCAACAGCAAAACAGACCTCTGAGCAGTGCTGTGCTCAACTGCCTCCTCTCTGCATTTGTGATTCATCATGAGAATACATATCTAGCATTGAAAAGCTACAACATTTAGGTTTTGAAGTGGTATCAGCTCATAGGGTAAATAAGGATTTCAACTATTTTTCCAGATGTTTTTTGTTAAAGGTTATTCTAAGTTTCCAAGATAACAGCAGCTGATCTGAAGAACGTACATACAAAGAAGGTTGGCATCTCATGAGGGGAAAAAAATTACTGTACCCTTAGTAACACAGAATAGTAGCCTTAAAATTGCTTCAAGAAACGAATTACATTAAAATGCTGCAAGAAATGGATTTTTGTTTTTCAGTCCTTATTTAAAGGACCTATATCACATCAAGATATCTACAAGCGTTAGCACGTAGCCAGTGCTTGCAACTGGTATCTGGTTTGAATAGACTATTCAACACAGAAACAGAGACCAAGTCATCCCCTCAGCAAGAGGCTGCAGTGATGTTTTACGTCACTCCAGAGGCAAAGGAGTGTGCCTATGACAGGCTTCCAGCAAGTGGAGTGTTGGCTGGGCAACTGCCTTCACTAAAACAAAAGGCTTTTTCCCCTCACAGCCCTAATTCATCCAGCTCTCAGCATATCAGCACAGCAGATCAACTCTGATTTCTTCCTTTAACATTGGTGCTCCTACTCCTAGTACCATGGTACCAACTACCAACCTAAACAGAATCTTTACATAACACTGTGCTAGGAGAACATGTATCTGCTGCCAAGCAAGGAGATATTTTATGCAGACCCTTATAAACAGACACATTCTCCTGTTTCTTTTTAGAGATCATTGCATAATTGGAAGCTCTGTAGACTATCTGTTTATCTGGCAAATGGCCACACTTGCATAGTACTGCTCATATCCTAGCAGTAAACACTGTCCTTAGACAGCAACCACTGGAATGGGATGGGGAGTTTTGCTACACAGAAAAATCCCCTTGGAACATGTGTCTGTCTTATTTTCCTTTATTTAATAAAACACATTTGTTTAACCAAATGTAATCAAGCTTGTGTAAATGTCTCCTGAAGAATGGACTAGCTCACTGGTACACTGGTATAGTCTGACCTGTTTAATTCCATTTTTAGCATTGTTGTCCCTACTTACTGAAACCTTCCAGTTCCATGTTCTAAACTTCCTTTCTATTTAGTGAGTCCTTGGAATTTTTCAAATTGCACCTAAGGAAAACAGTCTATAAGAACGAAGAGCTATTCCCCAAGAACAGTTAATATTTATCTGACAAAGGGGTTTTGTATGTGGCCATTTGTTAGCCAGAGATTCCAGGTGGTGCTTTACAGTTTGGAAAATGTCTATTCAAAAAGTTCAGTCTGCTCTTTGAGGTACTCCAGATTTTCTTCAGCTGTGTCTGTACATCAGCACAGAAATAATGTGGCAAATAGAAGATAAAAAGAGTTGATCTATTTCAGCTTATACACCTACTCTGTTTCAGCTTCCAGCAGCCTACAGACCCTGTACATTACTGTGGTCACTTAGGCAGCCTCCTTCTGTTCTGAGTTACTGGGCTGAGACCTGGCAGGAGAGATAAAGGGCAGACACAGATCTGAGAATGAGATGAGTGGTCAGAGTGAAAGGTAGGCAAAACTACCTTTGTAAACATAGCCCAGAAAAATGTACTCAGTAGAACTGCATGCATTTCCATTTTGCCAATCTGCAAACAAGCATTTCTCACAAACAAATCTCAATCCTGGTTTTTTTTTTTTTTTCTTTTCTTGTTACTTCTAACGAAAAGGTGCTCAGAGAAGGCTCATATTACTCTTGCTCCTGGTTTACAAACTACATTACAAGATGCATTTACTGGCATATTATTTATGCCCAAAGACAAAATTAAAGAAGGATATATCTTCAATACTGTAATACCTCTGCTCTAGAGGGAAAGAACAGCAAAAATCAGAACCACAAGTATATACAGGAGATTAGGAAAACATCTTTATCCAACTTACATATTATAACATACATGCTGTCATCTACAACCTCTTAAATAATAAAAGAAATTAAGGCAATACAATGTTGTATATTAGGAAAAAACCCAACCAACTTCTACTTACATATCAACACAGCACTGAGGCTTCACTGCACCAGTAGCATCCACCACCGCATATTTATTTGGAGTTGTACAAAGAACTGCAAGGAGAAGGACAGGAGTGGTAACAAACCATGAACTAATACATCACCAGCTTCATCAACAGATACACGTAGAGAGACGAGTGTGGTTTTGTCACAGATATGATTTGTTACATGAATTATAATTGGACTGTTCAAGATCATCAACTAGCCCTTAAATAGAACTTAACCTAAGAAACCCACCTTTGAATTTTAAGGCAAACTCATAGGGGTTATATAGAGTCAACACCTGCTTGTGTGTTGACTGGTCATCTGCATAAAATATAAGTTCTGTAGGAAAAACAAAAACAGGAAGATTTCCTTCCACTAACTCTGGCTGTCTTTTTTGTTGCTGCATTGGCACTGAATCCTCCTTGCTGCTTCTTGTGTTCTTATGCTTTTGTATCCTCAGAGACTTCAGCTTTTGAATCGTTTAAGAATTCCAAAGCATTTTGGCAATTCTAAAGGAAAAAAAAGGGGAAAAAAAGAGAAAAGGCAAGAAGATTATTTCCGTAAGTCTATACTGAACTGAGGCAGTTAACAAAGGTGCAAAATATAAAGCACGATGTTTGATTATCAATCTACCTCTACTTACGCTCCTTCAAAAATACTGAAATAGAAAAAATACTTGCACTGGGTTTCCATCTATTTAACAAGCTGCTACAAAATAAATGGATAAGCACCTCTCCAGTGTATCATGGTGGCATTTGGGGGCCCAGCCCATGACTAGGGCTGCTTATGCTGGATCTTTGCAACACAAACCAAACAATGACAGCAGAAAGAAATCCCATCCTTGCCTCAGGACAGCAACACATCAGAAACACGAGGGCAGAAATGAGGAAACACAAGGACATTGAGGCAGCAGGAGTCACTGTTTGGGCAGGAACCTTTCCGTGGGGATGACCTCCCTGGATGAGGTATAACAAGTCAGGAGTCTCCTCACCTAGGCACCCAGGTATGTCAAATCCCAGGGATTCAGAACAAAGGAATGGGGAACACCTGCATGCCTTGTTTAAACCAAACTCCCTGTTCCAACTGCAGGTACAGGTAATGAATGGAAAAATGACGGGGATGAGCAACAGCAAACAGATTTGGGATTCACTATTTTGTTAAGAGGTGACAGGTTTCTACCAGCACTACCTCTAACCAAAGTACAATCATCACAATTCTCCCTCTGCCACCATCCCCCTCCCCCAGTTCTGTTTTATTTTGAGTGACATTCCAGAACTAAAACCAGGACCAATGATCCAACCAAGAAACAATCCCAAATGTAATTCATAAAATAAAATTAAGGCCAGACTCCTCAGCACACATACCATTGACTCAACACATGACAGAGTCATGAGAGAACAAAGTCTTTCTCCTCCCCTGAAGAAGGTCATACTTTACTGCAGCTTCTATAGATTAATTATCAAACTGAAGGTGTCCTTTCAGGTCTAACTTTATAGCAAAAAATATTGAAACAACAAAAAGTTCCTACTGACTCATTAAATGTCATTTCCACTTCCCAGAGAGCTTTTTAAAATAAGGTACATTTTACCCGTTCTCCAGCTCAATACACTGGATAGTTGCACCTTAAAGAATTTAGCTTCTGAAATTTCTAGCAGCAAACAGCCCAAACAGTATGAACAATCAAAAACAAACGCTTGTTTCCGCATTCTAAACATCACAACGATCACATTTCCAAGCACCAGATACGTACTCCGTACTTAAAACATGACACATGTTCATGTGTTTACAAGAGTATATCTGTCACACCATCAGATTTACAGGTGCTGACTCTTATTCACAAACTAAGCTTTTAATTTTATTTATTTATTAAAATAGCAGATTATCCCTGTCGAATTCAAGTTCATGGATCTCACTGGAATGTCTTTCCCCATGATCCACTTCTTTTTCAGAGCACAGGTTTGTTTCCACTTCACTGAAATGCTACTAATAATATTCTGAAAACAAATCCCCAATGACAGTGTTCCAAGCTGATGTTCTGTTACCTTATTAAGAAGAGTCTAGAAAAAGAAATGGCTCTCTAAGTGGCAATTTGGGTTCTGAGTGCTTCTTGGAATTATGGTGAATCCCTTTTGTTTCAGAAGAATCAACAAACTCTGGAATGACTTGATACAGCAAGTGTATTATTCCTTGAACAACTTCATGCACTATTGCAAAGTGAGTTTCATTGCTCCAGTCAAACATACTGAGACTATATGAAAAGCTAATGTCAAAAAACTGCCAGCACACAGGAATACAAAATACCTTTTGATGCTTGACATAGGCAGAAGATTAAGAACAATTTATTTAAATTTCATTTACCAAAGTTAGCTCAATGCAGTATGCAGTAAGAATATGTTGGAATTTTTGGTTCTCATATCTATCTACACTCTGCACATCATATGAAACAGAAATACAGGCAAATTTTGACATTAACAGTAGGGATTTTTTTCAAATGAATGTTTTAAGCTACCATTAAACCAACAGCAAGTTACTGCTACACAACTTAATTGACTATGCTTAATAAAATTTTCAAGTATTATTTATAATAATCAGTATTGTTTTGATGCTTTAGTTTTTTATTTAAACATTGCACATGTTTTGTTCTAATTCCTGGCTTCATCCCACATCTTCAATTTCTTCAACTCAGTCCGTGGCAAGTGTTCAGTGTCCAAAACCCCACAATTCCCAGTATCAGAGGAGGTATGGATCACTGTGCCTACCAACAGGCTCATTTGTGTTACACATCTGTGGAAAACAGTGTGCAAACCTCCCAGGATTCCACAACCTGCATCACTGTGGCTACCAACAGGCTCATTTTTGTTACACATCTGTGGAAACCTCCCAGGATTCCACAACCTGCATGTGGAAAGGCACCAATCTTAAAAAAGAATATCCCATTATTGCTTCCTTTTCCTATTTAACTTGGCTGGATGAGGAGCTACCGCCCAAACTTGCAAAAGTAATGTCTGGCAGACCTATAGTAGACACATTTGCTGACACAGCAGTGTCATTCAGGGTATGAATTTCTGTATTCCTAAGCCAGCAAACCAGCATCCTTTTTGAGACAACAGTTTTAGCTTAGAAGTCACCTTGCTGGGACATCTCACCAAGTGACAGCGGTAAAAACACTTTTCCCAAAGACTGATGGATAATCCACACATATGATAGGGAGATGTAATGGTTTAGTACTGATACTTTTGAAAACAGCACACCTTTCCCATCAATGAGAAACTGCCAACACTTTTACAGAGGAAGTTTGTATCACCACAACTTCTTTGCCCAGATTAACCCCACAGCAGCTCTAACGGTGAGAATAAGGTCACGTACCCCAGACAGTTCATGAACAGAAACTCAGCTGCTGCTCTTCTGCACCTCCACTGCACCACAACCACTAAATTTTGTGGTCAACAGTTACCATAATTACTTGCAGCACATAAAGATAAGCACAAGCAAATCTGTCCCAACCCAGGATCTGTGGTGTCAGGCCTGTGAGCTGCACTGGATACAAACTTCTTTGCCCAGATTAACCCCACAGCAGCTCTAACGGTGAGAATAAGGTCACGTACCCCAGACAGTTCATGAACAGAAACTCAGCTGCTGCTCTTCTGCACCTCCACTGCACCACAACCACTAAATTTTGTGGTCAACAGTTACCATAATTACTTGCAGCACATAAAGATAAGCACAAGCAAATCTGTCCCAACCCAGGATCTGTGGTGTCAGGCCTGTGAGCTGCACTGCACAGATGGGCTTCTCCCAGGATGGAATTCCCACAGGAGCAGGGATGTGTCACAGGTAACACTCACCAGGGCCAGCTGCAACACCTGAACACTGCCAGCTCACTTCCCAGCGCCCTTTGAAGTCCTGACAAACAATTGTCACTGGTATTTTTCCAGCACAATAGGGATCTTTCCTCTGTAAAGTTACTAAATATATACTGCTGGTGTCACAATAGCACAGATCTGCCAGTGTTTCCTTTGAAATCCCTTTCTTCATAAATTTAACTTGACAGAGCAAAACACGAAGCGAAACGTAACTTCTCTCCAGGGTCAGAAATAACATCCATTGTGATTTGTTTTTACTTAACAAGTATCTGTTGAATAAATAAATCAACTGAGGAACTTTTTTGTTCCCATTTTAACTTCCAACAGCCTCATCACCATGGCTTCCCAGCGCATTTGTTGGTTGTTTTTCTTCATAACAACTGCAAATCACTCTACAGAATGTCATCGGGTAAACACTTCATTCAGAAGAAAACCTCTTTACAGTCATGCCTCCAGTCATGCTGCTTTAAAAGTTGCCTAATTACACTGTAATCTACTTTTGTTACATCTCATGATCTAACCCCTAAATCTACACAAGTCTTTCTACACTATATACTCAGTAAAACTAATGCTTTTTGAGCACATATTTACCAAATAAACCACAAAATCTTCAAAATTCCCTCCTATGCCAAGCTGAGCAATGACTTTAAGCTACATACAAATGCAGCATGGGATCTGAAGCACACCATAAACATTTGGTTTCTCCAAAATGTTTTGAAGGCCTCAACGTGCACTTACGCAAACCAATGTTTAAACTACCTGCAATTATTTGGGAGCGTCACCCAATGATGAGAGCACAGAGCCAGCAGTCAGGATGGCTGGATTCCATTATTGCTAACTCTGTCACTGACACTCCATGACCTTGAGCAAGTTGGTTAACCTCACCTCAATTTGCTGATCTATGAAGGCGCACACATTCTACAAAGTATTTCAGTAGGCAGAAGGTCCCCTTTGAACCCGCAGAACTGCTCTGAGACTTTGCAAAACTGCTACTGTTTACCCCTTCACAGGATGACGAGAAAGGTCACCAGTAACTGTCTCCAGGATGCTGTAAAATGAAATAGTCTCAGAGCATTAACTAGTAGCATGGATGACCACACGCATAAATCATGCTGACACTGACAGCAAAATTTATTAGGAACACATTATTGTTTTAAATGCTGAAAAGGCGACTAACAACAGGAAATATTCAAATGCAACTAAGAGGCATGAAAAGCAGTGAAAAATTAAGTAACAGCTGTGCACTGCTTCTGATCCATTCTGCTACAGGCTCGCAAGTATCCTAGACAAGACGTTCAAGGGCACGTGTGCTTTAGTCTCTATTTCCCCACTCTAAGTTTGTGTTTGATGCACTAAACTGGCTGATTTTTAAACGCGTGTTGTGCTCATTAGCGCTGCGTGGCCCCAAACCGCCTCGGATTAACAGAGGGGAGCACTCTTCCCTGGGAGAGCGACGGCAGGAAAGGCGTTCCGAGCCGCGCTGCTGCCGGCAGGGCACGGCGGTAATTGCACACTCTTAATTGATCCTCTTTGTTCTCCAACGAGGAGCAGCAGCGATACGGGCTGAGGCAGCTGCGCGATAACGGCGCCTCCCGCAGCCCCGGCAGCCCCGCGGCACCGCCGGCTCCCCGGGCAGCGCCGGCCCGGCGCCCCTCACCTGCGGGGAGGTGTTTTTAATAATGCTTCCCCTCGTCGCACGGTTGTCCAGGTCTGGCCCCGTCCCGGACGGGCTCCTGCCCCTCTCCCGGCGCTCGGGCCGCCGTGTGCTCTGCCCTGCGGGAGGCAGAGCAGCTCGGGCTCACCTCGTGCCGCCCGTCGCGGGCAGGTCCCCGCTGGAAGGGTGGGCGAGTGTCACCCCCGGAATAAAGGGTTAGAGCCGAGCATCCGTGACCGCCTGCTCAGCCAGCAGCGCGGCTTAAATGGGACACACTGTCACTGTAAACACTACAGTGCTGTTACCTTTGTTCTTCATGCCTCTTATTTACTTCATGCGCTTTCATTCAGTTAGGCTGTTTGTGGACTTCAGCTCGCACTATGCATTATACACTATATCATCTTCCCTTGGTTTTTTCCCCCAACTTCCCCCCTGTATAATACAAACAAATCCAAGTGTAATCACCACCCAGTATCATCCCAAACTTCAGGATCTTTAGTACAGCAAAATGTTTTTGTTGCAAGTCAGGTGGATAATTAAGGTTTATATTGAGCCACCCAGTACAGGATTGCAAAATCTTTTACCCATTACCAAGCTTTACCCCTCAGTGAAATGAACACACATCCGCAGTGAAATAAACACAGCAGCCATGAGTGTTTCACAATAACATCATGAAACAATCCAGAACAGGAAGTAATATATTTAAAATCATGGAAGATATCAAATAAAGAAATTCTAAAAAATATATTTTCCAACTTAGGCAAGGTGTGTGTTGTAGCACTCAACTTTTTCTGCAGATCTAATGGTTCATTAAGAAGTTCAGTCTGTCAGCCACAAATTACATAATATTGTTAAATTATTTTATAGAGAAATTGTAATCTTGTCAGAATTTCTGAAAATGTATGCAGTGAAAACTGGCAAAATATTTTGTTTCTTGATGAGTGTAAATCAATTCAGATTTTTAATGTTTACAAATAAACTTGAGTTCTTGTTTTTAAAAATATTATCAGACTTCAGCCTTTCAGGATTTCAGAAAATTATTATGATTTTACTGAGTACTAATCCAATGGAGGGTGCTCCTCCTTTTGGAAACCTGTCTCAGAAGAAGCAGCAGACATAAACATGCTTCAGAGATATTCAAATTAATAACAAAAGAATGATCAAATAAAAACATAATCTCAAATGGCTAGACTTAAAAGCACATTCATTAGACAAATTGGTATTTTCCAGTTCATCCAGTCCATTTACAAAGGAAGTTCAGACTCTCTAAAAGCAGGTGTTATGTCTGCCTCTGTAAGATTCCTGGGATCCAGCTTTATTCTGTCACACATTTGCTAAGGTTTGCATCCACCTGTTGAAAATCAGGAATCGAGCTGGTCTCCTTCCTCTCCCACCCATCGATCACTAGTGTCCAGGTTGGTTTGTGATTTTTAAAAGCCCAGTTTTAACTGCAATTAGATGAGACAGCTCGTAGGGTGCGAGCAGGACCCGGTGCGTTCAAAGCCGCATCCCTGACCACTGTGCAGTGATGTGTCCTTGGGGGACCCTGCCATCCCAGACATTCCCAAAGGTACCTGTGTGCCACGGCTGTTGGACCAGCACTGAAACATCCCAGAGCTGGTTGGTTTGGGGCATGCAGTGAGCCTGGCTTGGCCCCGTCCCGCTGCTCCCGGGGATGGAAAACCGTGGAGAGGGCGAGCGCGGGGTGCTCAGCGCCGGCTGCTCGGGGAGATGGACACTGCTGCCTGCTGTGGCAGTAACCTGGAGTATCTCAGATCTGTGCCAAGTTCTCTCCTTTATCGTTAGGTCATTGGTTCTTTTGCCTTCTTTTTGGGTTGCTTTATTCTGCCCAAATAATCAATTATTTCTGCCATTAGAGGGAGGCTGAGGTTATGTTCCTTGTTATGATGCTGGTAGAGCAGGGAAAAGATGAGAGGAGAAAGCGGATGAAGAAGACAACAGAAATACAGATGCAAAGGAGCAGAGACATCCGATGCAACAAAGAATCTGCAACAAGTTTGTCAGATCACCTTAAATGTGAACCAAGGTGTAAAACAATGCCATTCCTGCAGCTTATAATTGGTCCTCTGATTTTTTACCTACCTTAGAAACTGCTGTGAGTTACCTAAAAGCATTGGCTAGTCTTCTGTTACATAAAATACTGCCTCCTTATAGCATGAAACCTGACAGTGGAGTGTGCAGAGATGAAACGCTCCTGAATGACTTTGGTGGTTTTGGTTGCTGTGGTGATTATCCATCTGTTTAAATACTTCATATAGGAGATTCACAACTCATTTATCATGGAAAGGATTTTCCTAAGTTGTGAGAAACACAGCGTTATGCCTGATTCCTGTAATTTTGCACACTCGATTAGCAAAATATTCCACTTTATCTGTCATAAGGCCATGGTGTAGCATTTATAACAGAGGGTACCACACTTGGGTTCTGTATTCACCACCAGCCCAGTGGGCCTGGAGCATTGGCACTGTGCAGTTGCAGAGGCTGACTGCAAACACTTCATGAGGGGTCTCCTTTAATGAATCCTCAGTCTGAAGAAGTCACACGGATTAATTTGTTTGTTTACAAAATCTGATGTGAAAACAACAAGCAAGCAGACAGGAGAGAGCTAAACACTTTACATATCTGAGTCTTACCTATAGCTCGTAATGCATTTAATTCTTACTAATCAATATTCTTAATGTGATGGTGGTTTGGTTTTTTTTGTTTTTGACCATTCCCTTCTCCATAGAAGAGACTGTGCCACAATGTGGCAGATCCTCTTTGGCTTTGAATTAACTCAGGAAAGGGAGTGACTTGCCTGCCTTTCCATTTGTACTCATGTTGTCTTTCTGTAGAAAATGATTGGAGTTTTCTTTCTAATTACTACCAATTTATTAAAATGTCTCTATAACAAATATTTTTTTCACTCTTAAAGACCAGCAGAAGAAATAATACTGCATTTAAACTAGCACCTTAAAGCAGCATACATGTTCTGACTTACAAAAGAAGCAAGAATTGTTTAACCTAAATTGTCCAAGCTTTTCTTGTAACTTCAATTCACCAGCAAAAGTGTTTTGTTTTTTTGGTGGTTTTTTTTGTTTTTTTTTTGACTTGCTTATGTGGCAGGTTTTCAAATTTCCCCCCTCCAGTGGCAGCGAGCTGTATTCCCATTCCCTGTCACTGGGGACTTAGACAAGCTGGTGTGTATTTTTTGTTTCAGAGGTTAGACTGTTTGTTTTCATGACTAATGATGTGGACCTTGGGAGTCACATATCACAGCACCGTTGAGGAAATATCTAGACTTCTGTTAAACTGTAATCCTTTCCAGGGCATGCCTGTACAGGACAGTTAAAGACAGCTCAAAGCTCTCTCTGCCCATGCTCTCCACTGGCTGGAGCCAAGCCAGTTCCATCTTAGGAATCTTTTAGCTCAGCTCTCTGCCTGTGCTGCTGGGTCCCTGGGATGTGCCTATGGACACAGTGAGCACAGCATGCCGGAGAGCCACATTTGCTACAGAACAGATACAATAATTTGAGGAAAATACATCCTAAAGTGTCGCTGTCTTTAAAATACTCGGTGTAAACAAGGGCAGGTTTCATGCATCCTCAGTGAATAAGGCTAAGTGTAAGATCTAAGGGATCAAATCCTTTTCAGATCTCATACTTAGTGAATTTTGCCCAAAATGTGTTTGCATTACACTTCAGACAGGCATCAGGGTTCACTTCCTTGTACTTGGTGTCTTAGGGGTCTTCATGTGGGAGCTCCTGACATGCTGTGCTCCTAAGCTGTATGAAAGAAGCCATAATTGAGTCTTAGACACCGTGGTATTTATAATAATTTTGAAACCTCAGAGAGAACAAACATTTAGAGGTTTATAGACAGTCATCATCTTTATGAAGTGTAGGATCTATTTCTGCATTGTCTGCAGGACCCTGCTGAGAATCTCCATGTCCTGCTCATCAGAAAGCTGCAAACCCAGCATGGGCTCTACTTTTTTCTGAGGATGTGCGCATACATCTCTTATAAATAAGCACTTATGGTTGTTTCATTAGACCTCTAATAACATCTCTATTTTATTTTCCTTTCAAAGATGTTTATTCAGTGTTGACACATATTTATAATATCATCTCAACAGTAAGAGTCTATCCTGTCAGATTTACAGCTATTATAAAATATGATGCTATCTGCATACAAATGGATGGTGGGAGCCCTACAGACATTTCTCCTATTATTACTGCCTAAGGAAGCAATAAAAATTTAACATTTACCATCGGGAAACACCTGCAGAGATTAAATTAAAACTAGATTATATGCTTATCAGTTATATGTTACAAAAGCAAACTCTTTAGAGATTAACATAAAAATCATTGTTATCAAAATCTTATTAAAAGCTTCAGTTAATACGCTCCATTTTGCACCTCCACTGCTCAAGCATTCTCTGTGTGTGACTTACTGAGTCTTTGTGCAGCTGAAGGGAGGGGAGGCAGGGCAGCCTCACCAACAGCTTTGCTATCGCCTCAGCAAACGCCTGCCCTGATATTTGGATTTGCTGCTAAAAGCTGCTGTAGGTACCATTTGTCCTTCCCTCTCTGATCCTGGCCGCCCGCTGAAGGGCTCTCCACACTGCACGCTCTGTTTCTTGAGCATGGCGCCAAGGCAGGCTCCAGGCTTCCTGGTGGAGTTCTGCTGGGAATTACTCTGGAGAGCACTTGTCCTTCCTGCTGAACTTGTTCTTTAGTGTGGTCAGGAGGACCAAGACAAGGGATTTTCTAAGGCTAGAAGTCGAGGACAAGGAGCTGCTGTTGCTGCTAAGCAGATGGTCTTGTGTTTAGTTTGTGCAGCTTTTGACACGTTCCAAACATGCTGCAGCAAAGAGAGACCAGGAGGCAACTGGGCTGGAGTTGATCTCTGACCTGGAATTCAAAATGCTTCTGGATTTGGGCTTTGCTGCCACCAATGACTGAGAAGCTTAGAGTGCAGATAATCTACCTGCTCTGTCTCAAAGAGGACTTGCAGATCCTACCTGTGCCTGATTTGCACACACACTGGTTAGGGTTTATTTCTCCATCAGGTATTACAGTGGCCCCTTTGCCTCCAGGCATTAGAAGCAATCTGCCTTGGGCATATTCCAAATTGTGTATGGGAGGGAATCACTTGTGAACAGCCTGAACTGCTTATGTGAAGGTCCAGGCCAAGCCCCCCCTTTGTGGAGATTCTGCCAAGTTTGGTGGGTCTGAAGGAGGTCACACTAAGAAGAGGTTAAGATGATTGTTTCTGTGATTGTAAAATAACCAGAATCACGTAGTTTACCAAAGGCCAAACCCAAAAGAGGATTAGGGAGTGTTAGATCATGGTTTCCTCAAGACATTTATTCTGAAGACAAAGATGATGTAGGGAACCTTCTGGTGAGTTTTTCCAACCCCTCTGATGTGTTGGCACAGACTGTAACATTTGTTTAAGTGAAGGAGGAGTGTTGGGGGAATCAAACTTAAAAAAAACCCCAACAACAACTTAGGTTTACAGAAACAGACAAAATAGTGCATAGACCTGAGAGGTGAGGAAGGCAGAGCTAAAGCAGATCCAAGGAAAGGGAATAGAAATGGATGGAGCTTGCTTTGCAGGGAAGAAGAAATGTCTGTGCAACCATGGCCTAACAATTTAAGTAATAAGGGCTTGCTGACCAGCTGATTTTTTTTCTGAAATAGGTTAAGGTGTGTTCAAACAAGTATATCCAGATCAGAGGGGTGGTAACCCATTGCTGGGCAATGCTCACCAGCCTCTGGGCAGATTGGGGGAGGACTGTGCTGTCAACAGAGCTGCATTTGGGAGGGGACACGTGTCCACAGCCTGACTCTCAGCACTGTCACAGCCTCACCCAGGCCTGCGTGTGTGCCTCCCTCTCAGAACAGCTGGAGTGTGCACTTGGCCTTCCCTCCTGCCTGCAGGGACTGCACATTAGCATTTTTATAACAAGCTCTCCTTTGAGGGGAGGTAATGGCCAGACCCCGTCGCTTCAGCCCAGCCACGAGTGCATCCCAACTCTGTGTGGAAGCCTCAGTTCTGTCATTTTACTTGGACAAATCACCATATTTAACTTGGAAAAGCTTGCTCATCCTCTCTTGCTCCACTTTCAGGCTCTGAGCAATGTGAATTATTGACAGGGGGATTTAAGGTTCATTTTTCAAAAATGACGCACATTTTTGTATGTACGCACCTATAGCCAAGATGTAGAAACTCCTTAACTGTAGTCTGAATTTTCCATCGTCATTATGCTAAATAATTCACTTCTGCTGCCACTAGAGGTATAACATTCACTTGAACAAATACCAAAGGAAACATTTAGTTGGAAATCTTGCCCATATTAATATTTCATTTTTCAAATAATGTTTTTGATCTTGGTTCTTTTGGAGGCCTCAGCCTACTTTGGCTGTTCCTGTTGGGCAGCCTTTCTTTTATTGAACTACAGCTGGCTACTCCTGAGATGAAATGCCACTTTGTGATTAAAGGGTACAGAATTGAGTGCTCATTTAAACTGCATAAAAAGCTAAATTATAGTATCAGTCATTGTATCAATCATCTGTGACTACCTCATGTGCAGCCTTGTACCAACACATTTGTAAGTCTCATTCCACATCAATTCTGGTGCAAATTTACATTTATTCTGAAATGCAAACACAACAAAATTTATTTTAAATGACTTTGCTCCCCCCGCACCCCATGTAATAACCAGCTCTCAGATATAATCTCCCTCTTGAAAGTCATGAAAATGTCAGTGGGGACAAGGGTAGCGATGAAGTTCCCAGATTTCCTTTGGCACTGGTAGGAGAATTGCTGCCCAGCCTGGGTTTTCATGGCAGACCTGCAGTGCCTACGTGCTCTGAGCGCAGCCCAAGGGATGGCTCAGCTTAGGGGTGATGGCTTCTTGTTAGAGGTCTAAATTACACCTGGCCACAATGTGTAACCTTTGTTTCAAAATGCTCTGCCACGCTCAGCGCCGGCTCTGCCCGGCGGTGCCGGGAGCCCCAGGGAGGTTTCTGGGCACTGCCCGCTGCGCCACCGCCAGCAGCTCTCCTGCTGCCTCCCACACGGCCCCCTTGGCCTTCCCACGAAGTTCCACGCTGCTTCCCACCTCCCCCTCAGCTGTGCCCGAGCCAGACACAGCCAGCGCGGCTCGGGAAGGAGCGTGGGGACAGCGAGTGACACCAGCCGGAGCTGCGAACCTGTGCGGAGAGCAAGCCCCAAGCCAGCCCTCCTGCCATGCTCTCCTGCAGGGCTGCAGCCGCCTCACCCCAGGGACAAGCGGGAGAAAGCTGAGACAGCTCAGCAATGCTGGAGGGAGAGATCTCTTGCACCTCTTTGGTGAAGTTTAATTTGTTATTTGGGTAAAATTGCTGCGTTCAGAAGGTGTGATGGTTAGACTGAAAAGTGGGCTTTAATTTAGAATCCCCTGCACTGCAGCATGGTGTACCCCCTGTTTATAGGCGCTGTGCTACTTGTCACAGCAAAATTATTTTGGAGAGAAAATATAGAAACAAGACACCAGATGACCTCAGAAGTTTTCCTCTGAAATGAAATTTTGAGAAAATTATTGATTGCTTGAAGCATTTCATTCCAGTAAAAGTGGGCATTAGCTGGGAAAGGTGTTCCCAACATAAATGAAACACAGATCCTCATAAAACTCCTGGCCTAGTGCAGTCTTTCCCCAATATCACACTAATAGCACAGTTCAGTATAGAGCACATACATACTGCAGTTGGTATCTTATTTTTAGTTTCTTTGTATTTTTTGTAGTAATACTGATAAATTCACCAAAGTCTTACTACACTTACAAAAAATATTTACTAAGAGAAACAATGAACAGTTGGGATACTTTGGATTATGTTAGGATAAAAGTCAATAAAGTAATACCACTGAAATTATAGCGATGGGAGATAAAAATTAGATCCACAGAATTTAGTGAAAGCAACAGCACTGCTGTCTGATCTTATTTCTGCCCTCTACACAGTCATTAGCAAGACTGTGCCATTTATTTACAGCTTGCTCCTATTGCAGGCCCAATCTTAGGCTGCAAATTCAATTGCAGAAGTATTTTCACGGAAGCAGTTGCATTTCTAATAAAGTTATCAACACACTTTCCCCCAAAATTCAAGAATATGCGTGGCAACCTTGTATGCTTTGTCTGCAATTTTGATAACTCTTCCCAATGATACAGTTTAGAGGCAAGTTGACCTTTATGGGTTTCACAGCTAAGGCAACAGTTACATAAAAAGGATGAACGAGCTACAACAAAACAGGAAGGCTGGGATCGTGTAATCTGAACACCAGAACTGCCTGCACTTATATTTTACTATTTCAGTGAGGGAGGCAGCACTGGAGAGTGGTAAAGCTCATAACTTTATGTAAGGAAATGAAAATTCTGCTTTAATTTCTGCCTTTTATTCCCTGTATTGCCCTAAGCCATTTAAGAGCAGACTGCAAATGTTACCTGATTTAGATTAAAAAGGCAGAAAGTGTACAATTAAAAAGAACAAATACCCAAAACAAACCTGTTACCAATGGTCAAAGAAAAGGGGGCATGCAGCAGTGAAAGTGATTTTCAATGACAAAAGTGCCTTTGGCTCCTATAAATTAGACACTGATTTCTTCTCAGTGAATGAGAATAAAACACTGACACCACGTGAAACATGTTGGATGTGAATTGGTTTATACAACTGTTAACAGTTGGGACTAATATCTGTCATTAAACTAAAATATTGGCAACTACACCAGTAACAGGAGTGTCTCTGTTGCTCAGTCTTGCTGGTTGGTTATGCTCCCTGCTTCTGTTTTTTGCTAAGATACCAAAGGCTCCATTTTCAAACAAATGAATAATTTAATTGTGACAAGAGATGTATGACATGCCCATAACCATGGCTGGTAGAAGTGTTTCCATTTGCTATGATCCTAGACCAGATCTGGGCTCATCTGGAGAGCTTCTTCCAGCATGGTGGTACTTGGTTTTTATGGGACTTTCTTTCCTTTCTCTGGAGGATTCTGGGATGGCTTAAGGAACTGGATGAAGTTTGGGTCCCCTTGGGGGAGCAGCAGAGGCTCCCTAGCCTTTGAGGCCAGAAATTCATACTTTCTTCAGTGAGTTTGCAAAAATTGACCTTTTGTCAATTTTGTTTGTCACTCTCTCCCAAGATTCAGAAAGGAAGGGACACTTTTGGAGAGGCAGCAGATTGGCCTCAATGCCACTCAAGCCAACAGAGCTTTTGTTCAGCTGCTGTATTTGAGGCCTGCCTTCTTCTGATTTTAACTGTTCTTAAAATATTTCTGCACTAACAATGCGGAATATTAGCACACATAAATCTGCCTGGCTTGCTGAAACAGTTTGCTTATAGTTTCATTGACCCTGACAGCAATAACAATAGTGTTTCCAGGGGGAGAACTGACTTTTTCTGTGTGTTTGTTGTGCTAGTTCTTGGTTCAGGATTTTTTTCCACTATTGTCCGTTAAAATTTGTTTAATGGCCTGTGTGACACAGTGACTGATGCTGAAATCCTCTGATGTCTTTTGGAAATGCAGTAGAAGCAATTTCCAGCCCATGTCACAGGAAATTTACATATTCCAATGAATAAAAATTAAGATGAAAGCAGGATGTGTGGGAAGACCTGGTAGTGACAGAATCATTCCCAGCTGCTTTCTTGGTTGCAGAGTAATCACAAAACGAGTTTTTTTACCAAGCTTGTTTAATACTCATCACTGGATTTTGGAGGGATGTGGCCACTGCCAGCTGCCTTGCTGAGTTATGTGTATGTTCTGTACCACTGGAAAACTCATGATTAGGCTCTGATGAGAAAACAAACCTCAGTGAGAAAGAACTGTCACCAAACCCCTAAAGTCCACTGTCTACAGACATTTCTTAGATTACATTTCTTAGATTAGCTGGCTTTGTTTTAATGGTGTTAAGGAAAAGCTCTATTTAGAGGTAGAATGCAGAGTGTAGCCCTGGCCTCTGAAATCAGATCACACTCTTTTGCCTATCTGCTGGGAAAGGAGCAGCTGAGGATAAAGCTTGCACACAGGCAGCTCTGTATAGTGTTTCAAGGAAAGCTTTGGAGAAGATAAGATTCTCATTTTGTACTCTGACAAAGAGCTGCACTGACTGCAGGAGTCTCCACGTTGCACTCACAATAAGTACAGCAGTTTTCCATGGTGCTGCTGCAGCACTGCCCCACCTCATTTTATTGCCCTCCCTGTTTGCCACATCACCAGCTCCAGGGAGCTGGGGGTGCTGTGGATGTGCCAGTCCCAGAGCCTGGAAGCAAAGGGTTCATGGGAGAGCTTTCTGAGTCTTTGCAAGCAATGGGAAGTTGAGAGTTCAGCCTTTGCTTGAAAATAGTGAACAAGTAAGAAAAATATTATGGTTGTATCTGATATGCAGTAAGGCTTTAAATTTGAGTTTACTTACCTTTCAAGTGTTCCACATATCCCGTATTTGACCAGAGGCTTGCAAACGTGGCCCTGGGAGGGTTGCAGGGGTAATTGGCTGGCAGCCTAGGACTGTATTTAATTAGCAAGGAACGCACCGGCCCTAACTGCATTCCCTGCAGGAGCCACAACCCACATGGCTACAGGTGCTGTCCTGCTTGCTCCTCAGGCCCAGGGACTGTTCCTCAGGCAGGAGTGCTGCATGTTGCAGCTTGTGCTGCATTTGGAAAAGAATACATTTGGATATCACTATCAGGACAAAAGTCCATCTATTTTCTGTTTTTTGCTCTGCCATGATGGCAGGCACTACCATCAGATTTAGGGTCTTGCTGCCTTCTTGGTACATGAACCCCTTGCTGGATTCACATTTTTTAATCCTTCTTTGATTAACCATTTTGGGATAGCTGGGTCTGACTCTGACTATCATCAGCTGCTGATCTTCCTGTGTTCATCTGGAGTTTCAAGTGATTGATACCTCAGAGAATTAAGCTCAAAGTGCACCAGGCGAGACTGCCTAGAGCTAAAATACCCACAGTCAAAGCTCATTAACTGGAACGTCTGTGTTTCACTGAAAGTGTCTTTGGAAAGCTGAAGCTAATTTTTCCTTTGTTGCCACCATTCTGAAGTGTTCTGCCTTGATACACGAAGATGTTCTGTTTTTTAAGCAGTCTGATGGCTAAATATGCTCTTTAGTGCTAATTTCTGAATTAAAAAATAAAAGTTAACTTCTATTTTTATGGTGTTTTTAGCTTTATCAGGTGATTGTTTTCCTGAGACATGATTTAGGTAAGCTCCTGTTATGTGTATCAAAGTGTAATTTATAGTTTCAATGCATTAAGTTATGTATTTTACATCATGGTGGTTCCTCCTCAAAACAGCAGAAACCTTGTAGAACTATGCTTCTCTCTTTGCTTGTTTTTTTTTCCTAATTACTTTTCAAAGGTTTATTCCTTTATTTTGTCTCTATCCATCAATTTTCCTGCATTTTATTTTCTCTGTTATCTGTGTTCCTTAACATGTGAGCACTGAGAAGATCTGAGCAAGTGGTGAAGGGAAGAGGCTTTGTGAGCACGTAGCTGGAAACCCCAAGGCATTGTGCAGAGATACAACCCCTGAGGGGCACAGTCCAGTCTCAGTGACTCCCTTCCCAGAAGACCCACAGCACCAGGGGTGCTGAACAACTCAGGATCTCCCTGCCTTATGCAAGTGTAACCATTTGCCTCTGTTTTCCATTTTAACCTGCTCCTAAGCTGAGAATACAAGTGCTGTGGATACCTTGATTCGCCAGTAGCTCATCACAGCTTTCCACTGTGCCAGACTGTCACTAGGCTTTTGTGGTCTTCCTCCTTGAATTTTTAATTTCATTTCTTGTAAACATACATATACAAGGCCTGTACACAGCATTGATTACCCACCATGTCCTTTTCCTTCCCTCCTTATTTGCTGCTTTCTTCTCTCCTCTGCTCTTGTGCTGGATGGTAAAATGAGGGAGCAGGATGTGTGTGCTGGGAGGAGAGGGGAGCTCGCACAGGGGGTGGCAGGAGGATGGGGCTGCTGGGGACAAGGGACAAGCTGCCTGTCCCTAGCTTGGTGGTGATGCAGAGTGTGTGTTGTGCAAGGCTGCAGAAGTGTTGGGGTGACAAATAAACTTCTTGTGATATGGGAAAGGGCTGGCACAAACTCCCAGTTCAGTTGGATTTTCCTTTGAAAATATTTGGATGAGAATTGGCATTATTACAGCCTTTTTTAAAATAAAAGGGTAAGGTAATCATAATTGGAAAATTTTGTCCTTTATATGAATATTGACTATAAAGTCTTTTATTGCATATATTATTTTTTTTAAAAATTAAACCGAGTGACTTCAGGGTGGAGTTTCTGGTTTCTGTTTGGTTGGTTGGTTTTTCTAGCTGTCTGAGGTAAATCATTACTTTCACTTGGCTATGGAGATCAGTTGTTTGGTTGTCTTCTCCCATGCACTTGCTTTTTGCTAAGTTTCCTGCTAAGTCCCCACTGCTGCTTGGGCCTTTCCATCCTGTCCCACCTCGTTGTCTTGTTACCACCCAGTCTTTGGATCATGGCTGAAATTAGCTGATGAGAACTACAGGGCAGGGCTGATACGACTTTAAGGGTGTTTTGTTTTTGTTTTGTCTTTTTTCTTTTCTTTTTTTTTTTTTTTTAATGAATTATTATTGGGGACTGACAAGCATTTTGATGAATAATGGGGAGAGCTACATTTTCTACCCTTTAAATATGAGATAAATGCTACAATTAAATACCCAAACATAGGATTGAAATTTTCCTTGGTTTAACCTGAGCTAATGCAATATTCTCTCTCTGCACAATTATAAATGTGGTTGCTCTAGGGAAAATGGGGGGTTGGATTGCAAAGCTCTGTCAGAAGCATCTCCTGCCCTCTGAGGGAGTCTGCTGGAAGATAGAGCCGGGCAGGAGAATGCAGAGAACGTTTCTGGTCCCTTGTGATGTGCAACACCCGGGCTCACGAACGACAGGAACTGCCACGCTGTTTCCAGGAACAGCCAGCAGCGCTCAGGGAGCGAGGAAAAGGCCACACACCGAATCATCTTGACTTGGTGCCTCCTCCCAGCTCTGGGGAAGGGTTTGAAAGCACAAAAGTTTCACCAGAGCTACAGTGTTTATTTGCTGTTGATCACACTGTCCCACATGAATTTCTTTAATGCCTTTTAAAATCCATTTTCAGTCTCCACAACCTCCTGAGGCACTGACTGCCACAATGCAATTATGGATGGTAGGAAAGAGTATTTCCTTTTGGGTGTGTCTGTTTTAAACCTGCTGCTAAATGCCTTTGTTGGATGCCCCCTCAGCTTTTGTAGTGCAAGAGAAAGTGAACAATTACTCTGCATTTACCTTCTCGGTTTTACAGACTGCCATAATTTCCCTCTGCAGTCATCTTTTTTTTCCAACCTGAAGAGCCTTTGTCTATTTCATTTCTTCTTGCAGTGAAACTTCTGAATCTCAAAAAAAGATAAATGTGAGCTTTTTATTACTCCTCTCTTTTTTTTCTCCATTCAGACAAAAGTGTCAAGGAAACCCTGTACAGGAATGCCATGGTTAAATGTTTCTTTGGTCCTTCTTTATGCCGAAATAACTAGCTTTTGGCTCTTGGATATTACCAAAAGCTTCTGAAAGGAAAAGAAAATGTTGTTCTTGTAATCCCCTCCAGTCTGAGACTGTGTTCGTATACAAAAGTAGGTAAGAGAATGCAGCAAATAAACAGAAGTGTCTGGGTTTGAAGTTCTCCTTTGTTGCCAACAAACCTTCCAACTTAATATACAAAAATTGAGTGAGTGCAAGGAAGTGACAAAACTGGGACCTGAGAGTTCAGGAAGTTCAGTAATTCAGTCTGTACTGGGCAAGGTCAGCAGCACGAATAGGACACAGCATCTCCAGAGAGAGTGGGGCTGTTTTATTCTACTTAGTCCAGAATAAGCACAGTATCTTCTATTATGTCTAAATCTGAAGGGACAGAGGAGTAAAAGAGAACACATTTTTATTTGAAGTTTCTGTGTTCCTATCTGGCACAAATACTCCATCTGAGAGAGACAAATGCAAATGTCTCCAGATCTGAGCACAGCCATCTGCAGGGAGCACCTTGCTGTCCTTTCAGTCTGGCAAAGTCACAAAGCTCTTCCACCTTGTGCCCTTTTTTCCTACCTAGTCGCATTCGAGCTGACTCTTCAAGACTCTGTACACCTACTTCTTGCTTCCTGCTGTGTCTCAGTTCTTCGGATTTCCCATCTGCTGTGTGCTGCTGGCAGTGCTGCTGCCCTGCACTGTCTCCTCCTGCCATCTCCCCTTTCCATGTCCCTACACAGAGAGCTGCTCTCAATAGATGAGTTTTGTCCCTGCATAAGGTCTTCCTGGAAACTTGTTTCTTACAAGCAACATACCAGATATCTCAGGAGAGGAGCTTTCACTTCTTCTTCTTCATCATTGTCTAGCTAAAAAAAAAAA
>NW_024528821.1:5217250-5421643 GCF_017590135.1 Pyrgilauda ruficollis | reverse complement strand
CAACAAAATTACCACTTCTGCAACTGAGGAAGCCAAGGTAGGAAGGTTGGGTACCCATGGAAAGTGCTGGTGAAGGTCTATAACAGAACCAGCAAGAGCTCATGTGGCACCTCATGTTCCAAGTAGATCATTCTGTCTGCTTTTGTAACTCTCTTTAATAAACAGTCATTACGATTAAATATGGGATTCCTTTGGGTGAAAAATATTTTGTGAAAACTGCTTATAGTAAAATGCAATGATAATTAAACAACTAAATAATGATAAACATACTCATATCATGGCAGTGTTTGGTTTCAGTAAGATGATGATGATCTTTTAAGGATTTGTTGGAAATGGTAATATTCATCCCTAAATGATAATATTTCCTATTTGGGACCAATAAGTTACTTTAGGTGCCCTCAGCACAGAGTTAATGGAGTGGTGTCCCATTAATATTTTTAGAGACTGTACCAAATTTTATTAAGACACAAGGTGCCATGCCAGTGAGGGACAGTGGGTGCTCCCAGTGCAGTGAAATGATGGTGAGGGGTGAAAGATGAATTGCTGAGCTGAAATCAGAGGGCTGAGGTTTCCAGCAGGGTCTGGTCTGCTTTGGATCGAGCACAAGCAGCATGTGGAGTGCAGTCAGGTTAGCTAAACTTTCTCTGTGGGAGATACTTTGAACTCTGCAAGGGAGAATTTCTGTTGCAGGCAAGTCATGTATATAGTAAAAAATCATAACTGTGTCCAGAAATGAAACAGCCAAGTGTGGCTTTTGCTTTATGATAAATCCTGTCAGTTCAGAGCAGGTCCCCAGCCCATGAGTATTCTTTGCCATAAAATAAATGCTGATAGGTAATAGATGAAACAGTGTGAACCTCTCACTTGGTGGCACAAATCTGTAGCATAACCTGGGAAAATGATTCTCCTAACCAGTCCCTGTTGGCTCTAGTCTATTTAAACATATGTATTTTCAGGTTTCAGTTCTGGTAACGATATGCTGCTTTTATGACTCTTCCTCACAGGAACCCAGGCAGAAGGATGTAGTTTTCCTCAGAAGTGTTAATTTTTTAGTCTGTCTTTATATTTCACGTTGTAGAATGTAATAAAATCCAAATCCTGCCATTGGTGCATTAATTTAATTCATATTGTTGCTTTCCACATTGGTAATACTGTTTCTTTTTTTTTTCCTTTCTTTTTAAATGCCTTTCATCCAAAGATCCCAAGCTGATTTGGCCTGATTCCCAGGTACAGCTTAGCAACACTTAGCATAAGACCAGTAAAAGGAAGTAACGGGGAATTTCACGCAGCTCTTGGCTGGCTGTCAATTCAAATGCACCTACAGTCGGAGCATCCCCTGCCCGTGAGCCCCTGCTTCCCGTGGCTGTGACTGCCTGATGCAAGGCTCCTGTCTCAGCCACAAATCCCTCTCCTTTTCTCTTACCCCCCAAGAACAAGCTCTGTTGTCTCCCAGTGTTTATCAGCAAGAGATGATAAATCTTTCCTAGGGGAGAGCTTGGCAGGACATATGGGGGCTTGGGGCTGGGGCCATTAATCTGATGTTATTTGCTGTTGGATCACAAACATGCACTAGGCTGAAGCACACACTTTCAGTTTTGTATCTCCGTGTATAGGTATGTGCACCATTTTAATTATTTTTTTCTTCTGAGGTTTAGAGTAACACAATTCTCCAGTTTGCTAAACACGAGAAGGTTTCAGTTTCTTTTTCAGCAGCCAGAATGTTTTTCAAACTTTTATTCTGAATGTTGTTTCTTCTTTGGAGAGACTCTTGGACTTTGAAACCTGCTCTCATATGGAAAGCCTTGCCTATCTGGAAATCTGTTCTGGCTCGCTTTGCTGTTCAAAGTGCTGCTTCGTGGGTTCATTTTATGTCTCCTCGGAGACATTTTGTCAGAATTTTCCTTATCTACCAGTATTGCAAAACGATCCCCCATCTTAGGCAACCAATCACTTCCTCATCCCCTTCTCATTGGTCTTTAAAGCAAAATGGAAATTAAACTGTCTGCTGTTATGCAGGCTGTGGATCTGGCTTTCACCTTTGGACTCTGGGCAGTATTAGCTGTGCTTGCATAAAAACTTTGCTGGAAGAGGAAACCTTACTGAACTGTGCACAGCAAAGGGTTAACACGTCTGAGGGAGAAGGGGAGAAAATCAGGATGGCTGGACTCTGCCCCTTTGCTAAGTGGCTGCTTTTTCTGAAGTACATGGAAGACAGATGAAAAACCTCAGAGTTGCCCTGAATTATCTTCCTGAGCATACAGCTCTCTCTTTTTGTAGTTAAATATGACAGTTATAGTGCAGTATTTATGCACAGTCAATAAATCAGCAGAAAACGTGCTGCAGTCAGGGCATGTATCCATAGTCTGTTCTTTATATTTTAGCTGAAAATGGAATTCCTGAATTTGCTGAAGCCTGTGAAAAGAAATTCAGGTGCACATCTCCACCGGAGACTTACCCAAACTCTGATGGCTCACAGTAGCCAGGGTTTGCTCCTCAGCTTCCATTACTGTCCTCCCATTTGCAAATCCACATTCCTGAAAAGCAGTGAAAAGGCAAATTTTGAATCAGGCTCCCAAACTCTTGAGTGAAATCATTGCAGAAGGGAGACGGAGCAAGTGAAAGGGGCAGAAATCTTTAAGGACGAGTTACAATTTTGTGGAAGTTTGCAGCGTAGTTACAGAAAAGAAAAAAGGTCCTGCTGAGCAATATCCTGGAAAATACTGGTTTGGGGGTTTTGTTTGTATTTGTTGGTTTGGGATTTTTTTCTGTTTTGTTTTTCCAGAAGGGGCTGTGTGACACACTGGCAGAAGCAGCCTGGCCTTTTCTAGTGTCTGGCTTAAGAGCAGCTAACTGCTGACAGGGGAGAATATTTTGCCCTGATACAGCACACAATATCACAGGACTTGAATTTGCTCAGCTTCTGCCATCTTGAATATAACTGTGAAGGAGCTGTTATTTAGAACAATTTCCTACCTTCCACACCGGGGTCCAGCTGAACACAAATTCTTTAAGTTAACAAATTCTTTAAGTATTAAAGGGGGTTTCACCTTTCCGAAAGGGACAGCACAGATCTATGGCTGCCTAAGAGCTAAACCCTTCTGAATTCTCACTGTGGTACTGAAAAATGCACCTTCTGTGGTGCCAAGTAAGTCCCTTAGCTCTGGTGACAGCCTCTTTTTTTGCGTGATAGGGATCATACCTCCCAGCTCACGGCATGGATTAATCTGTATTTTTGTAGTGATTTAGCAGTGACCATTGTTGCTCTGGCTGGAAGTGTTTTAAATTAAGCAGGAAAGTCATCAGGGCAGCTGTATTACATGACCAAGATAGGGAGCCACAGCAGCAGAGGGAGGTTTGAAGGGTTTAGCTGTTGATCCAGATTTTAAGTAGATAATTTCTGACTAATGTGTCCAGTGTGCCCCAAATTCAGGTGGCTAATTGGTGCCAAAGCTGAGCACCTTCAGTGTCTAAAGCAGCAGGGCTTCTGTCTCACAGGTGTATTACTTGTTCAGGGCAAAAAGCAGCTAGGTGAGAAAAAAGTAAGATGAAGCAATATAAAAGTGTTAAGAAACGAACTGTTAGTGCTAAAATCCTGTTAGAGGCAACAGCTTAGATGTTAAGCTGTGTTAGAACAAGAAACAGAGAAATAATACTTTATCAGCACAACAGGGAAAAGTACCACTGATCTGTTTGGTTCAAAAATTGACTAGAATTAGCAATCCAGAATTCTGTTCCTTTTTACTATGGGATAGAATATCTACATAGAAAATATTTCAAAATATTTAATTATAGGAGAGCTTAACCTGCTGTACCTGTTGTGATTAATTTCCCCATAAAGACAATTTCTTTAACTATTGCAGCTGAAGAAATGTAGCAGATTTTCAATTAAAAACCAAGAAAAGTTTAAACTTTATGGAGATGATGAATGTCCGCTGCTACAGCGGCAAGATAGTCAGCACTGCAAAAACAAACTGTATGGAGGAGGAGTAAAAGCCACTCTAGCTGTATTCATGCATGTTAGCAACCATGGTGTCTGTAATTTCAGGAATAAGAAGTGTCTCATTAGACTAAATAAAGGTCTTGCATTGTACCTAGAAGATTCTGGACTTTAGCTCTTGTGGTGTCCAGATGCAGCAGGATCCAAAAAAACAAGATCCTTGAGAGAGAAAGAGGGAGAGTTTGTGAACCTTGCCTGCTGCTGCCCTTGGAAAGGTCAGCCTGTGAAATGAGAAACAAGAGTTTCATTCTGACCTTTAAATACTATGTTTGTATAGGAAAGAAGTAACTTTTAGGTATCTGGTGGTCTGGAATTTAAAAAAAAACCTGTGAGGATATGAACTTGTAATTGTTTAGCATTTCATACAGCCAGTCAGGAGGCTGCAGGACACTGGGCCTTGGGTTGCCAGCTGGAATTGGCTGAGGTCAGCTGGAGGCAGAAGGAGTCTCTGACCTCATCTGGTTGACATGAGAGCAATGCATAGGTGGCCTCATGGAGTTCCCAGTGCCAGGACCTGGCAGTTAGGTGGCATCTTCTACCAATCCTTCAGTTTCCATTCAGGACTTTGCAAATCCATTCCTGTTCAGGAGTTATCTTTTCCAGGCTAACATGCAGCAGTACAAAAATACAGTATCTGCATTTTTATCTTATCTATAGAGATTCAAATCCCATTTGTTTCAGTCTGGCTCCATTCATGTGCACTAATGACTTGTGTAAAAATATTTATCTGTTTATCCCTCCTGGCCTTTCTGCTATGATTGTTAAAAATCAGAAACCTTAATTGCAGATACACATGCACAACTTATGGAGGGCCTGGATAATGGAATGAAGTCTTCGAGTTTGACAGGATTCTTTTTCAACAATTTCATTTACCTACTTTTGGTTCAATAGAATTAATTAATGAGATATTATTTTAAAAATATCTGTAGAGGTTTTTTAAAAGACAAATGTCTTTCTAAAGGCAATATGGAGACGTGGCAAGTCCTGTGTGCAGGTATTGGGCTTTTTCTGGTGACAAAAGGGATGAGTGCCTGCCTGAATCAAATGAGTTTGCATCTCTTGATTATTCTGATTAAAATGGGCAATGGTATCTTTACCAACATTTGCATTTTGTAATGCTTTGCAATGGGGCATTAGAATTCACCTGTGATGTTATGCAACAACAGTATTGTCCAAGTGTTTCACAAAAATGGAGTGAGAACTGAAAGTGATTCTGTCTGCTGTTAAAATGAATGGCAAAAAAATATGTGGAAAAAGCTTTTGAATTTAAAAGCACTGGAAAATATTATCAGTTTCTTTATTATTTTAAAGTAAGATTCATGTTGGCAGTGCTTCTTTTGTGTGTTTTGGATTTACTCCTAGAAGAAAACAAGCGTTCATGAGTGGACATAGTGCTAAATACTTCCTTAGTCTCCTTCCCCTTATCTGGTTGCTGTCGGTGGTGGCTGCCAGGCCCATTAGAGCAGGACACCTTGAAGAGGAGGCTCAGGGAGGACTTTATTTCTCTCCAAAATTACCTGAAAGGAGGTTGTAGCCAGGTGCAAGTTGGGCTCTTCTCCCAGACAGCCAGTGGCAGAACAAGGCGACAGATCTTGAGCTGTACAAGAAGGTTTAGGTTGGACATTAGGAGGAATTTCTTCACAGAAGAGGTGATTACAACAGGCAGCCTGGGGAGGTGGTGGTCACTGTCCCTGGAGGTGTTTAAGGGAAAACTGAACGTGGCACTCGGTGCCATGGTCTGGCTGACCAAGGGGTGCTGGGCCATCGGTTGGACTTCATGATCTCAGAGGTCAATTTCCAGGTCAATTGAGTCTGTGATTCCTCCTTTCAGAAAATACTTTTTAAATTATTTTTCTGAGGGGTAGGAAATATGCAATTTCATTTTCTGAGGGGTAGGGTTTATGCATTTTCAGTTTTGCCACAACTAGTTTGTTGCCATCCTGCCTTGATCCAGGTACACTGAGGTGCCCTGTCAGCGTGTGATGGCCAGACCCAGGCACTGCCTGTGGGAGACGGCTGTTACCTGACCCGGGAAAGGATCGCATGTGGGGACCTGGGGATTCAGTGCTTAAGTGAAACCTCTGGAGACCAGGAACGAGCGCGATTATGTCACCGGGTGAGCTGCTGAGCGCTTCGTTCGGCTCCCCGGGACCAGCACACAGCTCCTGCATACTCCTCAGCCATCGAGGGCTGCGCGGGCCGACGTGAGGCGGTGGCGGGAGGTGCAAGGCGGCGGCGCGGTGACTCAGCCGCGGGTACCGAGAGCTACCGGAGGCAGGCGGCGGGACTGGGACCGAGACCGACCGCGAGCGGCCGGCCCGTGAGGGGCCGGGCGGGGCGGCCCCTGGAGCGGGGGGCGGGGGACCCCGCAGAGGGGCGGGGCGGGCGCTGTGTGTGTGTGACAGGTGCGGCGCGCGCGCGCCCGCCGTCACCCCGCTCCCCCCCCCTTCCCTCCCCCCAGCCCCGCGCGCGCGCCGCCATGAATATGCAAATGTCGGTATAATTGCCAGCCAATGGCGTGCGCGCTGGTCACATGGTGCTGGTGGAGGCTCAGGGAAGAGAAGTTGAGTCCGGGCGAGCTCGGGCAGCGCCGCCAGAGCCGAGCGAGCCGCGGGCGAGCGCCGCGCCTCCTCCGCAGGGAGCCCGCCGGCCGGGGCTCTGCCTGGACCATGCCGATCCTCCTCTTCCTCATAGACACGTCCGCCTCCATGAACCAGCGGGCGTACCTGGGCACCAGCTACCTGGACATCGCCAAGGGCGCCGTGGAGATCTTCATGAAGGTGAGTGCGCGGCGCCGGGGGAGCCGCCGCCCCCCTCGCCCCCTTCGCCCCGCTCACGCCGCTTCTCTCCGCTCTCTCCGCAGCTGCGGGCCCGGGACCCGGCCAGCCGCGGCGACAGGTACATGCTGGTTACGTTCGACGAGCCGCCCTACTGCATTAAGGTAATGACCCCCCCGGCCGCCTCGGCCCCGCGGCGGGGCCGCCCTTAGCGCGGCGCGGCCCCGTCCGGCCCGGCGGCGGCAGCAGCAGCCTGTGAAGATGGCGGACATTTTGCTTTTGTATGGAGGAGAGAGGCTGAGGGCGCTGCTGAGATGGAGGAGGGGGGGGGAGGAGACGGGCGGGCCGTGATTCACCGCCCCGGCGCAACGAGGGGCGGCCGCGCTCCGCCCCCCGCGGGGCGGTGGCTCCGGCGGGGCCATCACCGCGCTCGGGCCCCGCGCAGCCCGGAGCCCCCCGGGACACGCGGGCAGGGCGGGGCGGGCAGGGCAGGGCGAGCTGCCCCTCACGGCCGCGGGGCAGGGGCAGCGCGGAGGCCCGGCCCTGGCGCGGCTGTGGGACAGCACCCGCGGCTGTTTCCGCCTCTGCGATTCGAGAAGGCTCAGTGTTGGGGTTGTGTGTCCCCCCTGTCCCGCTCCTCCCGCCCCGTTCATCCTGCTGAGCTCGGCAGCCTGCAGCAGTTCCGTGGAAGGTGCTCGCAGCCGCCACTCCGTGCAGGGTTGTGATGAGCTGGATGTGGAGCCATCGAATCATCAAGGTTGGAAGACACGTTTAAGATCACCAAGTCCAGCCATCAACCCAGTACTGCTACTGTAATTCCTAAACCACTGAATCACATCATCCACTGCCAACCTCTTAAACACTGCTAGGGACAGGGACTCTGCCACCTCCCTAAACAGCCTGACCTCCTGAATCCTGAAAATTTTCTTCCTAATACTTGATCTGAATTTCCTCTGTCTCAGTTTAAGGCCGTTTTCTCTGGTCCTCACTGCAGGCACATCAGAAGAGACCAGCCCCTATGTTACTGCAGCCTCCTGTAAAGGAGTTGTAGAGAATGATGAGGTTTGCCCTAAGCCTCCTTGAGAGTAAACAAGTCTGCCTGGCTGGCTCCTCTTGTCCCTGGTTTCTCATTCCTTGAGTCTGAGGCAAGTACAGCCATGCTGTTCTCATCACATTGACTGCACCACGAGGTTTAGGCAGAAGTAAAATAAAAAATCGTGGTGTTGCATCCCTTATGCTGTGGGCTGCAGCTTGCTGATAGAAATGTCCTAACTGAAAACTCCTAGGTCAAGTGTGTCACACAAAGCATTGCTGTGGGAGTTTTGGAATTCTCCTGAATAGTCCTGGATTAGGACTGTATTTACTCGGAGTAATACGCTACTTATGATAACTGTTGCCCCATGCTGTGAAGGCCAAAGAAGTTCATGTACAAATACATTGTTGGTCATCTAGAGAAGAAGGGAAAATATTCTCTAGATCTCCCAGAATTGTCAGATTCTTCCATCTCTAGAACTTCTTGAGATGTTTAAGAAGTAAGTGGGCTCACTGGTGCTGTGAGCTTATTCACATCTTTGATAATGAGGAAATGTAATTATGATGAGCTATGACTCTTGGCTCCTTTCATCAGTAATAAATTTACACAGCTTTCTGAAGTGACAAGTCACAGAGTGAAGTAAGTATTTATTGTTTGGTGTTGCACTTTTCATTTTCTCAGAAGAAGGTGTGGAAGTAATTTCTGTGAATTGAAACCATCCTTGACTTACAGAAAGTTACTGTCAAAAAACCTACATCTGCCTAGGAGAGGTGTTTTGTAGACACAATGCACACACCATTTGCCCCATCCGTGTTTGTGGCTGGATGCAAACCCTAAGTCTTTGTTATGCCAGTGTTAACTGGATTTCTTGTGTCCTAGATTTCTTTTCTTCTAGTTTTGTGTCAAATATTTCACAAGTGTATCTTATGTTTGAGAAATGAACTTGCTCCCTGCAGTGACAGCAAGCATACTGGTGATTTAATAAAAAAATGACTTTGCAGCTGGAGGATCTGTGGTAATGCTGCAGGTTATTACCACGTCTGTACTCAGATTTGCTGAGGAAGATCTCTGTGTTTAGTAAGCATCTGTGTACATTCTGATGTGCTAATGAGCATCTGACTGTTGACAGTTTTAGTAAATAGTAATTGAAATAAATGGGGCTGTGATACCCATCATAGCATTCAGTCATATTTAATATACATTAAATAGTCAAGGGAAAGGAAAAGTATTGTGGTTCTTGTAACTTGCTAATGTTTCTTCTTAGAAATGTATATTTCTGCCTTTAGCACACTGCTTTCTAAATTGGACCTTAAACAATCTTAAAATATTTTTTCAAAAATTAGTAACTTTTCTAGGAGCAGGCTGCAGATTCAATAAATATCTGATTATAGTAATTATGATCACAAGTGCAGCTCAACTATTGCGTAAAGACTTCATGGAATAATGAGTGTTACTGGGCTGTCATCATGTCTGTTCCTTGGGCAGAGAAAGCCTCAGTGGTCACTCCCTGTTTGGAGACTTGTTCTCAAGACCTGCTCTGGTGTTTATGATGTTCCCTCCGTTGAGTTTTTTAACAACCACAGTTGTGCCAGGAAAACCTCCTGGTCCAGGCCAGATTCTCTATGTCTTACAGAACATACTTTTAAAAGATATAAAATCTGGTTTCTTTGCTAATGCTGCTGCAGTTAAATACTTTATTTCTCTTGATTTAGAGAAGGAAAAAAACAAACCTGGCAAGTGAATGCGTTTTGCAGGCTTGCTTTCCAAGTATGTGCAGCAGTGGCTGCTTTATCCTCTTGTTTTCTTGATGATTTATACTAATTAAATTACATAGTCTCTCAGATAGTTTACCAGTGAAGCACTTGAGGGAAATAATATGGTGGTGGAGTTGAGACCACTTAGAAGGCAGAGAAATTACAGGAACTTGAGCTTTAGAGCAGGGGTAGCTGAGATACGTGCCTTGGGTTGGTTTGTTTCAGAATTTGTTTGTCTGTAGCATTAAAGTATTTAAAACCAACAGCACCAGTTCACTTTTGATGGACAAGAATATATCCAGAAAGTATTATGCATATGTATTGTATTGTGCTAATGGAAGAATCGTGCTGTTGTACAAATGATTTGCCAAAATCTGTGAAAGTAAGGTGGTGTTTTTGAAACTGTCTTTAGTATAGATGGTTTGAAATTATTTACAGGACCTGTTGATTCTGTTTGGCTGCTTATAGATCTCTGTCCCATTTTTAAAATGGAATTGTTTAGTCTCTCAGTTTGCAGTAGGGCTCTGCAAAAAGCTGTGATGACAAGTGTCTAAAGAGGAGTCAGGATGCTGTCCTGGGAAGGTGGGGACAGGAAGATGGGGAGGCAGGAATCTCAGCCCCACTCTGGCAGCAGATGCCTCTGGAACCTCGTCAGCTGTTTGGCTCTTATTTCTTATATAATGTATAGGTGGTGATTTGTGACAGCAATTATGGTGCAACCATTTATAACTCTTACTTTGTTTCCAAAATACAGAAGGAGTCAAATATTTAATATTTTAAAAGCATGTTATGAAATGTATTAACCTTGTAATTGTCAAGTTGTGTGATCTTGTATAGGTCAGTGGAAAAATACCTGTACATTCTGTTGGATGTTGGGTCAAACTCATTTCATGAACTAGGAGGTAAAATTAGTATGTTACTTCATGAAGTAAGAATGTTCAGCCTAATGTTTTTAGTGCATTTTTTAGATTGAAATTGTGATAGAGTGCTATCAATTGAGTCTGTCTTAGTGGCATGTTAACATGGAAGTGAGCCAGTGTGTTCTGGTATTTGGGTGTCTGATTTTGGGTATTTGGCATGCATGGGAAGGCACTAAGATGTACAGTAAAGCACCTTTGTAAAAGGTGTCTATTACTATTAAAAGACTAGTGCTTACATTTAGTTATGGGAGGAGTTTATTTCCAGTGTCTATCCAGTCGGGCAAGAAAAATGGGTTCAAGAGCAGCCTTGCTGCCTGGCAGGTTGGCAGGGTATTTGATGTTCCTGGCTGAGAGAAGTGCATTGTCCTGTTCAGGGAATACAGTTCCTGATGTGTCCTTGTTTTGAGGACTTTCTGTCCGTGGATTGCTAGAGCCCGGATCTTGCTCCATCCCAGCCGTGTTGTGACCTGGTGCTGCAGCACCTCCAAGCCTTGTGTGCCAGCCCCACCCTTCTCATCCCTTCCTGCACAACGTGGCTGATCCGGAATGCCTGGCCAGGAGGGTGGCAGCAGGCCAGGCGTGTTCCTGACAGCTCTGCACTGTCTGTGGGGCAGGGACCCATTGTGAGCTCTTGGTATGGCCCTCATGGTCTTCTGTAGCTTTTTTCATATATTTACCCAACTGATTTTTTTTTAGATCACATAAATTTCAGCATCCTCTGTCAAATATAGATTTTTTTTTTGTACATAATCACATGCTTATGTGTAAGCATACATAACATACATGTACACCACCATGCTGTGGTGTAAGTGGGCAGAATCTTAAACCATTTTGGTTGGGTTTTTTTTTTGTGAAGTAATGGTGCTAGAGTAAAAGTATGGAGAAAAGAGAACAGTCTTCTCACCTACCCTTTTCCCTGCAAGCTTTTCTTATTTTCCAGTGATGATGTTTCAGCAAGATCTATCTAGATTTGTCTGAAAATGGAGCTCATGCCAAAATGTTAGCCTAAAGAGTTTTTGAAAAGGAAAGCAAGGCTTAACTCTTAGTTTATATTTTCCATTCTCGATTTTTGTGAAACTTCACATCCTGCAGTTTGTGGTTTGCTTGTGGATTTGGGCTGCAAACGGCGAGTTCAGGCCCAGACCAAAAACACAATGGTGGCCTTATGTGAAGTTATTGATTAACTGGACTGCCCTGTTCCCTTGTGACTGATATCTGGCTGCTGGCAGTGATACGGCCTTTCCTCAGGGCTCGAGGAATATTATTTTTTATCTGGTCACAGAAATATGACTTCTGTTTTATGTTCTTGTGAGACTCTATCGTCTGACCTTCATAAATGATCTGGTCACAAGTCAGAGGACTGAGAGAACATAAGTTATATTCTGAAATACATATTTTCCTCCTTCTGTTGTGTTATACTGAATTCAAGAGTCAGCTGTGACTGCACTGCAGAAGTAGTCTCCATGAATTTGAGTGCAGAAATATGTACGTAGCTGTCTAAGAAGTAGCTCAAGTTACTTTATACAGTGTATGTGAAACACTGCACTGTTTGAGATGTGCAAACTGGGACTGATGGATAGGATGCCTTCCAGTTCCACTGCTGTTCCCTGCTAGCCTGAACATATGTTTCAGTGCTAAAGAGCTCCCTTGTGGAAACAGCTCTTCATGATGGACTCTGAGCAACCTCTTCTTTTTTCCCCTGAAATTCTGGAGTTGGATTGGGATATCTTAGAGGCTGGAGCAGGAGTTTGTAGAGGTTTTTTAAAACATCTGTCAAAGAGTACTAAGTGTATGTAAATAACCTGTTCATTTATGATATTGAAATAGTGCTTCAAAAATGGGAGTTCATAAAGTCACACTTGAGGGGGCTAACTTTGCTGTCTTCTATTTCAGTGGCACAGAAGCTTCTGCCAGCATTTTTAAATTTTGCTTTCACGGAGAACCTGTGCTGGTGCAAAATGGAGCTGATTACCACTCACTCTGCACAGGGCAGAGGCAAATGAATAAGCTGTGCTACTGAAAGAGAGATGTGAGATCTCTTTGTCTGTCTCTGGAAGAAATTAGATCAGAGCTCCTGCCTCTGAGCTGCAGGGAGAAAGAGGAACCCAACCATGAAACCTTTTGGGTTTGAGGCAAAGATCTGCAGGAATGCTGCCTGAGGTGGTAGGACATGCATTGGTGTGTTTTTTCACTTCTGTGAAGGAAGAAAACCTGAGGGATACCTAGTAAGCTTAACTGTAGCAGATCCACAGAATAAGCCTAAGTTGATTAAGTTTTTACAGGAACATCTAGATGCCGAAAATCTTTGGGTTTTATATATAAAAGGTCTGACTTTTGGCAGGCATGAGTACTTGATGGACTAGCCTGTGCTGTGGAAGGGGTGGTGAGCAGCTGGGAATACACTTGGAGGTTTACAAGCTGGCAGTGGGGTGTGCAGGCAGAATTTTTGGTGCAAGGCAGATAGCAGCTGCAGGGGCAAGAGGGAGGCTGCTATCCGAGAGGTGCAAAAGGGAAAGAGCTGAGGTCAGTGGGAGAGGCCTATCTTTCTCCGCAGATATGCTGTTAATGATGTGCACACTTAGTGAACCCACTAGCCAGGCATCGTTGGAAAGGGGGGAAAAAAGGTGCTGAATGTGGAACTGAGGGACTGGATGAAATGTAAGCAGCACACACAGTGTCTGTTCTTGATAACTCATTGAGGAGACTATATTCTGTACTTGTTCAGTGGAGAGAGATAACCATTCCTGTTCTACCACTGTAAACTTCTTGGGTCAGTTACAGCAGTTTTCTGAGCACCAACATCTTCCATTGCCTGGGAAGTACTACACACACCTCTCCTCCACGTCTTCCACTGTGCTTGTTTGAGGCTTTGTGTGAAATTTGTGTGTTTTCAGAAGGCTGTCTTCATGCAGAAATGACTGGCAGGTTAAAGCCAACAATTGCTTTTCCTCTCTTAAACACAATGACTTAAGGAAGAGAAACAGAAGTCAGTTGTTTAAGGAACACTCATGCAGATAGGATTGTAAATTTTTTTTTTTAGGGCAAAACGAAATTAACTTAATGCTGTTTGGGAATAACCACCAAACAGTTTTTACATGCTTCTTTCAATTTAACTGCTTTATCACTTAAATCTGACCAAAGAATGTGTACAAAAAAGTTCCTTTTTTTTTTTTTTTTTTTTTAATTAGGCATCAATTCTGAAATTGGATAAGTAAGGCCATAGGCAGAAGTTTCTTGTTGGTGCAAGTGGTAGGTTTGTATTTTACATACTGCAGTGTATGTGTCTCAGAATCTGAAAACATGTAAAAATGTATTTTACTAAAATCTTTGGAATCATCAGTTGGCATCCCTACTGCAAGCAAGGAAGTATTGTAGTCCCTTTTAGCTTATGAAGGTACTAAATTGATTCCTGTAGAGAGTGTCCTTTAAAAGGCACATTCCCATTCCTGAGAGACATCATACTGCATCATACTGGGTAGTGCTTTTAAACATTTTTTAAAATGCTTTTAAACATGCATAAGCATGCTGCTTTACTTCTTTGTGTCCTGGTTGTGAGTCGTAGTAAGCAACCTCTTCCAGGAATTGGTGTAATGAGGACAGAACATTATAATGAGGAGTTTTGTGAAAAGTAATGTACCTTCTGCTTTAAAAAAACCAAAGCTGTAGTAATCAGGGTGGTTCATTCTTCTAAAAGGTATAGTTTTGTGCCTTCTGAAATGGAGGTATTTTGTAAAAAATCAAATTCATGCAAGAACTTAAAGGTGATGGTTAAATTTTTGAAACTAATCTATTTAAATGGAAGGGCAGTTCAGAAATTAACTTCTTGATAGATGTGAGGGACTGAACTCTGCGTAGCTGTCCTTTTTATTATTATAATTTTGGAGTAGTTAAATACTGGAACTTGTGCTTTCACCTGCTGCCTGTCTTCACAGAAGGGCAGGTGTGTGTGGCTGAGTTAATTCTTAACGAAAATATTTTTCTGGTTCTGCTCCTACAGGAATCTGCAAAGTAAAAGCTTGCTTTTTCATGTGAGGTGGGTTTCTGCTTTGTACTGTACAATAGATGAGATGCCAGAGGCCTTGAATGGAAACCATCTTCTGTTGTTCATAGGCACTATAGCAGTTTATATTTTCATCTTTTTATTTGGTTCTTTATTTGGGCTTGGACACATTCAAAGATGTAAGCCCTTAAGACTACAGGATAAACTAGACAAAAGTAGATAGGTTTGCATTAAGAGGCTTTACTCATCCTCAGTGCAAAGGTCACTTTTATTTTAAAAATAGAAGCTTAAAATGTGGAATCAAACAGTTGGGTTGGATCTCCCGAGTTACATTTTTGTAGAGAGGTGTTCTGTAAGGAGGAAGGTGGTTCCTGGCACATGGAATCTTTGTGATCTGCCTCTACCCCTCTTGTGCTGTTATTATTTCAGTTTCACTTAGGAGGTTTTTGAGAGATGTCTTTTTTGTTGGTATGTATATATGTGTAAAAAGGCCTGGGCCTTGCACCCTGTGGTGTGGCTCTAAATGTGCACAAAGTACATGTGGGATACCTTGAGAATGGTCATTCATTCTTTTTTAACTTGATGACAGCTGATGTAGTATTTGACTGGCTCACGTTTTAACAGTGGAAAAAGGTAATTAAGATTGCAGACACTTCTACCTTGTTCACCCTTGCATATTTTATAACAGCTTGCCAGGAGGAACTGTGATTTGCAGCAGTGGTGCAACAATGATGTTTTGAGCTTGCTGTGATCTAGAAAAGATGTATCTTAGTGCTGTCTCCTAGGGTGTTCTCAAACCTCAGGCAGCTGGGATCCAGTGGGAAGAAGCACGTTCTGTACCGTGTGACCTGTGCTCTGGAGCTGAGTGCTTTTGGAGGGGGGAGCAGTGCAACTCCAAGGGCCCTGTCAGAAGGTTCCAGATGGCTTCAGCCTTAGTGATTCACTTCACTGTCTGTATTTCAAATGCAGATATCCTTGATTTTATTTAATAACATAGGCTAACCAAAAAAAACCCCAAAACAAAAACAAACAAAAAACAACAACAAAAAACCAGCCACCTCATAACCACAGAAAAACCCCACCAAAACACCAACCAGCCAACGAAAAAAAAAATCACACAGTGTAAAGAGCAGCTGTGCCGTTCTCAATTTTAAATGCACATTGTTACTTAAATAATTTACTCTTGTAGATTGAGTCTTGGAATTTTTTCTACATTCTTAAACTTTATTCTTACAGTACACCTCATAATAATGTAACTCTTATGCTTTAACAGCCCCCAAAAATATAGCAGGCAATAATTGAAAGGAATTTTTTTGCTTTGTATTTTTTCTGGCTAATTTCAGAATACTTAGAAAACACATAGCAATCAATTTCAGCTGTAAGCAGCATGTTTCAGGATGAAGGTTTTAAGAATGTGCCAAGAGATTCATTCTTGTAAAGAGACTGTTTTTGTGCAGATCAGAATCTGTAGTTGCCCATAGACTTGTATTGATCTGTATATTCACTCTGCAGAGCATTGAAAAAACAAACTTTATTTTGGTGTAAGAACTGAGATTGACAAGGATCTCTGAAACTTGAACTCCTTATTGTCAGATAAGTAAACAAGTCTTGTTTTGTTTTTAAATAGCTATTATTTTTTTTTATTGTTATGATTTTCTGTCCCACAATTTACCCAGTTTGATTCATTCCATGTGTATCTATGCAAATTTCAGCATAAGCAGCACTAGATTTATTGAGTGTTATTAGAGACAAAAAAAAACCTAACAGTTCAGAATGCCTTAATTTTACTTTTTAAATATAAGGCAATGGTTGGTTTGTCTGTGTTCTCACAGATGCTTTTAAAATCTTAAACGTGTGAAACAGTGTTTTTAAAAAGTAAGGATCTTGATAAGATGGATGTTGTGGAGCAATTAATTGGACAGAAAACAAAGATCTACAGTGTGGTTAAGCTGGTGTTGCTATGTTCTGCTTCTAAGTGAGTATAATGCATTAGCACTGGTCTTCATAGCTTGTTAATGGTTCAGCCAGTGAGTTTTGATTAAAAAAAAAAAAAAAGTTAAGCTCTGCTTTGTGGGAGAATGTGCATCTGTTGAGGCAGAACACTTGGTGCCTTTAGCTGCTGCCAGGGCTCCCGATGGTTCTCCCAGGCTGGGATGTGCTGGGGCTGGAGGGCTGGGTCAGGACATGTGCCCTGCCCTCAGAGGGCCTGGCCTGGGGCAGCTTGCTCTGATCACAAGAGCTTAAGCTCAGGTAGTTACTTTGGGTCCAGATGACTTTTGCATTAAAAAGAAATTCAACCTTGCCATGATCTGAAATAAAAATCTGACCAATACTAATGCTTCCAAGGCCATCAGTGTGTTTTTGGCTGTATAAGGGTGAAGTTATTTCCTAGGCTGGCTAATTGATATTTCCATGAGTATATTAATTTAATGGCCATCTAAAGTATTTATTTTCTTCAGCAGTGCCTTGAACAGCGTTTCAGACATGAATTGAGGAAGGCTGGGGATTAGATGACTCCTTGTAGATTCTTGAGTTTTGATGTAAATTTGCAATACCTGTAGCACTTTGGTGCGCTGCTCTAGTTCTGTGATGTGCTTTTGGAAGGAAGGAGGAAGGAATGTGGCATTTTGCAAAATAAATGTGGAACATACTGTGTTGTTTCAGCTCTGAGGTGTAAAGCTGGAGTATCATCAGTAATGCTTTTCCACTTGATTTCCAAAAATGTGCAGTGAGGGATCCCTTGTGTTGCTAGCAGCTACTCTGTAACCTCTTAGCCTTTGTTCCTTATGACTTCTCCAGCCATGCCGAGTGTAGGAAGGGACCAGGAGAAGGACAGAGCTGGGGCTGATTGGTGTTGAAAGCATATTTGGTAGGCTGAAAGAGCAGCAGGCACTGTGAGTAGCTGAAAATCTTTGATTGAAACCTCCACATTTCTGCAGTTGCCCTCTCTGCAGTGTTTGGATAAGATGCACCTATAATGGTATTTCTGAAATGACTGCTATGCTGCTGAACAGGAGCATGGAGCCTCTTGTTATGCTTACTGTGCTAGGGCTGCAAACTGTGATTACTTCTGTGTTCCCTCTCCATTAAGCTGTTGTGTGAAATGCAGCTTGTTCTGGTTCAGCTCTGTACTGAAATATCCTGGCTTCTCGAGTGTTCCTCAGAAATAGGTGCTTTTTTAACTGGACAGTGTTTTTCTATTTAAATAAGAATGCTTTTTGGAACAGGGTGATCCCATGATCTCTTTGGTATTTATACTTTCCTTTCTTCATGTGTTTCCTTTTTTCCTTGTACAAGAAAAAGTGCAGAGAGAATAATTGTCAAAATACATGAAATACTGTGGACCAAAAAGCTAAATCCAGAGATGGATTGAAGCAGGAGCAGCAGGTAATAAATAAAAAGGTAGTGTAGGCTTTTTTCTTTCTGCTTGGCATTGATTATTATCTCTTGGTTCCAAACAGTTTCCAGCTTTGAGTTGTTCATACAGCTTCTGCATTTGGCATTCCTGTAGGAGAAGGTGCTGCTTCTCTCTAAATGCTGATATTAACAGAAGGCCCCAGTACTTGTTTTGTAACTGGAGCTTAAAAACCCCTCTGCTCGTGTTTTGCAGGGGTGCTGTGCTTATAGTTTATTTGAGTTGTTCGTAACACAAACGTCTTGAATTCTTGAAGGAAAAGTATTTCTATGTCTTTTTTAATGGTGAAGTCATCTTGAAAGGAATAGGGAATTGCATGGTGTAGTTTGAGCTTTCTTGGTTTTTTTTTTTTTATATTAAGGTTTCATGGAGAAATACTTCTTTCTATACAAGATGAAATAGTTTTCTGTGTAGCTGACTGCCTGTAATAAAAACTGGCCCATACTGTGCTGGAATGTAGTTAACATTCACTAATGTGCTTTAGAAAACCAACTGGTTCGATCTGTCTTTAGAAATTTAGTCTGATGGGTGCAGGTACAGGAGAGTTCAGCTTAGAAGTGTGCAATTGAAGGGGATCTCCTGAGCATCTCACTTCACTCTGCAGCCCTTCCTTGGAGGGCGAGGCCTGGATTGCTTTGAGGGGAAGTGAAACTGGAGGGTGCTCCCCAGGCACTGAGTGGTGAGTGTCCAGGAGGGGCTGTAGTGTGGCTGGTGTGTCCCAAGGGACAGCTGGAGGTGCATGACACCTTCACTGCATTGTTTCCAGCTGTGTAGGGGAAGCCAGTGTGGGTGAGGGCAGGAGAGATTCTGTGTTACCAAGGTACATAGTGTGTCCCAGAGAAAAAGGAAGAATTGTGGTGCCTGGAGCTGGATGGAGATAACAGAATGTGCAAAGTGACAGCTTTCTAAAAATCTCGTGTGGGATCAAAGGAATCCTCTGCTTCAGTGTCTTCTTTTTTTAAGATGTGTTTTTTTTTTTTCTAAAGATGTTTTAAAGCAGTTTATGCGTTTCTGGTCTTTTGGAGATGTTTTATTTGACTGGAATTTAGGTGCTTTTTAAAAAACCAAATTTTCAGAAAGTTCCCGCTGGATTTCAAGAAGCACTTTTGATGGATAGTTTTCAGTTTGAGTGTCCTACAAAAGCAGCAGAAATAACTTTACAGGAAGAAACAATTCACTTACTATTCACAATACTTAGCCTTAACACTCTGACTTGGTGCTCACTAGCTCTGATGTAAGGAGAACCAAGTGATGCTTCTGTACTCTTCACTGTACTTGACTGCTCAGTGGGGTTATTGAGGGAGTAGTTGAAACCTGTGAATTGGTTACCTGCTCAGTACTCCTCAGTGAGAACTGGGAAGGAGGGTCTTTGTTAGGCAGGTCTCAGAGCAGGCAGCAGTGAGCCCTGCTGCTCCCTGTGCTCAGCGCCGCCCCAGCCATGAGCTGAGTTCAGACCTGTGTGCCACTGTCGTGCTGTGCTGGAGCTCTGCTGATCTCACATACCAGAGGTGGGTGCTGTGCTGCTCTCCTGTGCCAAGAACAAAAAATAATTGATCTTGGGAGTTTCTTTGCTATGGGCTGTTTAATGCTGTGCAGTGACAGGACTGGTGTGTTGCACAGAACAAACTAGAGATTAGAAGTGCTGAAATGAGAAGAGTCCTGCAGCCAAAGGTAAAGAAGACCTGAGAGTTCTGTTGCCTCAAAAATGACATTCATAAGTATTTGGAGGAGAGTCAATGTCTGTAAGTGTCTCTTAGAGTTGTTTTTCTGCCCCATTTGTATAGACAAAAGTCTGTGATGATGAAATTAATAAGTGATTAGTAGGTCATATGATTTTGAATTATTTTAAGAAAATGAAAAATGTTAAATAGAAATGTATTTGGTGTTCATAGTGTAGTCAGTACCTTTCTTCTCCTGTGTGCTCTTTTTAGCTAGCAAATCTTTGAATAACATATCAAACACGTAGGGGTAGCATGGGCATTGGCTGCTCTGTACTGACAAGCAGTCTTACCCTGTCCTTCATGGGCAGGGGGACATGTGGTGCCAGCACCTCTCCCTCTCCCTGTTTGTGGCAGAACTGGAGTGACCAAGACAGTCTTGGCTTGCTAAAACTCCTATCCCAAAGTTGTCAAGGCTCAGGCAGGGAAGCTCAAGGCTGCATAGGAGGTTATTCCCTGCTGCAGAACCCACTGAGCAGTGCTGGGGCTGGGTTCAGGAGATTACAAAGAGGTGGAGATACTTGGGCATTTTAGAAGCAGTCCCCTGGCTTGTAGGGTGTCTAAAAGAATAATTCACTTCTGTATGAAAGAAACACCTGCTTGACTTTGGCTCAGACATGTGCAGGTCTGAGTTGTGGTCATGTGTACAGTCACCAGTGGACAGAAAGGTCATTTAAAAATGAATCATTCTGGTGATTTGGGAGGCAAAATACTCTGCTGGTTTCACTGTCTTCCTATAGTGCTTGGAAATTCCATAACAAGAGTGGTTTCAGATTTCAACAGCTGGATTTTTTTTCTTACCTTACTTTTTCCAAATGATTGCCACTGACAAACTAGGATGCCACAGGCATGTTGTCTTAAGGTAGTCTGTTTTCCTAAGATGGGTGCATTTAGTAATAGCTTGAATTATTGAGAAACTGAAATGCTTTAAAGAAGTTGTAATATCTGAAATGCAGTTGTTATTTCTGTTAGAACTGTTAAAAATCTGTGTGTTTGACTAACTATTGAGAAAGTACTGTAACACAGGCTGTTGTGATTGGCATGCAGGATTGCAAATTATCTTCTTGGAAGATTATTTTTAGTAATGTTGTAGTTTTTGAATTAGATCTGAAAGCAGTCCAGTGAACAATAAACTGTGCAGTTCAGTCTTACATAATTGCTTATTAGAAGCTCTGAAGATGAAGACTTGCAGCCTCCAAAGCACCATGTCCCTGGACTTCCTGAAGCTGGTGAAACTGGGAACTGCTTTGGACCTAAAATTCTTGTGCTCTAATGCCCAGCCTTTGGCTCTGCCCCTTTTTGTACAAGCTGACAAAACTGTGCCAAGAAATAGTTGGAAAGAATAAAAGAAAAAAGGCACAGCATCCAATCAAAGCCAGAACAAACCAACAATAAACCAGTAAAAAAACTACAGTAAGACCAGTAAACCTGACAGATAAGCCAGTGTAGCTGAGATTTCAAGATCTGTGTTACATGTATTCAAAACTTGTACATCAATATTGCCCCCTTTTATGTGATAAAGATGGGGTAGAGTGGTTTGGTTTTGTTTTTTTAACTTCTGGTACAGCATTTTATAAGATTTTCTTTCTAGTCTCTTGCAACTAGAATCATCTGTTTCTCCTAAGTCTTGAAGGTCTTTTTATAAGCTACAGACTGACCAAGATTTTCTTTTGCTGCTCAACTCTGTTCTTTTGATGTTCAGTTAGTCCTGATTCTGCTTGGTCTAAATAAGGCCTCCTTTTCTTCACTGGATTTTTCACCTTGGTGCTTGAATTCTCATTAATCTGGGCCTTTCTCCTGCCGAAATAAGCTGTTTTGACCTTACCTGCTTCTTGAAGCAGCTGAAATACTTCTGTAGCTGTGTGGTGAAATATAGAGCAGGGCACGGATTTGTCTGAAAACTAAGTTAGCAGAGAAAAATGTTACTTCTTAAGTATGTTATTTCTTGTCAGCATGATTTGCTTGCCAAGGCTGAAGCCAGGAGTTGGAGAGTGGTGTGATGCTTCCAAATCTCTGGGTGGTTTGTAGGATGGTATCCAGAGCTTGCAGAAGGCCAAATGACAGTGCATTTTTGTCTGTTGTTGGCATAAGCAAAGAGGGTGAGATTTTTGATTTTAGTACTTGTTTTTTCCTAGCCGTCTTTGAAAGTCTTCTGGTATGTGTTTAGAGTCTAAAATTATTTGTTCATATAAATTATCAAAGGAAAGGCCAGTAATATCTGGCAAGGTAAAGGCTGCTCAGATTGCTATTAATAAATTGTGGGCATAAAAGTGACTGAGTCGGAATGTAATATTGAAGATTAGAAGCAAATACTCTCACTGTTCAAATTGGTTCATAAACAACTGAAATAACTAATATTCAGTTCTGACTTCTTAGTTAATGACCTGTAGAGGATTCGTAGTTTTGTGGAATATGTTTTTTGTTTGCTCCTTTAAGGTTGTGGGGTTTTGGTTGGGGTTTATTTGGTCAGTAGTGTTTATCCTGGCAAATAAAGCCAGTGGGTTTTTTGTAAGCAGTGTTAGTGGCAGTATTTTAAATTTAGGAAGGATTATTATTTAATCACTTCAACCTGAACTCATTGTGCATCTGCTTGGTGTTGGGTACTTGACTCTGTTTTGCTCTAAGAATGTTCCTACTGTATAAAAAGAAAGGAAAATATACAGATGACTTTGGGGCTGGACTTTCTATCTCTGAAATACATGTTTCATTATATACATTGGCTTGAGTCTTTCTGGAGAAAAACATTTTACAGAAGTAGACTTTCTTGTCATTGATTTAAGTGTTTTTGATTCAAGAATCTTTTTTTTTTTTGAGGATAAGGTGCAGAATGGAGTACATTAACTAATCAGACTTTTGGTTAGAGTGGATATGGAAATCTTGCATTTGATGCTCTTGTTCTCATGAGAAGTTCTTCCATTTTACTCTGTTTATTTCAAAAGTACAGTTCTCCTTGGCTTTATCTTTAAAGATCTTGTGAGAGCTGCAAGATGAAAAAAGTTTCCTTGGACAGCCAACCATTGGTGATCAGCTGCTCCTTGTACCTTCAGCTTGCCTGGGGAAATGGTACATGTTTTATTTTGCAGGCAGTGACCACACTGCAGCAAGATCAAACAGAGAGCTGGAAGCTGAGCAAACATTTTCACAACGGGAAAATAGCAGAATCTCCAAATACCAGTGAAGAAGATTCTTACTGTTTATTTTATAAAGAATACTCTTAAATTCATTGGAGTTCAAATGAAGAAATGTAGACTGGGAATAGTGTTTCTTTTGTAAATGTTTTGTTCCCCCCTGTGCTTTAGTAACAACATAAGGCAAATGGTCTTTGCTGGAAAACACTTTCTGAACTCCAGCCTGGCTGTTCCCAGATGGACTCACTGATGGGTGTTTTTGCCAGACAAAAGGGAGCAGTCTCACCTATATTTATGGATCCGTAGAATTCAGACAAAACAATTTTGGTAACTTTTCGCTCAAAATCGTTTAAGAGAAGCTTTTTTAGCATAAGACACATCATCTTGTTGAGATTTGGTGCTATTTCACTCTGAAAAAGTACCATTAACTAAGTCACTTTTACTCCAAAACAATGACTATATGCTTGCATTTCATTTTTGCCTTGAGCTGACCACAGGTGTGGGAGGTTGCTGTGGCTCTGCTGATGAGATGCTATATTTTAAGCTGCGGTTGTGTGTGAGTGTTGGTGTTTTATTGAGAATTACCTAGTTCTTTTGAGCTTCCAGGGCAGTTTAATCATAAAGCTGAACCAGTCCTGGTGAAAGTCTGTTCTTTGTCCCATTGCAGAGTTTCTCACTTGTATCCCTTGCATTAATCTCAAGCTTGAAGAACTGGTTAAGGGAGCTAAACTTGACCAAAATGCTTTTGTTGTATCATTTTATGATAATTCTACATTCTGAAAAGAAATCCACCCAGCTTAGGCTTGTCAATTCAACAGAAGTGTTGATCATCATATGTCCTTCCTACTCAATTCTTAGATCTTTTACAGTTCTGAACATGTCTCTCCTAAGACCATTCACAGAGCCCTCAGTGTGTACTGAAGGTTGGCAGTGGGATAGAGCTGCTTAAAAAAGCACAGGAAAATCCTGTCCTCTTGTGTTCTTGCACAACTTGGCACAGCCAGCAGGTGGTTGCTGCTGAGCCAGTGCCCAGGGAGGAGAACCTGCTTCACCTGGAGGATGTGTTGCTCAGAGCTTGTCCCAGCAGAGTCAGGCTGTCTGAAATGATCCTCTCCATGTCTGTGGAGCTGGGATTCCTGGTGGAGCATTGGGAATGTTCTGGTGCAAGGTGATAGGAAGCCTGGCTGAACAACTGCTTGCTTGCTGCAGGAGTGGCTTGGAGAGTATGGTGTAATAGCAAGGCTGAGAGTTACAGGAATATCCAGGACTTCCAGGCTTTTCGCTGAGGCATCTTTAAATGCTGTACCAATTCCCTGTGAGTTGGTCTTTCCTAAAATAGCTTCCCAACTGTGCAGGAAACCTCTTTTTAGGGAAGGGTATGTGAATCACACCTGTTGGGCCTGCTTGCCAGAGGGTCCAGAGTGCTTGGTTGGACTGATCCACCCTCATCACCTGCTGTTCCTTGGATCCCCAATAACTTTTTTAAAGACCTCCAAAATTTTAAGCTGTTACTCTGAGACACTAAACAGTGATTTGATTCTTAATAGGGTGTTTGCAGCCACTCCTTTCTTTTCTGCCAGACTTAATTTATGGAAGAAAGGACAAAAAGGAAATGGGTATATGCCAGAAGAGGCAGTGGCATTATGGTGTTATCTTGGTTTTACCTTTGCTGTTACTTTGGCAGCTGCATTTCTGATTTCCAAACTTGGCAGTTTCTCCTAAAAAATATTTACATGCGAAATCCAAATACTTCTATTAACAGCATCATCTCTACAGCAGTTTTCATGGTAATGCAAAGTTTTTCCAGTGCTCAGCAGTGTGTGTGTTTCTTGAGTCTCCCGTTGTGGGTGTAACCATGTTTTACATCAAGCTGTGCATACCTGGATTAGGTGTGTGCAGCATGTAAATGGTGCAGTGCATCCGTTAATCAGGAGTATAATTAATTTTTGTTGGGAAGAGAGATAAATGCCAACTTGCAGTTGATTGCAGTTTGCTGCTAGAATAACTAATAAGCTTTTTTGTTTTATGTAACAGGCTGGATGGAAGGAAAACCACGCAACGTTCATGAATGAACTGAAAAACCTTCAGGCTTCAGGACTAACAACCCTTGGTCAGGCACTCAGGTCATCGTTTGACTTGTTAAATCTCAATAGATTAGTGTCTGGAATAGACAACTATGGACAGGTAACAAATCTATCTATAGTCTTCTGTCTTTTATATTTCTGTGTTTTTTAAAATTACAGTTGGTGAGGGATTTCGGTGGTTCAAGTTCCTTTTTGCATTTAACTTTTTTTTTTTAATGTTGGAGAGCTCTATGTAAGAGCTTGAACTGGGAACTCAATTTTTCTTATTATGGCTACTGAAAAGACCCTGGAAAATGCTGGCACTTTTTTCCTTACTGAAGTACAAAGAAGCAGAGTATAAATGCCCCAACTGTAGGCATACAGGAGTAGCCCATCTTGTGTAGTTCTGTGTGGTTCCACACCTATTAAAAAATTACAGGATTATTTTGAAAGATTGCTTATCTTACTGTTTGTTTTATAATTATAAAAATGCAAGCGTCTCTGCCTGTGTGTTAAGGTTACTCTTAACATTCTTGTACTTTTGTCTGTAGGGAAGGAATCCGTTCTTTTTGGAGCCATCTATTTTGATTACCATCACAGATGGAAACAAACTGACAAATACAGCTGGAGTCCAAGAGGAGGTAAACTTCCATTAAGTTCTTTCAAGTTACGATTGTGCAGGTTGGTGCTATGCTGAGATGAATATTAATTAGTTTTTTCCTGCTAATTGTACTTCATCATTGATCTGTTTTTATAGAGACTAGAAACCAGCTATCCTGTCACTGCCCAGCCCCTAAATTCATAATCTAAGGGTTTTGAGATGAGAACTTGAGATAAATTAGTGGGTTGGAGAAAACGGGGTCTGTTATAAATGACTGAATTTGGATATGATGTTTTTAGCTTGTTTGTCAAATACTGGAAAATGTTAATAAATCTTTTTTTACCAGCTTCATCTTCCGTTGAATTCTCCTTTGCCTGGAAGTGAACTAACCAAAGAACCATTCCGCTGGGATCAAAGGCTCTTTGCTCTGGTACTGCGTCTGCCAGGAGCTGCATCTGCTGAGCCAGAGCAGCTTGGGAGTGTGCCTACTGATGAATCTGCTATCACACAGATGTGTGAGGTTACAGGAGGTAACTGGATGCTTTTTTGCTTTGCTTCACATTTGGCATTTGCCTTGAAATATTTCTTTTCCTTTAATTCACCTTCACCTCTGTTTTCTCTGTCTGAATTACTCTGTGTCCATGTGAATCCATGTGGTGTTTTCTTGGATTTCAGTAGCACAGGAGAACTTTAAAATAAAGCAATATTCCTATTTCAGATCTAGATGTGAGAGCATTTTCTAAATGCAGTGGGAGGTTTTGGAAAATTTCTTCGGTTATTCTGGATGTTGGCTTTGCTCACCATGAGGGTTCTTAAAAAATTTTTTTTGTTATTTAAGTGTTGAATTGAGCAGGACTGCTATTAGTGAGATGTTAATTCTGCTGCAGGGCTGTTAAGCTAAATTTAATCTTAAAAAATTAATTCTGGATCCTATTGCTTGATATGTTGATTAGATTTTTTTTAAATTGGTGCTTGGAGAAATTGTTGTGTGGGAGGAGGAGGTTTGGATAGACAAAAGCAGATAGATAACATACTCTTGTGAAATCAGGCCTTCCTAAAGGCCTCTATAAATTTGGCCTTGGTCCAGCCTGATGAAGCTTTAATGGCCTTTTTTTAGTAACAAAATCTCAGCAGGTTGTGGGGTTTTGGTGCTTTGTCTTGGTTGTATTGCATTTGCAAAGTACTTTGCCTTTTACATAAACTAGTACAGAGTTTGTTGCTGTTATTTTGGATAAAATTACAAGCCTTGACAGTGTGACTTAGGTAATAAAACACCTTCCTTAAGTAAGATTACTCAAAATTTGCTTTTCTGTTTCCCCATGTAATTGCAGTGTGACTTAGGTAATAAAACCTAAGTTTTATTACTTAAGTAAGATTACTCAAAATTTGCTTTTCTGTTTCCCCATGTAATTTCTCTCTTCCATAGGTCGTTCATACTGCGTCCGGACACAAAGAATGTTGAATCAATGTTTAGAATCTTTAGTTCAAAAAGTCCAAAGTGGAGTTGTTATTAACTTTGAGAAGTCAGGACCAGACCCAGCTCCTATTGGAGAAGGTACGGTGATTGTTGGTTTTCTTTCCCTGCTCCTAATGTTTAAGACAAAATGTTTTGTTTGTGTGTAGATGTCCTTAATTGTCTTCCATGTCCTTCCTGCCAGCTTCTCCCTGTAGTGTACAGGACACACCTTTTACAAGTGTTAGTTTGATCCTTGCTAAGTTAAATGATGCCATATGTCTGCACATGCTTGTATGGATCATCTACTGCTGGCTGGCTCTGTGTCACTCTTTTTACCTCTTTTTGGATGGCTGAGGAAAGTGAATATTTGCAGGAAGCATTTAAGTTTGAATTGCAGTGTTGTCAGGACTGTACTTAATTAAATCTAGCAATAGTGTATTTAAACACTTAAACATCTCTAAAGCAATCTCAGTGCTTAATTTTCTGTAGATTTTCATTCTGCTAAATGATCACAGATCAGTAAGATGCAGGTGAATGTTTTTAGCTGTGAGTGAAAAACTGTGCAAAGAACAAACAATTACTTTGCTCCCTATGAGTCAAGTGCATAAGAGGAAAAAAGGAAAGTGCACTCCAAATGTGAAGCAGTTCTTCAGATTCGCAGAAGTTCATGGCTTAAAGGAAGAGGAGGGGGCTGACCAGTTGCAGTTTAGGAAGTTAGGATCCTGGAATATCAGAAAACATAATAGCTTTTAGCATCACCTGAACATTCTAGCAAAGCCAGCTTTATTCCTGCTTTCATTCTGGAATCAGCTTTTTCTATGTTTGTTTTCTCCTTTTGCTTATTTAAAGAAGGCTTTCCTGTAATGCTGTGCTGGACAGCCCAGCAGCAAATTCCCATGTCTCTGGTGGCCCAAATGTTCTCTCCTATGTGGCAGAATGACTGGTGAAATTTGGGGGTTTTATTACCTTCATTTCTGTCACATTTGAATGGTGATGGACTGTGGATATGGATGTATAAAAATATGTCAAGACTTTTCTTTTCTATGGGAATAGAGAAAGTCCTAAATTAGAGAGAAATATGATAAGATTTACCCAAGCTGTAAAAATCACTTTTTATAATGCAGAGAAACCAAATTGATGTGTGACAGAAACATGGTTTCCACAGTATTACTGGCTAATTCTTTAAAGCAAGGAAAACTAGTAATGTAAAATGTTTAAACAAGGAAGGTTGGTTAAGTGGGTGATGTCTGCTGTGCTGTTTGCTTTCAAGAGCAGTCTTTGAAAACTGCTGGTTACATCTGTAGTGCTAGAAAGTTCTTTATCCTCAGTGTGCAGGAATGTCTGTGCTGGTGGGCTGGCAGGGAGCGCTGGCCTCTGCAGCAGGCTGTGGGGTTTAAGTGATCTGTGAATTGTTGTAATTAAAAACGTGGCAAAAGCTGCCTGCTGCAAGATGGATCCAGCTTCTCCGAGAAACTTTGCTCCTCTTTGAGTTTCCATGTGTAGCAGCATCAGTCAGTGAGCACTGCAGCCCGTGCAGAAATGAAAATGCCAATTCTCAGCCTTTCCAGGTGCAGCAGAACCAGCAGCAGTAGCTTGGTGCTGCCTGTGGGAGCTGTCAGACACTGAGCTTCAGCAAATACATTTTCCATAATACGTGAGTAAGCTTTGCTGCACTCACTGTGTAAGGGCTGTGCCACAGGAGCAGAAGGGAGATCAGGGCAGATATTGTAATTGTTTCTCAGATGGTTCTGTGATGCACCTGGATGCATAGGTTATTTCAGCCTCTGATGTAAAGTTCTCTATGTGTTTGGAACAAGAGTAATGAAATGCCTTACTGGCTGCTAATACAGAAATTTTGCTAGCAGACAAATGCATGCATGTAGCTTTTCATTTTCTTTTTGTTATTTTGCTTTGTTTAAATTTTAGATGGACTTGTTGATTCATCCAGGCCCATCAATTCATTTGCTTCTCAGCCGTGGCATAGTTGTCATAAACTCATTTATGTACGGCCTAACCCTAAAACGGGTGTTCCTGTGGGGCATTGGCCAATCCCAGAATCTTTTTGGCCTGATCAGAATTCACCAACACTGGTAAGTAAAATAAGAACTGAAAAAAGGATTCTACACTAATTGTTGAACAGATTGGAAATAAATAATGGATAGAGTAGTTTTTACTTTCTCTGTTAATAATATGATGTGACTTTGCTTTAAAAGGTTAACAGAATGGTATCAGCTAATGTGGATACTGTAACCTGTGACATCTCTTGTATCCAGAAAGTTCACTGCCATGTATATGGTTAGTTAATTTGCTGAATGGTTTTAAAAGATTAAAAAATTGAACTGTAAGTTACTTCATGTAGCACAAATCATAGTGAGCCTATTAAGTTTTAATCAGAGCTTTATAAAATTCATTAACGTGGAAAAAGGGGTATTTGTTTTTGAAAGAAGATCAACCATGGGCTTTTCTTACTTAGTATTACTTCATGTGTGGACTCTTTCACTAGCAGGAAGAATTAAAACTGAAACAGAAGAGCTACTCCCTGCAGAAAATCAGGAGAAAACAGTATTAATTTCTCTTTTTCTTACTGAAATGATCATACATTTGGCATGCCTTACTAGCCTTTCTAAACATCTCTCTTTTGTTAGGCATGTTCTGTTCCCTGCACTTCGCAAGTGCACAAGGTACTGTCTGTCCATTCTCCTTGTTCCCACCTCCTGATTAAAGAGGGGGAAAAAAAGAGATTTGCAGAGAGTTCTTTGAGAGATTCTTTGTGAATTGAGTGCCCTCTCCCATCTGTTTTTCTGTGGACTTGAAGCTGGGAAGAAGAGTTGAAGTTTCCTTTAAGCCTGTCTGTGTTGTAGCTCAATTGACATGAAGGCTTTTAAATATAATGATAAATAGTGGTATATTAACCATGTTTTTCTCTTGGTGGGAAGTGTGTATCAGTGTGTGAGCATTTTTTTTCAGTTAGAGAAATATTTAGTTTATATTGTTATGGGAGCTTGTATTTTACTTTCTTCAAAGAAATACTGTGGAAACTGAGTGTTTTAAGACGTAAAAGGATGGTGAAATACCTGCTTACGGATGTTTTTAAGAGAATTGGTTTGCTTACCATAAATATGTGAAAACTGATACCCTTTTCCCCCCTTTCAGCCTCCACGCACTGCTCACCCCGTGGTGAGGTTCTCCTGTGTGGATTGTGAGCCCATGGTCATAGACAAGCTTCCATTTGACAAGTATGAGCTTGAGCCTTCACCCCTCACCCAGTACATCTTGGAACGAAAGTCTCCCCATACCTGCTGGCAGGTACTTGCCCTTTATTTGGTTCTAGAAATGTAATGGCTAATCTGAGGTGCTTCAGTCTTTGCAAGCCTGGAGAATTGGGGTCTGGTTCAAACTCTGCAGCAGATGAGAAGAAACATGTCAAGGTTTCACTTACCTCCTTTATAAGAGAATCATTAGGAGTCAGAATTGAGTGTTCCCTCCACAGGCTTTGTAATCTCATTTAATTCTCTTTCTAGGTCCATCTCATTTTGCTAAGAAATACGCCCCCCAGGTTCCATTTTTGGCTAAATTGAAATTCTCTGCAGGCTTCCATTTGCTTACAGGGAAAACCCAGCACTAGTTTCCATCATGTTACCTAATGAACAGCTGCAAATCATTTTCACTAGATGGTTGAGGCTGCTAATGGGAATTGAATGGAAGTTGTTGATCCTGTTGACTAGATTGGCCTTGCAGAGGTCGAAGTTCTGTTGCTGAAATCCTTTGTCACATGATACTTTTGTAATTTTTTTTTGTAAGTTTGTGTCCTCTCTAAAATCAGTCTCCTTTCTTGGTGGTGTTCTTTTAAATATTAGCATAATGTGTACACCAGGAGTATGCTTAGTATTATACTTTAGTTGGAAAGGTGAATTTGGAGGTGTCTCTGTTTTTGTATCCCTAATAAATGCTACAGCTTGGTTGAAAATATGACATAATCATAAGAAAAATTAAAGTTACTTTAAAAAACCCAACTAATTTCAAAAATGTCCTTTATATTCTGTTAGGGGCATTATTTGCCTGAGTTACTAAAATTACTCTGCTATTTTTCAGAAACTGCTTTTCTTCTCCCAGCTACACATCAGACCCTTACAAATCAGAGAAATAGGCTCATTGTCATAGAAACCATGCAACAAACCCAGTTTCTTATGCCCTGAAAAAACAGAGGAAAACCACTTGCTATTTGCTGCAAGGTTTATTTTTTTCTAGGAAAACTATTTTTGACTTAGATGTGGGTTATTTTGCTTGCCTCAGTCGAGAACATCTACCATTTTTATCCTGTTGAAATATTGTTTACATGTATTGCTTTTCAGGATTAAAACCCTCATATATATGCACTTTAAAAAATTAAGTCAATTTTCAGAATGTTGGCACTGGGCATAATCAAGACATTTCTTGAGTGGTTGTTTGTTTTGTTTAATTTCTAGGCTTAAAAACGTTTTACATTTCTTTTTATCAGTGTTGTAAACATTAGTTGTGCTATTTTTGAGTCACAAGACTAATTTCAAATAGCTTGTTTATTTAACATTCCTTTAACAGATGTCCCTAACCTGTTTTAAATAATTTCAAAAACTCTTCAGGGCATTGCTTCACAGTAGTTTCACTAAAGCAGTAAAGATTACTCTGTGAAGAGCATTTCCACACTTACTGGGTGTACACTAAAGGTTGCATGTCTCAGTTTGGTGACTGGGGAGTGTAGGTCCATACTCACCCTCATGTGTTCAGATTTGTCTGTGCTTGATAAATCTACTGTCTTAATGCAGTTGGATTCAGATTGATTTGAATTTTTAAATGCCCCATGTTTACTATTCTTCACATTCTTCATTCTAACACAGTGCTGTCTCTTATTCTTTGTCAGGTATTTGTGAGTAGCAGTGGAAAATACAGCGAGCTCGGCCACCCGTTTGGGTATTTAAAAGCAAGCACTACTTTAACCTGTGTAAACCTCTTTGTGATGCCTTACAACTACCCTGTTTTACTTCCATTGCTAGGTAGGTAACACATCTGCATTGGACTGCCAGTGCAGCTGCTCCAGAGTAAAAGCAAAACAATGATGGTTGGTGTTCTGCCTTAGTTTGAGACATTATAAAGTAATGGAGATCAGAGAGTAGAGAATGTTGCAAACTCTTTTAACGTACTTTGGGAGGAGAGGATTTTCATACCCCCTCTCCCTTTTTTTCTCTCCAGCAGAGGAGGAGAGCTACCTGCTTCCAGTGCATGTTTGATGCTGTTCACCTCCTAGACACGTAGCCTCTTCCTTAACCTGGAGTAAGCTTCAACCTCCATTCTTTTCCCTCATTTAGGGTGTGGTGTATCCAGGTTTTGCAGTTGCTCTTGTAGCAGCTTATTTTTTACTGGAAGATGAGATGCAGTGTTTGTCACGGGTGTTGGGAAGAGGGAATTCCCTAATGCAGTTCAGAGCAGTAAGAAGGAATTGAGCAGTGAAACAGTCTGCATTTCTTTCCTGCCCAAAGGACCAGGTTTTGGTTTTGTTTTTTTTTACTTCCACAATGAAATTATTTTCTAAGGACAGATAATATGAAAAGGTGCTGTGTATAAAGGCATAAAGGTAATGGCAGAGAGGAGTTTCCAGCGTGCCACTAACCCTTTCAGTTGCAGATGCTGTTAAGGCTTTTTTGTTCTAGTTTTTGTGGGTGTTTTTAGTGATACAGAAGAACAGTGACCAAGAGAACTAAGTCTTGCTGTCTTACACAGGATTTTTTTCTATTCATTTCTAGGGGAAAAAAATCAGAACACAATTTAGGAATGCTTTTTTGTAATCCTGATCATAACCAAAAAAGAAGAAATTTGTACTTGTTGATAATGTGTCTTTTATAGTTATCTATGTAGCCTGGTAATTGTCTCAAAATGTGCAAGCAGGATGGGAGTTTCAGCAGCAGATCCATTAGCTGAAAAGCCATCACTGATCCTAAGTTAACTTCCCTGTTCATTTTGATGTTGACATTTGCAGTTCTGCTGTGACTTCCCTGGCAGCTCTTGTCTTCCCCCTGCCTTTTTTTTACAGGGGTGTAAAGCTCTTCCTTCTCTTTGAGGAAAGGCACTTTTCAGTTTGTGTAGTGCTGTTCTGCAGTTTACTCACCTGGTAATCCATTTCTTATATTTCTGGAGGATCTTCAAAGGAGAATGCAGAGTTTCCACATTGCCTGAGTTGTAAAGCTGATGTTTTCTTGAGGTCATGAGTCCCATGCACTCCATATTGTTCATACAAACACACACAGGGTTACCTTCAGATCTCCTTCCAGGGCTTTGTTTATCCTTGGTCTCTAAGGCATGGTAGAATTAAGTTCTGTGGAATATACCTTCAACATAAAAGTAGATCTGGACCCTTTACTGCTTAGCAGTATGGAAAATGAGTGAGATGATAAGCAGCATACCTGGTTATTATTTGTAGATGTTTTTAGCAATCCTGACTCTATATTTGGCTCTCTAGGTAGGTAGAAACCTTCTTCCTGTGTCTGCCTTCATACACACTGGTAGTGGATACTGATGGTTCAGCAGAGGACTGATATGAGTGTGTAAAATCAATTTTTCATTACTCTCACGCTGATTTAAAAGGATGTGGAGAACTCCCAAGACCAGGAGAAGTCTGCTCCATTCAGCCACTGCCTCTCACATTGATCAGTGTGGTTCTAAGTGGCTCTTGCCCTACTGATAGAATATTGTGTTGGAGGACTGGTTGGGACAGTTCCATGAGTAATCTGCCTCTGTTCCTTCTGGTCACTCTTTCAAAGACAAAACCACTTTACAACTGTGAATTTTTACTGTATTATCAAATGTGTTCAACCTTATAAACAGATAGTAAGATGTTTAAAGATTTTTTTGCTTGCATTGTTGTTTTCCTCCTGCATTCCTGAGCAGGTGAAGTTTTAATTCTCTTTTTGAAAAATAATGTAAGACAGCCCTACAAACAGGTAAGATAGGTAGGTATGAGGCAGCTTGCAGATGATACTTGAGAAAACTGAAAGAAGTCGTACTGGTCCGTGGCTGAAGGAGGTGTACCGCATCCTATAGCTTTGGTGATTTTATGTCTTGGTTTCTGCAAGAGTGGATTTGAGAATGCTCTAACTTCTGCTGGTGTTTTAACTTCCAGAGCCTGCATTCAGAAGCTTTAAGGGAAAGGAGCACATTAATAAGCCTTGATAAAACAGTGAAACCACACAGTCTGTGTGTTAGTGGACTCATGCACTGTGTTTGGTTGGCTGACAAAAACCCTGCTCTCTGGTCCATTTCCAGCCATGATGGATAATGTGGCATGAGCAGCTTCAGTTTGCTTTCAGACAGCTAGAGAGAAGTCCTGACTAGCTTGGTGGTGGTTTGCTCCCAGAACTGAGGAGGTGGGGTGCAGTTCTTTCTGTTCAGTGGGAGGCTGCTGGAGGCAGAGCTTTTCACAGGCAGATGCTGACGTGCTTCAGTGCTGGATGCTTGGCCCACAGATTATAGAAATTTCCTCTTGAAGGATTGTTGCAAAGCTGTTGTACTTCAGGTGCTGTTCTGTTTAAAAACATTGTACAGCCAAGTTCATGAGGCAGAAGTTGAAGGAGGGGTTTTAGGCAGAGCTAAGTAAAGATGAGGTATATTTCTAAATGCTTCTGCCTTGCCTAAGATTTTTCCTTGGTTCCTTTTAGCTGCATGGGTGGGAGGGCAAGCCCTGCTGGGCAGTAGGAGTGACTGTTCCTTGGAAGTGTCAGCAGAAGCAGTGCTGAAACAGCCATGCAGGAAATGCCTTGAGAAAGTGGTTAAATACCCTTTTTCTGTGGGTCTAAATATGCAACAGGATGAGCATTTAGAAGATGTCTGCCTGTGAAGGACTGCAGCATGGACAGTTTCCTTTGATGCTGCTACAGGCTCTGTGAGAGAACCTGCAAGTAATGATTTTATATTTTGGAAACTAAGGGTTATGTTCTCACCAGTGTGAACACAGCATGCTGTGCCTCTGGGAGGAACAGCCAAATACATTTTGATACATTTTGTATCAGAGGGGAAACAGTGACACAATACCTGTCTTAGGTAATGATGAATGCTGTTTTCCATTGCAGTGGCTTATTTTTGCTTAGATGGTTTGCAGGGAAGGATGCTGTTTTCTGTGAGTGTAAAATCATGAATCTACTACCTAGAATAGATAATTAGTGCATAATTAGGAGAATTACAGGAGTCAGCAGGGAATGGTGGTGTACTTGCTTAGGTAGAATTCAATGTGAGTGGTGATTTTTAAAAAAAAGTTTAAAGTTTTATTTTGGTGCATGAACTGTTGTAATTTCAGGTCCAGCTGAACCACTTAAATTACCTGCTGACTCTCCTCTCTCTCACACTTTTTTTTAACTGTTCACTGATCTTTAAAGGGGCATCCATCCCCTTCTGTAGTACTGAGTGTTAAAAGTGTGTATTGTGTCCTGTCACAGTTTGGTTGTTTTGTACATTAATCTGAAGCAGATAAAGACTTTGCAATGCAATTTTCAGTTAACTGGTCTGTGTGATTTTACCTGATCCCTTGTTGCTTGCAGCCTGTTCCTAATGTTTTTTAATACCATGTTCCCACTTATACAGTGCTTTTAATTCCAAGTTCAGAAATAAAAAGAATTCTGCATTAAGTAGACTTTGCAGAAATTAGTATATGAAAATAATTAGGTAGAAATAAAACTAAATTGTGTAAGGATTTTTTTCAATACTTTTTGATTTTTATCTGCAAAAGTTTGGGGTTTAATCTGTGAAAGACATAGTTAACTGGATTATTTTTAGTTTGCTTATTTGTATAAATCATCATGTGCAACCCAGGGCACAGGGGAAAAAGTGCCTTTCAAGTGCCTGTGTTGCAATCTGCTGACAGTGTGTGTCTCAAACTCTCAAGGTAGAGGCAGGTAAGATGCTGATGGTGAAGTTATCTTTGAAACTCTTGGCTGTGTTTACCTGCCTTTTGAGAAGGTGGCAGTTCCTGCAGTGAGTTTGTGCTTTGGGGAGACTGATTTTGGAAGCTGAAGCTCTGCATAGGTTTGAGAATTTTTTCCTGGGGTAGCAGAGATCAGGGAGGTGCTTTTGCATTTGATGTCTGGGAGTAAAAGTGTGCTGTGGATTGGGACCCCAGGTGGCTGAGCTGAGGAGTGCCTGTGCCATGTCACAGTGCCCATAGTGGTACAACCTCACAGTGCAGCAAGTGAGACACTAATCAAGTGCTGATAAGGGGTTTAAGGTTCAAGCTGTACTCAACCAACCCATAGACTGTAAAATATTAGGACATACTACAATACTGAACATCTTGCTTTTTAAGTTTTTGGTTTAATGTTGCATTTTGGGAGGGGTGTAGTTTAACTTGCATTTTGCTACAAAAAGGAAATAGGTCTGTGAAATAAGAATGGTTGGTTTTTTTTTCCTTATGTCATGATATCACCCCAGGTTCTTTTGGATAATAGTGCTAAGCTTGAAGTATATTGAGATTTTAAATGGAATTTTGATTTGTCTTCTCCAACTCCAGCCCACTTTCTTCAGGCCAGGGAAGAGAAGAAGTAGCATCTGTAGTATGGTTTTTATATGTAATGCAGAATTCATGGAAAATACCTGTAATTGAGTGTGGTTTGTCTATGAGAACTTGGGAAGTAGTATCATAACATCTGTTCAGTTTGTGCAGAGTACTATGCAAGTCAAATTTTCTTCTCCAAATACATCTTCCTGAAAACTCAGTGTGGAGAAAATTATTTCTTTGCTATTTCTGTCTTTTGCACACCCTCTTCTGTGCATCTCTGTCTCCTGCAGCTCTCCCCAGTTAATTTTTGGACATCCCTTTCTCCAGACCTTCATATCCTTCCATTAGCCTCACTTTGCCAGCATGCTACAATCCTACTAAGAACCTTCATTTCAGTGGATAATTCATAATTGCAAATGGTAAATTGCAGGGTGCTGTGTTTGGTGCAGAGACCACAGGCACATTTCAGAGTGTGCACAGCAAATAGGCCCACACTTCACCTCAGCCATTCCTGAAGAGCCAGGTGCACACCTGGAGTGAGCCACGTGCTTCTAAAACACTACCCAAAGCAAGGAATGTCTGGTTACCCTTCTCTTAAAGGACAGCAGTTTTTGTAGCTAATTTCTCTCTCTTGTCTATACCTGGGAGACTTTGCTGCCCTGGCAGGAGGCAGATGTTGTGGCTGGAGGTAACCCCTTGTCTGCCAGGTGCAGCTGCTGCTGTTGGCAGCAAGTCCAGCAAAGCTGTCCAGAAGGATTCTCTGATTGAACTTTTTTTGTTCTTTCCCTTTGATGCCAAAGAATATTATTACTGGAGACCAGAATTCATCATACAGGTTGAACAGAAGAAGGCTGGTTTGAAAATGGAAATGGAACCAAATTAATGTTGTTTGATTTAATCAGATACAGGGGCTCCCTGATGTGCAAGAGAGAGGCAAGGGAGGTGAAACTCTTAACAGGTGGATCTGTTGCACCTTCCATGCTGCTGGTAGTTGTGTGCAGTGTTTAAGTCTGGTGTACCTTGTAAGTTTGGTTGTAATGGGGACTTGCTCTGGATTACCTACTGCAGCTAGGAGTGGGGATTCCCAATCCTTCACACCTCAGGTTAAGAGCAGTTTTTGGGGGGAAGCCCCACTGGGAGATGGGTGGGGGGAGAAAATGGGGGGAAACCTGGCACTTACGATTTTGGACAAAGCTGAAGTTCTGGGACTGTATAAATGACACCTTCTTTTGTTGTTTTCCTTGTTGCAGATGACTTGTTTAAGGTTCACAAACTTAAGCCAAATCTGAAGTGGCGACAGGCTTTTGACAACTACTTAAAAACAATGCCTCCTTACTACTTACTGGTATGTTCCTCTTCTCATCTCATCCTCCGGGGTATAATGGCTGGTGTGGCCAGAGTCCTTTGCATCATACCTCTTCCCAGTAAAGTTTTTTTACATAATTATGATGGCATTTTAGGTAGTTAACATTCTGCCTTTCAGAGGTATGTAGATTAAACATTTTTAAGAATTAGAAAAATTTGTAGAAATACTGAGGAGGAGGAGTAGCTATGTTAAGATATTAAATGTTTAATAAATGTCTTTTCTGATCATTAAATAGTAAATGAATTTTGATCAAAAGTACTTCAGAACATTCAGAGAAGCCAAATTTGGCCTTATTTTTGTAACTGGATAAGGAAAATGCAGATTAGGTTGTTTGTTAATGTGGGTGAAGTGCTACAACTTGGGAAGCTGATACTGACTGGGCCAAATAAAGGGTGGAGGGAGGCACTGTGTCACCTTTTACATGTAGCTTGGACAATGCACCTCAATATGGACTTGCATCATCCCGGCTATTCTGGACCTGAGCCTTTGAGTGGAAATTGCCAGTGGCACCACGCTGTGTGGTGTCTTGGTGATGTGGCATTATGTCCATTGTGAGCTAGTTAGACACCAAACTCATGTCACATGTTATCTGAATAGACTTGAATTTTAGTGGCCAAAAGTGGAAAAGCTAGAGCACTAATCTATGTGCCTTAGCTTCCTATAATTGAGCTTATAAATTTCTTTTTTAAATACTTATTCTCTTACTATTGTGTATTTTGTTTTCCTTATAGCCATTAAAGAAAGCCCTAAGGATGATGGGAGCTCCAAATCTGATATCAGATAATTTAGATTGTGGACTTAGTTACAGTGTTATCTCTTACCTTAAAAAACTCAGCCAACAGGTAGTATTGATGAAACCTTTGCAATTAGAAGTGCGTTGATTATTTAGTTTGTGGTAATCTCATTATAAAGCAGCTAATCCCTGGGGGAGTTCATATGGGTGTGCAGCATATATTGTAATTGAAGATTGGTGAGCATTTCCACTGCAAATATGGATGAATCCAGTATGGTTCTGTAGCCAGTGATTGTGCCTTCTGTAAATGGTGGAGAAGAATGCAAATGAAACCTCTTCAGCTATACTTTAAATATTTGCTAGATTTTAAACTCCAAAGATAATAATTAATTGGATTTATGCCTGTTCTTGTAATTGTTCTTCACAGCTGAAGTCAGAGGCTTGTTTTCAGTCTCATGTTTATTTCCATATGTCCCTGGGCAATGCGTATTTTCCAAAAAAATAAAAGTATGTTCTTGTCCGTGGGGAGTAAAATCACAGTTCAAGCTTTATGTCTGAGCTTCCTGTTTCCTTCAGGTCAAAGTCTTTCTATCTGTTAAGTGTGACCTGGTGGGAAATAGTCCTACATATCTTTTTTCTTTGCCAGTTCTGCCATTCCAGGTGTAAGGGCCTGGAAGTTCTTCCTCCTTAGCATGAGGAGCTCTTAAAACAGCAGTTCAATATCTGAAAGGCAGTGGGGAAGCAGCCTTTAAAATTACAAAGCAAAAATCCTCCGCCTTAAAGAATGCACAAAATACATCCCAGAGCCTCTGAATGACGGAGCATCTACTAGACATAAAACTTGCTGTGGTATTTTGGTAATCTAATGATATGCAAATTGGTATGATTTATCTGCACTGTGGAGTTGGAATGACTGGAGATGGCTGCTGTGGCTCTCACAGACGTTCTCAGCACATGGAACAGTTTGAATGTGTGGAATGCATTATCAGCTCCTCTATAGGCACAGGCAATTCCAGAATTCTGCTGTGCTCCTGCTGTCCTTAAATTCAATTTCCCACAGATAATGAAGCAAACTGTGCAGAGGAGGAGATCTGGGGGAAGTGGCTTGCAATCACAGTGGGTTTTGGGGTTTTGGTTGGTTGGGTGTTTTTTTTCTTTGGAGGTATTGCTAGTGGGTTAAAAAACCTTAACTCTGAATGCAGTTAGAACTTAATACAGTAAAATTCTCTGTAGCTCTAATAAGAAATCTGTGCTAATTGGAGAAGTGATACGTTCTAGAAATGTACTCATAAAACAGATTTCTTTTGCAACTTTTCTCCCTTATATTGTTACAAAAATACAGGGCAAACCTTAGTTCATAGGTTGCTTCAAAAATGAACTGAAATTATATTACTATATCTGAGTAATACTATTGTTTCAAATGCAACTTTATTGTTAGCTAAGGCATCCTACCTTCCATTTTGTTTTTTCTTTCCCTTTAAAGATGGTTCTTCAGGGACACAAGATAGTTAAAGACTTGCAGCAAAATCAGGGAATATTCACAGACCTCCTACTGGCATATAAATTTAGATACACTGGCTAAATATTTTTCCATATGCTAGCACATTAGGATTTCTTTATGCTTGAGATCTAATCTATGTAATCCAATGTATCCCTGGGTAGGTAGTAGGGAACTAAATTTGTAGTTTTATTTTGCTAATGTACTGTGTGTTTTGTGCTGGAAATGTGCAATGCCTGCTGATTCTTTAACTCACGGTGTGATTCCATTTTAGACAAAAATAGAATCGGAACGGATAATAGGTTCAGTGGGTAAGAAAGTTCCACAAGAAATTGGAATAAAAGTGAAAAATCACTCCAGTGGCCTCTCCTTGGTACACAGTAGGGATTTTAAACAACTGCTGCAAGGGATCACTGGGGAATCTCCTCTGAGACTGTCAGAAATGAATGTTAAAGAATTTGCTGGATTCCACATAGGACTTTTAAACAAGGTAAACAGCACTGTGATCTTGCATGACTAAGCAGTTAATCTCATCTGTTTTATGTGGGTAACTTTTATGGACTTAGTGTAGAAGGAAGTACCTTTGCTGAACTGTGATGAGTACAGCATAGACATAAAGAGGGAGAAGAGTAAATGCAATTTTTTTGCACTTGATTTTGGGACACTGTTTGAAAACCCCATGGTAGTAAACGAAAATTACTGTGTTTTAAGTGCCAATCTCTGTAAAAGACAGCTATTGTTGTTCATCCACAAATTAATGTGCTTACTCTTAATGGAGCTGAAAGCACTAATGCTGAATCAGGTCGTGTTGAAAAGACAGCCACTGAGCTGCTTGTATCCAGTTATGAAGCTCTAAAGTTACTTAAGAATATTTTTTAAAAGTTAATGTTATTACAGTACTTAGTGGAATTTCTCCATGCATGAGAACTGATGGATTAACTGAAAGTTACTTATTTTGTTACAAAACTAGGATTTGAAGCCACAGGCATTCAGAAATGCATATGATATTCCTCGTCGCAGTCTTCTAGACCAGCTAACTAGAATGAGAACCAATCTTCTGAAAACACACAGGCTTATCTTGGGGCAGGATGAAGGTAAGGAATCACAGTTCTTCATTAATAGTTTGAAGAGAATACAGCTATTTTTGTTATTTCCTTAAGGTAGTGGTTTTTGGTGTGGGGGCCATTGCATCTCTTGCTGAGTCAGACAATGCCCTTTTCTTGACTCTGAAGGGGAAGGAAGGAAATCTTTGCCTTCTGTCATGCAAGATGTCATGCTGGCTTTGAAATTTAAAATAAGTTCCATGGGAGAGCTTTCACATTCACCAGGGTTCAGTAGACATGTGTTATGAAGCGATGGGGCTTAAGGCAGAGAGGAGCTCTCTTTGTTTTTTGTGAGGTGCTGGTGGTCTAAAGATGCAGTTATTGGTGTAGAAATTAAACTTGCTTATTTTTTATTCTTCTGCCAATTAAGCTCAGCTCTTGCCAGGCTTATTTCCACAATTGTAGTCTCCACCTCACCCTCTGTAGTCAAAAGAAATAATCAGTTAAATGCTAACACTTGGGGTGTGAAGTTCGTATTGCTTTAATTTTAAGACTGAATTAAGATATCTTTTCTGTTGCAGACTGCCTTCATAGTGTTCCTGTTGCTCAGATGGGAAATTACCAGGAATACCTGAAAATGATGCCTTCACCTCTTCGGGAAATTGACCCAGATCAACCAAAAAGACTCCATACATTTGGCAATCCATTTAAACAGGACAAGAAGGTAAGGAGGGGCCTTGCTGCCTGCTATGCCTTTATATTTAATGCAACTTGAAATCGTTTGTGCATAGACTTTCTCCCCCACAACTACAATATATTGCTAACCTGTGCAGTCTGTGGAAAGGAGGGATGTCTCCCATGTGGTCCAAGAGGAATGTGTGTGGAATCATGCTGCTTTACAGAGTGGCACTGGGCTCCCTCTGGTTATGTTGGGTCTCTGTCCTGAGAGCTGCCAGGTGTTCTGAACGCAGAGGGACTCAACTCATCAGTGGCTTGGTGAAACAGTTGCTGCTTTGTACTGCTACTGAAATTATTGCTTCCTTTTCAGGGTATGATGATAGATGAAGCTGACGAGTTTGTGGCTGGGCCCCAGAACAAGATCAAGCGTCCCGGGGAGCCGAACACGCCGGCGTCGCTGAAGCGGCGGCGCAGCATGTCCCCCCTGCTGCGGCGGCCGCAGGCACCGCCCGTCGTCACCAACCACGTGGGTGGCAAGGGGCCACCCGCTGCTCCTGGCTCCCCCTCCTACCTGGGCCTCAAGGGTGTCCCAGCAAATAAAGGTATGCTGAGCTGTGGTGCAGCAGCTCGGGTGGTGGGGGATCTGGGGAGGAAGGGAAAAGGTTCTGCCAGCGCGTCTGTGCTTCGCTGTTATGTAGGAGTGGGTTTCTTTTGTTGGCTTAGATGAAAAGGTTGCTGCTACAGCTAATGAAATGTGAAATTTAAAAACCTGTTTGGAGATAGAAAGTATCTCAGATCAGCTTTAAGTTTTTCTTCGTGTATTCTGTGGTGAAGAAGGAAAGTTAAAATACAGTTGTTTGGTTTCCCACAAATAGGAATTTCCATACCCACCTATTGCAGCAAATGGAGTCAGAAGAAAACACTGTTAGCTGGGTTTGGGGAAGAGAAGGAAGGCATGAGTTTACTTAGGAGCCATGGCATTGCACTAGGAGTACAGAACATGGTGACTTAACAATAATGATAGGAGATGAAGCAGTCCAAAGGGGGGAGGTATTCTCTTGGTCACATCCACAGTCGAATAAAGGTATTGGAGTGTTGTCCAGCACTGTCAGATTGCTACACAGCACTTCAGACAAAAAGGATACAGAACTACTTCTGTTTGGTTCTTTTGATGCTGCTCTTATGCACCAGTAAGATATGTATTTTTCACTTGTAGATACCAGTAACAGTGTTGTCCAAGATGGCAATGGAGAGAAGAAAGCAGAAAATTGTCAGTCAATGGAGAAGCAAATTGATGGCTTACCTGTGCAAATGGCTCCTGTGGTTCCGGCTGCTATGGGAGAGGATGAGATGTTACCCAACGACTTAGACTCCTTACCTGTTGAATTCAATTGTTTAAGTGAAGATGGGTTGGATCATAAACCTGGTACCAACGCGCTTGTTCGGGGGCCTGTGAATTACAGTGTGAGTGGAGATGACCAAAAGCGGGCCATGGAGTCTACTTCTGAATCTGTGCCAAATTCCTTTAAAATAACACCTACCATGTTGGAGGGAAGCAATGCTGACATCAAAATTAAAGTGATGAAAGAGGTTCGCAAACCTGGAAGAAGTAAGTTATTTGGGTTTCTTTTATTTTAGTAGTGTATATTATATGTGGTGTGAGAGAGAAGACTTTTCTTGGAATGAAGGAGCTATTTTCAATATACACACAACTTCAGATTTTGAGTAATTTCTGATTGCTCGTAAATAAGGAATGGAGGGGGTAAAAAAAGAGGAAATGCTGGGCAAGTGAGTTGAAGTTTAGACTTGGGCTTAGGAGGTTAAGTGCCAAGTCACCCTGGTTTGCCCTTGAAGACAGGTTAACCGGTGTAAGAGGTGCCCTGTAAAAGCAGCACCTTTCAGAGGCTTTGGTTTTGTTACAGATGATCTAGGGAGACTGAATACTCTGCCTTAGACTGCCCTGCTCCTGTGTACACAAAGTTTACTTGTTGCTCTGTGTCCATCAAAACTCCCTTTTGCAGGGCAAAGGCACATCTCTGTAAGGGTGTGCATCTTGGACTATGCTTGAAAGGGAATAGTAACAGCTTATAGCAGAGTGATTTTTAAAAAAAAATTTGTGAAACTAATTAGTGATGAAACACTAAAAGTTGCAAACACTTAAGAATTGAAGACTAAAAGTGACGGTCTGAAAAGTGGGCTCATCCAATTTTATACCAAATTCATGCCTAGTAAAACTGTGTTCAGTGTGAGTCACTTGTCTTGCTGCAGAATTCAAGCAGTCATCAGAGAAAGAAGCTAAATTGTAGTGACTTGAATATGTAATCTGTTCAGAGGTCTGACCATTTATGCTCCCTCTGCCTACTCCATCACTCTGAGCAGACTCTTGGTCACAGCACCATAAATTAATACAGGGGTCAGTTATGGGAAATAGTGGACCAATGCTGGTTTTAAATTAGTTTCCAATTTAGTATGTCCAGTTTATTCTTTTGTAGTGCACATATTTACCTTGTACCAGTGGGACAGTCGTGTTTTGCTCACACTAAGGGTTGATAATTTGTCTTTCTAGAGATGTAATGGCAACTTGTGCTTGCAGAAACAATGGCTCCAGGGCAGATCAGGATTTGGTGGCCCTGCTGTGTGTTAACTGTGATCATGGAAATGGGAGGCTTCTCTCTACCAGCTGGCATTTTCTGAGGATAAATGTTCCTACCTGCTGCTTTTTAAAGAGAACCTTAATCTTTGGTGCCACATTTGAATTCCCAGATCATCAGTATTACCTTGAATTATTCTATCACCTGTGCTCTGCTCTTAAAGCTAGTGCAGGTGTTTTTCTTGCCTTATGTGTTTTATCATACAGAGATACACAAAACTGGGCTTTGTTTTTCCTTTTTGGCTCTTGAGCTTTTCTGAAATTTTATCTGCAACATTCATTTTTAATACTTGGTTGAATTTTTCTCTCTTTTTTAGATTATGAAAAAATATTTTCTCTTCTTGAGGAGGTGCAAGGACCTATGGAAATTCAGAAGTATTTCATTGAATTTGCTATCAAGGAAGCAGCAAGGTTTGTATAGATAGAAATGACTCAGTCATAAATTTAGTATTAATTTAGATAATGGTAGTAAATAATAAACTTTATCAGTGCTAGTATTCTGATTTTCTGTTTCAACATACTTAAATTATAATTGTTTTAGTGGTCAAACTACTATTAGATTTTTATGTAGTAAATGACATTAAAGTTTAAATATTAATTAGACAGATAACAGGCTGTTCTTGAAGACCAACTCAGAATATGAGTGGGTTGGGGAGGGGCAGATGTAGTAAATGAAATTTTCTAGCCATTCTAATGCCAGAAATAAAGCAAGCTCTTCCCTACTGGAAACAGAGAGCCTCTGGGAATACGATTTGTCATGGCTGAATATTCTTGAGTTGTTCAACTGTATTTTTGGAAGAAGAAATTCATATTTCTCTCCCTCTCTTTTGTAGGTTTAAAAAACGGGTCTTAATACAACACTTAGAGAGAATACTAGAGGAACTAGATTTCACCAGCCCACCCAACAGAGTTAATCATGTCAACAGCAGATAATAATGTACCAGCCAGAGCAATGCGGACCAGGAAGGAGTTTGCTGTGCCACAGAAGAGTGGAAGAGGACGTAGCTGCTGCCCTCACCATCTCGGCAGTCAAGTGATTTTACTGTCACAGTCTGAGAAGAAGCAGTGGAGCTTTAACTTTAAGAGCCTGATTCGGCAGAAGCTGGGCTATAACCTTAAGGATTTGCTGTGAAAGGTGTGGCTTTTTCCTGTGGAGGGTGCTCTTTGCTCAACTGGCGGAAGAAAATAACCATTGCTGCCCCTCCTGCAGGTGATGAGAATTTACTCATTTGAACGCTGTCATTAGACATTTACGTGCTATAGGCAGCAGGTTGCACTAAAATGGGGCACTGTCAAATGCACACACTGTCTGCATCGTGGAGAGAGCCCGTGTGTTCCCAAAAAAACCCTCCCAGAAACACCTGCACTGGTAAAATTGCATGTTGCCACCACAGAGACAAGGGTCTTGTTCCCAAGAACTGCTAGCCATGCCTTTAAACTTGAGATTCAGTGTAGATTGAGAGTAAAGAAACTGCTATTGTGTTAATGAAAGCTAAAGACAGCCCTGTGACTGTTACCACCTGATGGTCACTAAACAATCTACCTCAGACTCTCTTCTGTTTTGTCTGCAGACATTATGAAAGTGCACCTGAGGCTTCCCAGGTCCCCGACTTCAGTTCTCTTTCATCCTGTGAGGAGGACGGAGATTCTTCAGGTGGCCTTGGCACACGCTGTGCTTTGGAAGCACTAAAAGGAGATGCTTTTAAAAACGTGTATTTTAATGTTCATACAAAAGAGATTATTTTGAACAGTATTGTTACCAGATCACTAATTTGATATTTTAACTGTATAAATTTTTTGGAACATATGTATATATAAAATAAACCATTTTATTAATTTTTAAGAAGTGCTAATCTGAGGAGTCTGTAGCGGGCAGCACTGAGTTCCTCCAGTTGTCTGTTACCAGCAGACTGAGGATATTTTTGGAAAACCAGCTGAACCTGGTCTTTCACATCCTCAAACACAGCTTGTGGTGTTAGCTGCAGAATGTGTTTGTACCCTGGAGCAGCTGCCCAGGTGTCACTCAGCTTGGCCTCTGGGGTGCACATTTTTACTCAGTTTTGAGGGCCGTAAGTTCCAGTTTACCAAACCTTTGGTTACCTGAGCTGATATCCTCTCCTCTGTTCCTCTTAACTATTTTATCCAAAGGCAGTTCCATATATGGCAGAACATGCAAAGAAGACTGAAGCCACCTGCATATAATTTTTTTTTTTCTCTCTAAAGCAGTACAGTACCAGTAATGTACCAGTATGAAGTGTCTCTTGGGACGAGTGTGTATTTTCAGTTGTTTGCTCATAACCTCCTCTGATCCTCTAACAGCTTTCTTTAAAAGACAGGTTAAAGTTGTGCTCATGCTGACTTGTGCTCTTGGCCTAGTATGGGAAATATCCCAGGGATTCCAGTGGACTGGCCAGGCAGGGAAACAGATTCTCGTGGTGAGCCTGTACTTCTCTGTTCCTGCTGGTATTTTTAGTACAAACCAGCCTGTGAGACATCTTTTCCATCCGCTCTCAAGCAGTGGCCTTGATTTCCTTGGAAGATGCAGTTTGACCATTGGACTGACACCAGTGAAATCCAAGAAGGAAATGAAATCCAAGAAGGAAATCAAATTCAAGAAGGAAATGAAATACAGCAACAGTAAATCTCTGTCACAGTAAACAGTAAATCTATGAATGAAGTGACATAGGAGAAGGCATTACTATAAATGTGCCCTGATTCTTAGAAGTAACTTTTATTCATCTCTGCAGATGAATAAAATTGAATATTTAAAACCCCACAAATACCTTGAGATTATACAAAGGGGGACTTACTCCTTCAAATTTCATATGGCAGCTGTTTGTCACTGTGATGGGCATCCCATGCCAAGTGTTGGACTCTTCTAAGGGATTTTATTTGTGGAGGGTCAGATACCTCGTTGTAAAATGGCCTGGTTAAATGCATCAAGTTGCATGTAATGTGCTATTCTTGAAATAGTAGGTGATAAGAGGAGACAGCTTTCTTCCTTATAGTTAATGGCTGTTTAGTTTTCATCACCGATTCCAGAGACACTCACTTGATCATTGTGTGTCTGAGCAGGGGCCATATTTTTCACTAGTGACCTTGGCAGTGTGTAAATCTGCTCTTTTGGTGGGATGCAGTTGGCTGCCAAATCAGCTGTAAGGAGCTGGTAACTTCCATGCACTCATTTGGAATCTTGCACCTCAGAAGCTACAAAATACTCAAGTGCAAGCAGTGGGAATTTTCCCTGACCTCACCATTATTTTACCTGAATAGATTGAATTTGGGTTAGAATATTAGAGCAGCAGAAACCATGTAGTGAACTGGACATGAGTCTTCATAAGAAGGAAGGAAGATGTTCTTAAAGGTTGTGTCAGTGCAGAGATGAAGAAAAAGGAGCAAGACCAGTTGGTGAAGAGCACACACAGCTCTGAATTCCACATGGAAGTGTTTCGTTTAGGAAGCAGAAAATGCTTTGCGACTGGTTTAAGAAGATTCTTAAAGGAGAGAATTCCCTGTGAGCCAGACCCCAGTGCTGGATGTGGGTGGGACATGCCTTGGACACGTACAGTCCCAAGCTGTGCTGGCACTTCAGGGACAGCCAGGAGAGCCACGCTGGTGTCAGGCCTTGCCTTTCCTGGTACACACCATAGCCCAGCAGCAAGAGCTGTGTCACCAGGACTGTGACCTGTGTGACAGCTGAGCCTCTGGCAGCAGGAGTGTCCCTCAGCAAGGCTCAGGAGAGAGGATGGGTCCACTGATGCATCCTGGAATTGGAAGCTGTTTGTGCTTGGCTCAAACTTAAGTGTTTCAGCCAATCTTTATGTAAGGTTGAAATAATGTGGCACAGTTGAATGTTGGGAAGTAGGGAAGAAATTCGGTTCTGTGTTTCCTGCAAAGAGCAGAATCTGAATTAAGAAATTTAGCACTCGCCTTCCTTGGGTTGGAAGGGTTGTGAGATGTTTTGGAGTCTGGATACCTGTGTGAGTTCTGCTGCATCTGAGGGTTTTCTGACCCTCTCTTAGCTAGGCCTCCTTTGTGTGTGTTAGCTTTATTTTTTCCCTTGTAGACATCAAGGGTTTTTCCTCCTAAGCCATGCAGCTCCAAGGCTGGTCACTGTGGCAGGTGTCTGTTGGGTGCTGCTGTTCCCAGTTTGGGGTGCAGTGCATTTATGGTGTGTTCTTGCCCAGGTTTAACCAGCATCAGAGAGTGATGTCATCTTCCAAAATAGCAGCTGCAGAGGCTGTGACTGTGCTGTGGTCAAGCAATTGTATGTCTCCCTTTGCAGGAAACTGTAAAAAAACCCTAAACTTCTTTTTTGGTTTTTTTTTTTTTTTTTTTTTTTTTTTTGGTCAAGCAATTGTATGTCTCCCTTTGCAGAAAACTGTAAAAAAACCCTAAACCTCTTTTTTGGTTTTTTTTTTTTTTCATCTGGTAATTTTCTCCCGGTTCTTCCTCTAAACTGCCTGGCTGAAATGGCAGCAGCGTAGGCTGTTGACTTTCATTTCTTGTGGTCTGTTTTTTTACTATCTACTAAGAAACTTCTGATGGAAAAATACAAGAAATGCATTACCTGACAGAATCAAATGGTTAAAAAAAAATCTATAAAGCTCAATTACAGTGTTTCATACCAGCAACGTGGCAACATCACACCTTTAGCAAATGGACTTGAGAGTGCTTGTCTTGAGAATGTGCAACCTAGTTAAGCAGAAAACAAGGCCAAAGACACTTCAGATCTGGCAGACAGAAGGTTTGGCAGAGATCTGAAGGAAGGATGTTAGTCACTGGAATTAAAAGGAGCTGCTGCTTGCAGGTCTGCAAAAACAAGTTGAAGTCTATCCTAAGTGGAAAAGGAAGAAACTGGAGAAGAATGCCTTGGGATTTAGCAAAAATCTTCTGGCCTGCAGGAGTTGTTAAACTATTCTAAATCTGAATCTTGAGATCATTTCAAGGAGGATGGACTAAACAAAAGATGTTGAACTTTCCTGAAATTATCCATTGAGTTGAGCTGCAACCTGCCATGTTGTTTCATCACTGAAAGACTGTTGGCTAGGCTTTGGCATTGGTGTTTTTCTTCTCTCAGTCTGTGGTGTTGTGTCTTGGTAGTGGTTAAAGCAGCGTGGCAGGGGAGCCCTGTGGTTGTCCATGGAGCTGGAAATGCAGACAGGAGCTGTGGGAAGAGTTGGTGGAAAAGGCAGGTGCTGCTTGTGTGCTGTGGGAGGTGGCTCAGCTTCACCTCTTCCATGTCAGAACCTTCATTTCAAAAGTGCACAAGATGCTTTTCAGGGCTGGGAGCACAGATCTGGTGCCTTGAGCAGCTGATTACTCAGAGTTCAGAGGATGGATCTGCCAGGGAAGGAGTTAAATTGTTGTACAGACTTGTACAGCCTCGTGGTAAATGCTGGAGGATGTTTCCATAGGCAGTGGAAGAACTGAGCTGCACATGCCTTCACCCACACGGCTTTGCCAGGAATGGGGACTGCTGGTACCATGTAAGGAAAATTGCCCTTCAGCAGGAGCTGAGAAGTGCTCAAAGCAGCTGCATATTTCTTCAGATTGTTGAGCTCAGGATAAAGCTCTCAAACAATTTATATTGAAGTCCAGAAGAATAGTTTGGCCTGTGAAAGGTGGTGGAATGAAAACCTGAGATGAGATTTTTGCTGGAGATCTGATGTTTTTGAGAGCTTGGGGAAGTTTTATCTTTTCATCTGCAGTGGGAATTTGATGGCTGTTTCCTAGTCCTGGACCATCTCCAGCTGCAGTGGAAGTAGCTGGATCCTTGGCATTTGTATATGCTTGCTGTCATCTCCATCACTGTCACTCCTCTAATGCAAACAGTCTTGCATAATGTCCCTTAAAATATTGGACACCTCTGGCAATTTGCTGTATCCCAGTGCTCCACTTGCCACTGCTGAGCAGCTGGTAGGAGGGACAGAGCTTTTTGGGAATGATCCCCATGGTGTGTGCTGATTTACAAAGTAGTTAGAGCCCTGCAGGATGCTGAACAGGAGGAGAGGTTACAAAACATTTTGGTAGTTACTGGGGCAAAGCTCTTTTTGCATGGTCAGGCTGTTTCCTGTCTTTCACTCCAGAGCAGGTGTATGTTTTAATGTTGAATTGTATTTGTAAATATTTAATATGTAGAATATATCAAAGAGGTTCAATCTTTTGTAAAGGATGGAGTTGGGAGACCTCCCCCTTGCTTCGTCTTGCAGCTGTGACCCATGTGCTTGTGCAGAGGTGGCCCTTGCAGAGAAGGATGCTGGGCTGTGCTCAGGTTTTCCACAGGGACGGGCTGCTCTGGAGCCATCCCAGCTCTTGGATCAGTGGCAATAGGCAAATGGAGTTGATTTTTGCTGGGTTTGTGGAAATGCACTACTGTTCCTTGAGGTGGTGCTAGCAGTGTGAGCAGTTCCTGTCTGGGCACAGCTTGGAGAGCTGAGGAGGCTGTTGGCTATTTGGGGTTTGAGCAGCCACAGGGCTGGTCAGGGCACGTTGCTGTAGTGGCTGCCTGATCCCTTGGCAGTGGGTGTCTCAGGGATCAAGGGTGCTTTCCTAAGTAGGGCAGAAATAAAAATGAGCCCTGTTCCCCAAGACTAGAAAGTGATTAAAAAAAAAAGGCATTTTGCTGATTGCAGATGATTATAATGCAGCTGTTCGACAGTGACATCCCAGCCATGGAAAAATAACATTGATTCTTTGAGCTGTTTTCCAGTCTGCACAGCATATTAAAACCCTTCATGCACAGCTGGCACATTTAACTTTGATTATGTTGTTGAAGTGACTGATCTGAGAGCAGCCTGGATCCCAGTTGCTTGCAGAATTTGAAAATAAGATTGTTCCAATTCATCTGCAGTTGGTTATTTTGGAAGAGAGACAAGCTATCTTGAGCACTTTTAGGGCTGCTAATTAAAGTCTTGTGGCTCTCCTCTGAGTCTTTAAAGATGGATGGAGGGACTTACCCAAGGTCATATAGTGTGTCACTAACAAAGATGATTATAAAATCTGTGCCCTAATTTGGTCTTGCACACTTGAATTATTTCCCTGGTGTGGACAATCCCACCACAAACCAACTCACTGGCTGCTGGGCTCTTGTACATGTCCTGTGCATGTCAGTGGGTTCCTTTTTCCCTGTGCTCTCCCACCTCCCAGCTGGCTCTGGCATGGGAGCAGCGTGAGGTGGAGGCAGGACAGGCTCCCTGCTGCTTCCACACAGAGGTGGCTGCAGTGGGTCCTTTTGGCTGGAAGTGTGCTTCTGGGGCTGGATAAAAGCAGGAGCTTGGAAAGGAAGGTAGGAGGGCTGCAGAGAAGCTGCCCAAGCCTTTTGGCGCTTGTGGTGGTGCTGCCTCTTTGTGAAGAGTTTGTCTTCTGACCTGAGCTGCTCCAGCACCTTTCTTTTCCCAGCTCAGTGAAAGCACATTTTGAAATTCTGCTGGCATCCCTGGGCTCAGGGCTCCTCCCTCTGCACACACAGAACTTAGAAGCTGCTATCCAAAATGATTATTAGTGGAAAAGGAGACAGTGGGGGACTCGGGAGCTCTGGAAGAAGCTGTTTTAAGTGTATCACATCCATCAAACCCTCCCGCAGGAGCTGTGTCAGAGAACAGGAATGCCAGGAGCTGGATGTGGGCAGGACATGCTGGGGCTGGGTGAGCTGGGAGGGCTCTCACCGAGCTGCTGCTGCTGCGGCAGCGCCTGCGGCTTCCAGCAGGTGAAACCGGGTCAGAGCGACTCCTGGGAACTGCCTGTGAATTCCCCGCAGGAACGGCAGCTCCCGGTGAGTCACGGCCCAGGCTGCGATGGGAAACGCTTGCTGGATAATAGGTCGAGTGATGGTGGTGGCTTTTCTTCACACATCGGGACCCTGAGGAGGCTCTGACCTTGTGGGGTAACTGAAAGCTGTTTTTTGTCTGGGTTCCAGGTGGCCAAAGGTGAATTCCTGCAAATGTAGATACAACAGGCCCTCCTTCCCAGGGTATGCCTTGCACCCCTGGACCTGGTGTACCCACTGTGGAAGGGGGAAGGGGTTGTGAAGGTGAGGAGATGAAAGGGACAGCTCTTGCTATGACAGGAAAGCAGAAGGAGGTTGAAAACCTTTCCCTGTTGCTGTTCGGGCACGAGGTGGGAGCTCCTCTGAGGGGCTGGCCAGTGGTGAGTTTGGGAGGTCGGGGCTGTGCTCAGTGTGAGGCTGGCGTGGGGCCCTGCCAGGGGGTTTCGTGCTGATAGAGTGCTCTGCTCTGTCTGGAGCTCATCTGTCCTGACTCACTTCACTGCTCCTGTTTTGACTTGCACTTCATCTCTGTGGAGCATCCCATTGCTCTGCTCCCAGAATCTGGTGGGGTTGAGCTTCAGGTCTGCCCCTTTCAAGCTCTGCAGATGCTGCCTGAGCACAAGAAGCAAAGGCAGAGAAGAAAGTGCCTTGAGACTCCCCTGCCTGCTGCTCCCATGCTGGGAGACAGCTCAGGCTGTTCCCATGGTTGTCCTCCCTGCCAGCCCAGGACAGCCCAAGGCAGCAGCATGGCCATGGCCACCAGCAGAGCAGGGTTTTTAACCAGCCAGCCCTGGTGCATCCTGTAGGATATGTGAGTCCCTCCCATGGGAGATGAACATGGGCCTCACCCTGCTGTGGATTTCCCTTTGTGATCTGAAGTGTATTTAAGCAGGTGTGGAAGGAGCAGCTGGCTCCAGCTTCAGAGGTGGTGGGGACTTTGAAATGGTGCCACCATCTCCAAGGTGCCTCAGCAGGGATCTGTGTGTGACAGGAGGCTGTAGAGCAGCATGGTGGCATTGGGCAAGGAGGGGGCATTATTTGACCCCTTCTCTCCCCTCCATGTGCTTTGCATTGTGCTGGGAGGTGGTGCCTCACTGGGGGCTCACCCAAGCCTGTGGGTGCCTTGGAGTCTACAATAATGGGCCAGGGAGTGACAGCCTGGTGTGGATGTGGGGAGCAGGAGGCCCTCTTTGGACTGTCTGCCAAACTGGCTGCTCCAAAACTGCTTTGGGCTGCATCCTGTTTTGTGTTCTTCTGCTTCAGCCTTTGCTGTGTGCAGAGGATGCTCCTCCTGCATCCCGCACTGGAGCAGAGACCTGGGGCAGGCACAAGGGATTCTGGAGCAGCCTGCGGCTCTGGGGACATCAGCACTGGCCTTCTGTGGCTGGCCCTGAACTGCTCTAAAATACACAGCAGAAATACCTTGGGGGAGGAGGGGAATATTTTAATAATTTTTTTTTTTTTTCTGAAATGCAAAGTGAAGTGCCCCTGCAGCACAGCCTGCCTCCGGCAGATCCCGGGGAAACTGGTTCAGCCAGCACCAGTCTGGGCAGGGAGGGCACTGCCAGCGTGGGTGCTCTGCCTGGCAACACTGGGGTATGAAGTGGGAATAAACATCCACATCTCTCTGTGTGAGGGGCTTTGGGTTCCCCAGGACCACTGGCATAGGGTGAGCCATTGATAATCCAAATGTCACCTTTTATTTATTTTTTTTCCATTTCCCTTCCTATTAAAATGGCCTGGGAAGTTGTGACACCACAGCCTGGGTCCCTGCCAAGGAGCCCTGGGGCTTGTGTTCCTGCTCACGCTGCCAGACTCCCGGCTGCCTCGCTGCTCTGTGAACTCCCATTTGCCTTTCTTGGCTGGAAAAAGGATTAAGTTAGCAGGACAGGAAAATTAATTAGCTGCCATTTTAAGGATGTAGCTTTCGTCGCAGTCTGAAGTGTTTTGAAATGGCATTGTGTCACTGAGACCAAGCTGGGGTTGATTAAAAGGCTTTTACCTGCTGGAATATCAGATTTATTTCCGCTGGGGTTCTGCCCCTGGTGATTATGGCTTCAAGGTGAACCTCAAGGCCAAATCCAAGGAGTGTTTTGCCATTGCTGTTAGTGCTGCCTGTGGAAAGCTGGTACCAAAGTCTGTTCTGCTTGTTTAACATTCAAAATAGCCTTGCTTTGCCCTTCCCCTCTGCAGGCAGCCTGCCAGTCTGGCACAGCATGGCTGGGACAGCAGGGAACTGCAGAGCTGCAGCTTCCCTGCCCGGCTGGGAGCTTCCCACTGGGAGCCTGGGGGCAGCACCGTGGCCCTGGATGCTGCGGGGTGAGCCATAGCTTCCCAAATTGTCTGGTGGAAAACTGCTGCTGTTGGTGCAGGTGGCAAAAGGGAGCAGAAATGGTGCCACTCTTGGTGGGGGGCTGTATCCAGCTGGGGGATGTCCCCACTGTAATGTCCTTGCTGAAGGTGTCAGAGGTGGAGAAGGGCAGATCTGCAATGTGGTGAAGTGTGAGGGAACCCAAACCATGGGAAGTGAGTGATAAGGAAGCCAAAAATCATTTTAGGGTTAGAAAGTAATAGTCATTCCCTGCTTTCTTCAGCAAGGGGGACTGTGGCTGCTCCAGAGCACTTGGAAGGGGCCATGAGCTGCCAGCTTTCCTGAGAAAGCTGTGCCACACTTTGGGCAGCAGTGGGAGCAGACTGCAGCAATGGCTCTGTCTGGGACACGCACAGGGGACACAGGGATGTGCCACCAGGAGGGATTTCCACACATGGTGCTGCATTTCAGCCCTCACTGACCTCTAGAATAAGTGCTTCTGCCAGCTGCACTCCCGTTCCAGCCTCACACGAAGGGCTGCACGAGTGACCAATCTCTGACACAAACCGTGGTCCCCATGCCCCCACCTGTAAGGGTGTACATGACTGCTGCCCCCCTTAGCAATTCCCCACTGAGCTCTCACTGCAATAGTTCAAAAACCCAGCAAAATGAATGCAGATTAAAGCTGCTACTTCAGCAATGAATGGAAATTACCAGCACATATTTTTTATTTTACTATTTAATGTTGTAGAAATATCATGGCTTGTAGCCAAAGCAATTCAAGATGTGACGGCTGTAAATGTGCATTGGGTGAGGCTGGAAACTCTCCAGTCTAATTCAAGAAACTCTTGGCTCGACTCTTGCTTTGCTTTTGAAGAAGAGAAGCTCATCTGTGAAGAACCCCATGCTGCAAGGTAGGCAAGAGGTGGCTTTGGGAGCTGGTTAAGGTGCCCCTTCCCCAAACACTGGTTTCATTGGTGTTTTCCCCTTGTGTGCTGTGCTGCATTCAGAACTGCAGCAGCACAGAAAGCAGATGAGGGGTGAGACTGCTGCTCTCTCTGGTGCAATCCTGATGGATGTAGTTGAGCAAACTCCTCCAGTGCTTTGCTAACTTTTTAACCTCCCCCAGTGGAAAAGCAGAGCAAGGAGTGAAAAGTGATCTTGCTCAAGTCCAGGATTTTAACTATTGCCAGCCCTGGGAACAGCCCAAATGCTTCCCCCAGTGACTGTTGCAACACCAGACCTTGCAGGAGCCTGTCCCGTGGGCTGGCAGGGTAGATTAGCACATGGTAGAAAAGCCTTTACTGTGGTTAAACTGAAGACAGAAAATATGTCAGCTCTGCCAGAGAGGATGACGAGGAGCCTCAAAGGCAAGCAGATCCCCAGGCTGGTAATATTTCCCTCCTAAGTGTTTTACTCAGCTACTTGCAGCTATTTTGATCCCCCCCTTCTGATCTTATCTCCCAGTAATGAACATCAGGCCAGACAGCACTCTCACACAGAGCTGCCATAATTAAGGCAATCACTTCATGTCAGTGCTGGGCAGTCACTTTTAAATAGTCACTCACCAGGGATTTGCTGCTGCAGGATGGTCAAAAATAAACAAACAAACACTTTAGGATATCAATTTTTATTTGACATTGTGAGATCAATAAGAAAAAATAAATTGTACAGCTTTGTGATAGAACCGCTGCTGCTGCAGAGTGAGGCTACTCCTCACGAGAAGGGCCCTGAGGCAGCCCCAGGTGCTCCCAGCAGGACCTGCTCTGAGCAGCAAGTGATGTTCTCCACCTCCCTGTCCCAGCAGCACCTCACACCTCAGGCAGGTCCCTGTAGCCTTCCAGCAGCACAAACAAGGCTTCTCAGATGTTCTGTGTGAGCAGCTCTGCTCTAAGGCCCTCTGCAAAGGGCTCAGTGCAACCACGGCTGCAGAACCTGTCTATGACAGTGGCTACTGAGCTCCTGCTCTGCTTCTCCCTCCCTCTGCTAATTCTGTCTCTCCTCTGCCCCGCAAGGTCACCTGGCCCATGTTCAGCCAGGTGCTGCTGCTCCCCCAGGGAACAGCTCTGTCTGCAGTGCAGGGATGACCCAATACTATTTCCGAGGCCTTTGGTGCTGGCAGGAGCCGATTTGTGACACCAGCAAGAGGGGAACCAGGACACTTTAGGAACTAATCCTGCAGCTCAGATGCTTTCAGCTGGCAGAGTAACCCTTTCTAATCAAACCCAGATGCTTAAGAGTGATTGTAGAGCAGCAGCCATGGATATTGCTCGAGCACTGGGGCACCCGCTCCATAGGACGGGCAGAGCTAGAAAAAGAGACTTCGGTTTACACAGTATTTTTGCCAAGCTTTTTGCCTTTGACAGTTATTAACAGTTTTAAAAAATACCAAACACAACAGATGCCAGGACAAAAGGCTGAGTTTCCACTGTGTCAGTAAAACATCCTCCAAGCAGGCCAAATTCTTGCTGGCCCCACCAGTATCTCAACCTACCCTCCCTCTGCTGCATCAGGGAGGTGAAAAGCCAGACCAAGAGAGATTTTAGCATTGATTCAGCCCCTGAGGGGGGATAAGAATTTAGACGTAAGTAAGAGTTAAGGACAGTATGATCAGTTCTAATACATGAAATCAAGACAGTAATATTAAATCAATGAGGGGCTCAGCTGGAAAAATCAAGGTGGAAAGCTCTGTTGGCAGAAAAGGGGTGGCTGTCCTGGATTAGTGCCAGCAAACAGAGCAAACTGCTGCACCCTACCCCTGGATCACTCACAGAAGGGACAGTTCTTACTGATACTTAAATAGGAAGATGACTTGGAGGTTGTACCTGGTGCCAACACCGTGTTCAGCACGTACAGAGCATTCAGCATGCCCTGGTTCACAGCCGGAGAACGCGGAGCGTGACAGATGAGCTGAGCTGCCTCCCCCACACCAGCACCAGTGCACAGCCCAGGCAACCTGGGGCAACTCACATGGAACAAAGGAGGGCAACGAGGAAATAAAGTGGTAGTGAAAAAACAGGAAAAAGAATAACCCTTCACACAACTGTTTTTCAGCATTGTAAAAAAAAAAAAAAAAAAAAAATAAAAGCAATCTCTTTGACTTCCCCTGCCACACCGTGCTGGTGTCCCACAGGCATTCTAGGATCAGGTGCTGCCCCTTTTCCTGCTGTTCAGTGATGCAGTGCACACAGCATTTCAGAGGGGATCCATAGACTGTAGTGCAAGCAAACTGAGAAAATAAATACACTCAAACATTCCCTCCTGCCAAACAACATTAATTGCAGGAAAAACTAGCTTGCTTTTTGTTTTAACTGAAGTTAAGTTAGCTGCAACTTGTTTTAATATCTGAAACTTTGAAGATGTGTTTCACAGCATAACTGTAGAATTTACACTGCATTGCCAATCCACAATTCAGTCATTCTCATTAACAGTGTACAAAGAAGGTCATTAGTTTATATATATATATTTATATATATATATATTTTATAAAGTCTGGAAGATCAATATAAATACTGCTCCAGAAATTAAAAAAGTGTTTACATCCCCGACTTGAATATTACATCTCAGTGTCCTGGGTTATTGGTATCATCTGTAAAAGTCTTAGCGGCGCAGAGGTTCAAGTTTTCGAAATTTCAGTGCCGAGCTGGATGACAAAGCATCTTGGTTTGAAGAAGAATTCACTGTGTCTGGGGACTGGAACAACACTCTACCACGATGATTAAATACATAAAAAGATGGATGGTTCCTTAATGTGTCAAATGTCCTTCAAAATAAATGCAAAGAGCCAAGGTTAATACTCTCTCAGAGCAGGGAGTTTAGAACAGTCAGTCTGGGGCGTATTGACTTTAGACACAAAAACACAAGTTTTCAATCCAAACTCTTGCTTGCTTTTAAGTTTCCTAAACTGAATCAATGAGGAAATAGTTGTGAAAAAGACCACAAGATGTCCACGTCACCAACTTCCCCTTCCTCTCTGGAGCTCAGGGCAGCCTGTGGGTGCTGCTGCAGACACACCACGTGCCAGCCTTTGTTCAGCTCTCACTTGTGTTAACACCCTGATGATGCCCAGCTTTCCATCCCCCTGGTGCCTCACGCTAAAGGCTTTAGGTGAGCGCTCTGAAATACAATTTTGTCAGCTTTTTCACTTTTCATACTCCCCTGTGGTTTTGGAAATGGCCTGAGAGGCAACGTCTGCCCATCCAATTTCCTGTCAGAACCGCAGAATATTCTGAGTTGGAAGGGACCCACAAGGATCACTGAGTCCAACTCTGAAGTGAATGGCTCATAAAGCAGTTGAACCCACGACCTTGGCATGCTCTAACCAACTATCCTCTTCAAAATCTTGGTCCAAAAGCCCTTATTTTCTTAAAGTCTTACAGATGTCCTGCCTTGAATATACTGTGTGAGACTCCAGTGACTCAGACTTGCAGTCTGAGACCATATCATGACAGCAGGTGGTGATTCCTGAGCTCTACTTCCCACCTCCACATTTCATTCCTCTACCAAGCCTGCACAGCAGGATTTCAGATGAGGAAAAGCAAGAAGTTTATTTGATTTCTGCCTGTTATCTAACCCTCCCTAAAACTCAAGGCATTGTTGGTTTTTGCAAGTGTGGCTGCCCCCCTGGGGTCACTGCCCACAGCATGCACTGGAGGACTGAGCTAAAGATGAGTGCTTTCAGTTTGTACAGAGAAGCAGATACCAAAAAGAAGAAATAAAACATACTTATTTTTGAGTTCTGAAGTGGCATCCATGTCTTTAAACTCTCCTGCAATGTGTGCTATCCCATAGCAGGTGACTGCAAAGGCCAGCAGAGTCTGCAGGACTATCTGCAACAGAGGGAGCACAGTGCAACACACACATCACCAGGTGTTCTGCACATTTACCAAAACATCTCAGCTTTCACACAGGATCTCTGCTGCTTTTCATCCAGTGACAGCAAACAGAGGTGAGCAATCCAGCAGTGGGGAAACTGAGGCACAGGAGAATTAAAATTCCCTCCCATGTGCACAGCAGAGCTCCAGCTGCCCCAGCACAGGTCTGGGCTGCACCGACTGCATCAACTCACACAGCTCCTCAGCAAGAGCCTGAGACCAAGCCCTGTGTTCTGTGCTCTCCAGGACCCAAATTCCTGCCAGGAACACTGTGCAGCCTGGGCCAGGCACTGTGCCTGGCTCTCCTGGGCACCTGGTCTCCCTGCTCTTCTGATTAAGAAGAGAGGGAACAGATAACTGAAGTGGAAATTTGAAAAGCAAGCAAATAAAGTAAATGAAAGCCCCCTCCCTGAAGCAGGCTGTGCAGGGTCAAACAGCCACACTGGATAAACACAGGGTGCAGGATGTTTATGCTGCAAAGGAGGGGATGGATGCAAAAGCTCTCTGAGCTACATCCAGGGAATCCTGGACAAGATGCTCCAGGGTAGTTCTAAAAGAGAGGGAGGTCTGGATCTGGGGTTTGGTTTTACTGACAACTACAACACAATCAGGAAGTTGGGATGAAAAGCGTGGGTTCTTTTTGACAGTGAGAGTACAGCTTAAAAACTACTTTATCCTTTATGCTTGCCTAGCACACCAAAACGAAGCAACCGAGAGACTAAACCACCCCACAATTACACCTTTCACACACTGCAAAAACTTACATCTATGGGCAACGTTTCATCTTCCTTTTCTGTCAACCTCATATACGAACGATCTACAAAACAGAAACACACAAGCACGCATCAAACACTCTGCCTGCAAATAAACAGCGCGGCAACACCAACCCCCAGAGGAACGGCTGCAGAGACCCGCGGCAGCCCGACCCTCCCCGGGCAGCCGGGAGGCAGCGGCACGGCACAGGCCGGGCCGGAACCGGGAAGCAGCGGCACGGCACAGGCCGGGCAGGAGCCGGAGGCAGCGGCACGGCACAGGCCGGGCCGGAATTTGATTTCTGCCTGTTATCTAACCCTCCCTAAAACTCAAGGCATTGTTGGTTTTTGCAAGTGTGGCTGCCCCCCTGGGGTCACTGCCCACAGCATGCACTGGAGGACTGAGCTAAAGATGAGTGCTTTCAGCTTGTACAGAGAAGCAGATACCAGCATGTACAAAAAGAAGAAATAAAACATACTTATTTTTGAGTTCTGAAGTGGCATCCATGTCTTTAAACTCTCCTGCAATGTGTGCTATCCCATAGCAGGTGACTGCAAAGGCCAGCAGAGTCTGCAGGACTATCTGCAACAGAGGGAGCACAGTGCAACACACACATCACCAGGTGTTCTGCACATTTACCAAAACATCTCAGCTTTCACACAGGATCTCTGCTGCTTTTCATCCAGTGACAGCAAACAGAGGTGAGCAATCCAGCAGTGGGGAAACTGAGGCACAGGAGAATTAAAATTCCCTCCCATGTGCACAGCAGAGCTCCAGCTGCCCCAGCACAGGTCTGGGCTGCACCGACTGCATCAACTCACACAGCTCCTCAGCAAGAGCCTGAGACCAAGCCCTGTGTTCTGTGCTCTCCAGGACCCAAATTCCTGCCAGGAACACTGTGCAGCCTGGGCCAGGCACTGTGCCTGGCTCTCCTGGGCACCTGGTCTCCCTGCTCTTCTGATTAAGAAGAGAGGGAACAGATAACTGAAGTGGAAATTTGAAAAGCAAGCAAATAAAGTAAATGAAAGCCCCCTCCCTGAAGCAGGCTGTGCAGGGTCAAACAGCCACACTGGATAAACACAGGGTGCAGGATGTTTATGCTGCAAAGGAGGGGATGGATGCAAAAGCTCTCTGAGCTACATCCAGGGAATCCTGGACAAGATGCTCCAGGGTAGTTCTAAAAGAGAGGGAGGTCTGGATCTGGGGTTTGGTTTTACTGACAACTACAACACAATCAGGAAGTTGGGATGAAAAGCGTGGGTTCTTTTTGACAGTGAGAGTACAGCTTAAAAACTACTTTATCCTTTATGCTTGCCTAGCACACCAAAACGAAGCAACCGAGAGACTAAACCACCCCACAATTACACCTTTCACACACTGCAAAAACTTACATCTATGGGCAACGTTTCATCTTCCTTTTCTGTCAACCTCATATACGAACGATCTACAAAACAGAAACACACAAGCACGCATCAAACACTCTGCCTGCAAATAAACAGCGCGGCAACACCAACCCCCAGAGGAACGGCTGCAGAGACCCGCGGCAGCCCGACCCTCCCCGGGCAGCCGGGAGGCAGCGGCACGGCACAGGCCGGGCCGGAACCGGGAAGCAGCGGCACGGCACAGGCCGGGCAGGAACCGCGACCCGGCGGTCGGCAGCTCCCCCTTCCCACCCTTCGTTTTTCCCTCCCTTCCCGGCGGCTGCGGCGCCCGCACGGGGCGAGCCCCGCGCTCCCCGCGGAAGCTCCGCTCTCCCTCAGCCCGGCCCCAAGGGCAGGGCCGCCCCCGCCGGCGGGCTCGCGGCTGAGGACGATGATGATGCCGGCCCGGCCCGGCCCCCGCCCCGGGAGTTCCCCGCCGGCCGTGCGGGAGTGGCGGTGCCCCGGGGCGCCCCGGCCCGTCCCCCGGCGGTGACTCACGCTGCGCCGCCGAGAAGGCCGCGTGTGCCAGGGCGAACAGGCCGAGCCCCACCAGCCCCTTCCACACCGACCCCGCCGCCATAGCCGCCCGCCGCCGCCAGGGCGCCCCGGCGCGCGAGGATGGCGTCACCGAGGGGGCGGGGCCAGGCCGCGCCCGAGGAGTGCGGCGGGGCAGGAGGGGCGTGGCTTGAGTGGCAGGGGGCGGAGCCACTCCGCCGCTTTCCCACGCGGGGCCATTGATAAAATGCCAGGGGATGCGCGGACCCCGGGAGCCAGGGATGGTTCTGGGGATCGGCTGGGGGAGAAGGGGTCCATCGACCCCCCGAATAGTCCTCTTCCCTCCACCGGGCCAGGCCGGATCCCTTCCAACCCAAAACAGAGCCTAGGGCCAGTGGTGCCCGAGTTAATTCCCACTTTGCACGTGTTTAACCTCAAAGCTTGAGAAACCGGTGCAAGCAAAAACGGGACGAAGGGGTGCACACAACACGTGCAGGAGGGACGGCCCTGGCCGAGCCAGGCCTGGGGCAAAGCAAGAAAACACCGGGGTCCCACACAGCTAAACATCCTGGGTCTTCCATGCCCCCAAGGCACAAAGGCAATTCTTGGAGGACGTTTTTCTACAAGTCACCTTTAAGTTGATCATTGGCATTTATTGCAACCCTTGACCCACCGGCTCCACGCATCCCCTCTCTATTTCTTGGTAAAAAAGGTGGGAAGTTTACCCTGACCCCATTGGGGGGCTCTTGGCACGGTGCGAAGGCACGAGCAGGATCCTCCCGGACCCGTCTCCCCGTGAGCCGAGGTGTGTCCTGCAGAACATCCCTCCCAAGCACCCCGCGCACAAACAACACCTTGCAACAAATGTATTTGGGGATTTCTCTTCCCTCTTGCCAACCCCTTTGAACTCCGATCACCTTCCCCCTTCTCCGTCCCTCGCATCCCGTTCCCTAGGACTCGTCCCAGGGTTCACGGCACCGCTCTCCCTCCCAAACCCCGCCCCAGGAGCTCCCCGGCCCCGCTCCCGCCGCCCCTCTCCCGCTCCGTCGCTGCCGGCCCGTCCCTATCCGGGCTCCCGGCGCTGTTCCCGCCCCCGGCGCCTGCGCCCAGAGCCGCTTCCTGGTGTCGGCGGGGCCGGGCCGGTGCCGGGGCGATGGCGGGGCCGGGGCCGGTGCTGGCGGCGGCCGCGGGGCTGTGGGCGCGGGGGGCGGCGGGCGCCGAGGTGGCGGCGGCGCGTCCCGGGGCGCTGGAGGAGGAGATCGTGTCCGAGAAGGCGGCGGAGGAGAGTCACCGCCAGGACAGCGCCAACCTGCTGGTTTTCATCCTGCTGCTCACCCTCACCATCCTCACCATCTGGCTCTTCAAGCACCGCCGCGCTCGCTTCCTCCACGAGACCGGGCTGGCCATGATCTACGGTGAGCCGTGCCCGGCCCACGCCTGCTTCCCGGGAAACCCGTGCGGGAGCTGCCCGGGCGCGGGGAGCCCAGCCCGGCCAGTCCCGGCTCCCGGGGCTGGCTGCTCCCGGGGCAGCGCATCGTTCTCCCGCTCCGTGCCTGGTGGCCCCTGGCTGTGCCGGGGCTTGTCTGGCGGGCAGAGGGCTGCGGGGGACACGACACAGCCTCTGTGGGTGCTGTGTCACCGGGACAGCCCCGTGCCGCCGTGCTGAGCCTTATCGGGGTGCTGCTGGAGGGAGGGTTGCTTGTTTTCCAAACCCCAGATGTGGAGGGCTCTCGAAGGCAGAGTTACTCCCAAATCTCTGGCAGTGAGATGTGGTTGGGTTTTTCCAGACGGCCTCACAGGGTGAAGCTGGCAGGGTCATGGGCTAGCACGTCACCAAGCACTGGTGGGTCACGCTTACCTGCTCCAGGGCTGAGTGGGGACTTGGGGTGGCACAGACCAGCTGTTGCACTGGTCAGGAGCCTTGCATCCCGGGCTGGATGGGGCTCTGAGCATCCTGCTCTAGTGGAAGGTGTCCCTGCCCATGGGGGGGTTGGAGCTGGATAGTCATCAAAGTCCCCTTCCAACCCAAACCATTCTGTGGTTCTGTGATTCCACGTGCTGGGGCCAGAGGCTGTGTTTCCAACATAGAGCATCCAGATTTCCAGAAGCTGCCCAGGAATAATGGAGAGGCCCTTTGGGGGATTCTCCCATGCTTTGCCACGCTCAGGGGCCTGCAGAGCCTTCTGTCCTGCTGCCTGGGGATCTGGGTGCACAACCTTTAGAGTTCCTCCTGCTGTGACAGGACCTCTTGGAGAGGAGCTCATGTGTATTCCCACAGGAATGGAGCAAGGCTGGCGTCAGTGCAGTGGGGCTGAGGACATTTGTGTTTTAAAGGTGGCCTGTGATTTCCTGAGGTGACATGGCCTCATGAGGAGGCCTGAACCAGGGTATGACAGGACCGTGCATGGCTCTCCCTGGATTATCTGGCATGACTTTGAGTTCAGCCAAAGTAGGACTGGGAGGTGTGCTGGGGAATGATTAACATGGCCATGGGTCTGTACCTAGGGAAGATTTGTTGGGTTTAGGGTCGAGAAGGCATCTCCTGCTCCGTGCTGTAGTTAGTGTCTGTCCTCTGCCTGGCCCTTGCTGGTGATGTGTGACCACACAGAGTCAGACGTGGCCGAATCTCCCACCCAGCAGAAAGCTTTGATCCAAAGGCTTGACCTGTTTGGGCCGCTGGCTTTTGTGATCCCAAGTTTCAGTTAATTGGAAGTGTCCTTCCAAATGAAGGGGTGGAGGCACTTGCGTCAGCGCACAGGCACGAAATACTGCTCTGCTTTTTCAGGGGCACAAAATACTGCTCTGCATTTTCAGATTCCTTCCAGCCACCGCTCAAGGGGGTTCAGATGTTTCTGGCCTCCTGCCCAGGGTGGGGATGGTCACCTCCTGGGACAGGAGCTGTGCTGTGGGAGAACATGCTTCCAGCATGGAAGGTCTTCTCTCTCCTGCTGCCCCAAAGCTCCCAATATGTGACTTTCTATTCCTTTCAAGCTTTCACACTTGCCCTTAACCTTGTTTTTCTTCTCCTGGACATTTCTTCCTCTTGATTATCCTCTCTCCCTGATGTACCTGAGTGCTCACTTTTTTCTCAGAGCACAGCCTGGGTTGTTTCAGTCTCCTGCTGGTCCATAAAATGCACCTTTTCTGTCTGCTCTTCTGCAGACTGTGCTTAGGGAATTGCTGGTGAATTCGGTCACCTGCCTGATCATGCAGAAAATCCCAAGTTTTCCTTGGTGCCAAGGCTTTTGGCATTTGCTTCCCAGGTGGTGGCAGGTGCCATAGGAAAAGGGATGTGTAATTCCCAAGGAGTGGTGAGATGCTGTTGTTTTAGTGTGACAATTTGAAATCTGCAGGGAAGAAAGGAGGTGTCACTGTCCCTGGTTCCCTGTGATGCTTTTAGCCTCAAGGAAGTTCACTGAAAATGTGGAAGGGACTGCAAAACAGACCCTGAAATCTGAACAAGAGAAGCAATTTGCAAAAGCTTGTATTTTTCTGTTTAAAAAAAAAAAAATCCAACAACTTGAGTCAAAACTTTTGCATATATCTCTTTTAGCAAAACACATCAGTTTCTTTGCTGTCTTTGTTTTTATTGGAAGTTATAAGCTTTTGCTGCAGGTGGATTTCTGTCATGCACATCACACTGTCAGCTCAGAGCTGATGTTCAAGAGCTGGACACCAGCTGGAGTAATTTCAGTTGCAGACAATAGGTTCTCAGTAGCCCTTAAGCTTCATTTCAGTGTTTGAAATGAGGCTCCCACATCTGAGGTGCTCAGCATTTAGGATGATTAATTGAACAATTTTGTTTCAGTTCTTCTCAGGGTCTGATGGTGGTTGTGCAGGAGCTTCTCTAGAAGTTTAGTTTCCTTGTGCTTGTTCCCACTTGACCTGTGGATTGTGTGTCTAAACTGCTTGTTGTCAGGATGTCTTCAGTTGTTACATTTTTCTTCCCTTTTGGTGTCCAGATTAATGCTTGCCTGGGGATCCTGTCTGCTTCCATTGTTGTTAAGTGCTGGGGTTGGTAATATATTAGTCTTCATTTAAAACATTACCTCGGAAATGTTCAACAGCACCTTAAAAAAAAAGCCCATGGGCTTTTGTTCTTTTTAATGAAGTCAGGAGAAATGCAATGAAAATAATCTCTTGCACTTTGCATAAAAGAACTCAATTAATTTGCCGGCTTTGCCTTCAGCTTCTCAACTCCTTGCAGCTTTCAGCTGGCAGCTTCCTCAGTGCTGGGTTCCCTCTGCACAGCTCAGCTCCCTCCCAGGGCTCAGTTTTGTAAAACTTCTGGCAGCAAGCACATGTCGATACTGGCTCACAGGTTGCTGCTGGGGCAGCCCTGTGCTTGCCAGGAGAGTCTGAACCATTTCCTGAGAGCCTGTTGGAGCCAGGAGCACCTGCAGGGTCCCCTGGGCTTGGTCCAGGTAGCCTGAGCTCAGGACTGGGTTGGTGCCTGGAAAACCATGTCAGGTTTGTCCCAGGTGCCTTCTGTGAGCATTGTTGGATAGGGAGAGTTGATCAGACCCACCATGGGACAGCAGGGCTGCTGGTGGGGCTATTTAATGTTGGTGGCATAATTGGTGTCCAGCAGAGCAGCAGGATGCTTTCCCTGCAGGTACCTCTGCCAGTGTCTCTGTGTCAGGGCTGCTGGCAGGGTCACACTCAGTGCCCAGGAGCAATTTGTGCATTTGTGTATTTGCACTTGGGTGTCTTTCCCCAGCTGGCAGCCTCCCAGGCAGCCTATTACTGAGCAAAACAAAAAGTATGATTTGGGGATGCCCAAACAGGGGTCTCTGGCAGATGTTGTAGGTTTATCTGTCCCTTTTCTCTTACCCCGTTCCTGGCCAGAGTGGGAATTTGGCCCTGTCTGGAGCTTGGCTGGCACACAGGGCCAAGAGCAGCTGCCTGGATAAGATGGCAGAGGAGCAGGAGTGCTATCAGATGTAGCACTGCTTTGGGACAGGGATTAAGGGTGGAGAGGCTGTGAGTCAGGATCCCTTCTGAATTCACAGCAGGGACTCCTTCTGTCTGTCCCTCCTTCCTCCTGTGGGGTCTCTCATCTCACAGTGTTTAGCCTGGGTGTTAAAAGGCTTGCTGGGTGGGTTTCCTTCCATCTGAGCAAGGGCAGGCAGCTGCTGGTTTCTGATTCCTGCATTAACCTCTGAAATAATTTTTTTTTTTAAAGAAGAAACTTTTTAAAAGTCAGCCCAGGTAGTTCTCGAGGGCTGCAAAGTATGGTGTACCTTAATAGCCATAAGCAGATGTAAACAACCCTTTGAAACTCCTTGTGTCCCAGTGAGGGGTTTTGGTTGTTTCCTGCAGTATCTCTAGGATTGTCATCTTCTGTATGAGAGGAATATGGGGTGTTTTGTCCCACTGCTGTGGTGCCTTGCAGCAACTGCCACATGCTCCTCTGAATACATGCTGTGGCATCATGATGTGCTCAACATACTTGCTTTCATTCTATACTTTTATTTCTGGAGCACTGGAGATCAGAGGAGCAGAGGCTGGCAGAAAAGTAAGCTAAAGAATTACTTTTGGTGTCCCCTCTAAGTAGTGGTGGTGTAAAAGCAGCCCTCAGCTGCTCTGCACAGTGTGATGTGCCCTGAGCTCTCCTTGCTGGAGCTGCTGGTGCCAGGCTGTGCCCAGAGGGAGCTGTTCTGTGACTCTTGGGGTGATGCAGCGCAGCATAAAGCCCAGAGTGGTGAGCACATGGTTGATGGTGCATAGCTTAAAAAGATCTGAAGCCTTTCAGCTCACCTGTGCTGCAAAGTGCTGTATTAGACCAGGGTTTTGGGTCTCTCCAGTCCCTGAGCTGAGCTCAGTGGTGACTTTGTGTGCAGCCACCTCCTCTGCCTGTGCTCTGGTGGCCCTGCTGTGTGTGGCACCCCTGAGATGGGGGGTGGGGGCTTTTCCTCTCACCATTAGGAAAAATAGCAAATCTTGTCCTGGAAAAGCTGTGGCTAAGGGAGGAGAAGTCAAAAAGTGGGTGGCTGATCAGGAACTGGCTGCAGGAGGTGCTGAATGAGCTGTGGCCCCACAGTGTCCTGCCCAGGCTCTGCTCTAGAGGTGGTGGCACAGGAAGAGTTGGGTGTTCCCAGTCAGGGTTGTGCCCTGCCTGTAGGAAAGCAGAGAGCAAGGCTTTAATTGAGGCAGCAGTCAGGAACAGGAGCGTCCTGGGAGGCAAATGGAGAAGCCTTCAGAGCGTTGCGGTCTGGGTTGAGTTCCCACGTGTCTGAGAGCTTTTCATAAATGTGTGGTTCAGAGATGGGGTTAAGATCCAGGATTTCTGTGGCAGCTCGGGGCCGCCTTCATCAAGGAGTTTCCAAACCCTTTTGTGCTGAAGGCTACGTGGAAAGGTGTCTTGTGGGACACCCCTCTTCCCCAGCCTGCAGATGTCAAAACACTCTGCCAGGAGAGCACTCAACACACTTGAGTCTGGATTTGAGACCTCAGACAACAAAAGAAAAATGCCTTATAAACTGCTGACTTGCAAATTAACTCCGAAATGCCCCTACTTAGCTGAGCTGGAGGCAGAGTTGCCTCACAGGGCTGCCCTGGGGCTGCTGCTTGTGGTGCAGAGCTGAAGTTTTTAGGGGCAAGGAGTAGATCTGGGTGATCGGCCTGGATTGGGAAACAGTTTTATATGTTTATATGTTTATATTTCAAAATGTGGTTTTACAAAAATGGGGAGGGCTGGGATGAGGCTGCATGGTGCTGAAGCACCTTAGGAAGGATGCTTGCCAGCCTCAGAGTGTGATCAGGGTGGTTGCTGGGTATCATCTTTAATCCCTGCCAAAATGAAGAGTTTGATGTATCAATGTCAGGTTTCAAGGTGCAAGGGGCACAGTTTGGGCACGTGTGAGCAGCACCTGGCCCAGCAGTGCAAGGTGCTCTCCTTAAACAACCCAGTGTGCCTTCGATGTTTGGCTGCCCTGGAGTGAGGGTCTGACTGATTGCTGGGTGGTTCAAATCCTTCAGGACTTGTCCATGGCTGTGTTAGAAACTCCCCATGAGCATGGAGCATTCACCTGGCTCATGGGGGATGAGGATGGTTCAATTAATTATTGGGTTGTGGTTGTGCTCAGCAGCTGAGCGGGGGATCAGGATCCTGGTGCTGCATCCATGCTCAGAGGGATCATTCTGGGTTTTGCTGTGGTCTGTCTCACGGAGCTGTGTCCCTCCCCAGGTGTCCTGGTCGGCGTGGTCCTGCGCTACGGCATCCACGTCCCCAGCGACGTCAACAACGTCACCCTGAGCTGCCAGGTGCAGAGCAGCCCGGCCACGCTGCTGGTGAACGTCAGTGGCAAGTTCTATGAGTACACCCTGAAGGGGGAGATCAGTGCCCAGGAGCTCAACAACGTCCAGGATAATGAGATGCTGAGGAAGGTAAGGGAGGCAGTGACTGGAGAGGTGAGCGGTGCTTCCCACTCCCTCCATGGGGATGGGTCCTGGATCTGCTAGATTAAGTGTTCTTATTTTGGGTTTTATTTTGGTGTTTGTGATGAACAGTAATTTATATGTTAAACAAAATGTAATGAAACTCTAGTTATGGCTCATCTTAATTTAAGCTGTTTAGACTCTGAGATTTGTCTCCAGAAGATCCCAGACCCATCCTCAGTGTTGACCCAACAGGATTCCCATGGTTGGGTTATGGGCCTTCCTCCATGTGTTACTTTCTTATTTGTGTTTTGTCTTACAAAATTTTAACAAATCATTTTACTGTTGTTTTTCTTTCTTTCTTTCTTTCTTTCTTAACAGGTGACTTTTGATCCTGAAGTATTCTTCAACATTTTGCTTCCCCCCATTATATTTTATGCAGGCTACAGCTTGAAAAGGGTACGTGTCTTTACAGTGCTGGTGTTTTCAGTTCCTCTGCCTCCAGAGAATTTTTAATACTTGTGAGTGCCTTAATGCTTGCTCAGCAGGCTGAGGCTGTGGGGGTGGGTATGGTTTTACCCAGCAAATGTGGGATTGTGGGAAGCAGAGCTAAGGGTGCCCCTGTCATTCTTGTCTGCCCCTTCCTGACCCTTTGTCAGGAAGGGTCAGCGACTTCAGCTGTTTCCAGCAGGGGTTTTTGGGGTCAGCCAGGCCATTTCAGCCATCCCAGCTCTCCAAGCACATGGGAGTGTGGGAAGGTTTCAGAAAGCAACAGCTCTCTGAAATGCTGACTTGGAAGGAGAGGAGAATGATGCAGTTTAGCTTGCGGGAGAAGGAAGGAGGAATGCTGCTGGGTTAGGAAATCAGTTCCCAGGACTTGGAATAGCACCTTATTAAACACCCAGCTATGAGAACATGGTGCATTCATGTTTATGAATGCTGCACTAACTCCTGGTCTGGCACTGGGCTGTGCTGGGCACCCTGTGCCTGTCCAGCTCATGGTGTCTGAGCTGGGTCCAAGTTGCTGTGGACACTGTGGGTGCCTGTGCAGGCTTGAAATAAATTGTTAGCAAATATAATTCAGTTTTTGGGTTTTTTTCTCCTGCTAGAGGCACTTCTTCAGAAACTTGGGATCCATCCTGGCATATGCTTTCCTCGGCACTGCCATTTCCTGCCTGGTGATTGGGTGAGTAGATGGAGCTGGTCTGGTTCTTCCAGAGGTTTGAGCTGTGCTTGGGAGAAGGGCTCTAAGCCTGGAGCTGAAGCTGCTAATCCCAGCCCTGAAAGGTCACACAGGCTCTGCTACTGCTTCTCACAGCAGCAAATAATACTATTTACTGTGCAAACTTCTGCTGTGTGGCAGGGTGGTTGCTGTCTAATTGTGAAGTGCTCTCTCAGCATCTGAGCACCCCATGAGAATAGTTATTCATGGCAAGGAAAGTTTCACACTTCAGAGAAAATCGTCTTGATAAATCAGCAACTTCAAGTTATTGGAAGCATAAGCCCTCCTAAACTTGAGGCACAAGAGTAGAGGGCAGGATCACAGAGGTGGGTGTCTAGTAAGCACAGATGTGTTTCAAATTGTTTATCCCTCAGTGCAGAGGCTGCTGGGTGGTTCCCACTCTGAACAGTAGGTCAGGGTGTGACACAGGGTGTTCTCCACTGGAATCCAGTGAATTCAAGCAAACTCAGCATCTGCATTACCTGCTCCTCATTGAAAGTTTTGGGCATTTCAGAGTCAGTCCAAGGTGGCTTCACTGAACTGTGTTAATGTGCAGCACTGCAAAGTGATTGTGTGACCCCATAAGCATGGCTGCTGCTTTCCTTTAGGCATGTTGTGCTCCTGGAAGAGTTCTGGTCCCAGTTCCCTCCTGGCACCATGTTTGTGTTCCAGTTCAGAGGGTGCTTTGGTGTGTGTGGTCCAGCATTCACCTCCAAGATCATTGCCCTGGGGTTTCACCAGGCTCTGTGTATCCCATGCAATTCTTTGGTGTTCTGGCATTTGGATAGCTTTAATTTGGTAAATGCAGGGAAAGCAAGCCCATGTGAATGCTGTTTTAATGCATTGCAGAGATGTGTAACTGCCTCTTCTGATCCCCAGCTCTGTGGTGTACGGCTGCGTGGCGCTGATGAAAGTCACTGGGCAGCTCGGGGGAGATTTCTACTTCACTGACTGCCTCCTGTTCGGGGCCATCGTGTCAGCCACTGACCCAGGTGTGTTACAAGCTTTCCCTACATTTTGGCCTGGTTTGAGTTGTGGGACAAGGGGGAAGAAAGTCTGAAACCCTTGTGAGTTCCCTCCTGTACAGTTTCCAAACCTCTTCTTTCCTGAATCCTTGTTTGCAGTGAAGTTCTAGGCAACTTCTCTCTCAACTTTGCTGGGGTTTGGCATTGTGTCTCTGCCTCCCTGTGCCAGCAGCTGTTGCAGAACAAGATGTGTAATGTGAGGAGGGTTCAGTTGGTGGTTTTAGTTAGTTTAACTATTTTCTTCTGCTTCCAGTTTGGCTGGATTTTGGCAGGGGCTAATCTAATTGAAATTAGACTAATGATACACCTTAATGAACACTATTGAGGAGTAGTGATACCTTGGTTTAATGATGCACTTTATAAGTCAAAACTGTGAAAAACATGCTTTGTCCAAATAATTGAAGTTAATTCATGATAGCTTGTATTTGGTAGCTGTTCACTTGCATGCTCTCATTTAATGTAAAAACACAGGGCCACAATAAGGGCTGTGTTTGCTCCTGCCCTTTGCTGAGCAGGGCTGCAAATCTTCAAATGCTTAGAAATGCTGCGGATGAGCTGTCGGTGTCGTGTCCCTTCTTTGGGCTTGAAATAGGAGCAAGAAGATTTCACAGGTAGAGATGGAGCATTTCCCTGTGCATAAATGGGTTAAACTCCCCTCAGTGTGCCCTGGGTGCTGTTTGAAAAGCCTCACAGAGGTTGTTTGGAATTGGCTCAGCCCTCAGCCCGATGCACCGTGTGTTACGTCTTGCTTGCTTTGGATGTTGTGATGTCTCTGCGAGGCTGATATGCAAAACCTGCTGCTTTCCATTATCTTCTTGGAGCTGCTGGATCACAGAAGAGCTTGAGGGAACTCTGATCTCTGCCCTGTGGTCCTAAATCACAGAAACCCCCACATGGGGTTTGAGCTGATGCCTGGCTATTTCCAGTCAGATCTGAAATGTTGTGTGTCTGTGCTGGCACTTAGAATGTGTTGAATCCAAGGATTTCTCTGAGAGTATCAGGAATGGAAAGAAAAAGCAGTCATCATCCTGGACAAGCCTGGTCCTTCTGACCTTCTGCAGGTGCAGGAAGGCTCTCCCTGGTGCTCTGAGCTAACAGCATCCCTACAGCTGGGTGGCTCATGCCAGCCTGGTACTGTGGCCCAGCCCATGAGCTCAGATCCTGGGAAGCTCAGAGCAGAGTTTGTTTTTGTCTGCCTGCAAAAGATTCAATAGGCCAAGATGTGTTTTAGTGAAAGGAGGAGGGAAATGGTGAATCAAATCCAAATCTGAAAGAGCAGAGGGAAGACTATCAAAGAGAGCACGGGGGGCAGCTGGCACCATCGCAGCAGTGGCACAGATGTGCAGGAAGGCAGCTTTCTAAAAAGGACATTTAGTTTTTGATTACATCGAAATAACAGCACCTATTTGAATGTCTCTCTATTTTTCTATTTGTCAGTGACTGTCCTTGCCATATTCCATGAGCTCCAGGTCGATGTGGAGCTGTATGCCCTCCTCTTTGGCGAGAGCGTCCTCAATGATGCCGTTGCCATAGTGCTGTCTTCGTAAGTGTCTCCTGCTTTTATTTAGAATTGTTACTTGTGTTACATGTCAGGAGTTGGGGGCAGCCTCTCGGCCTTGCCCCTGTAACACAGGAACAGGGGTGTTTGCAAGAGCGTCCCAAAAAGCTGTAGTGACATCCTGATGCATGCCCTCCCTGCTTACCACTGCTTGGGATTATGGATTGCCCTTACAACTTCCCCCTGCGTGATGGATGGTTTTGTTTTGCTTTTGTGGTCAGTTGACCCATCCACAGGGAAGTTTTTATATCCCTCTGAAACAGGAAAAGCACCGAGTTTCCTTTTCAGCCACAAGATCCCACTGAAACCTCTTGCTAATGGCTTTGCTCCTACCTGCCTTGCTTCCCACCCACAAACCCCTGCTTTTGTTTGGGTGGAAATAGCTGGTAAAGCAGTTGTCCACTTTGAGGAGTTAATGTTCTTACAGCTGGAGTTAATGCCCTCGCCTAAACACATGGGAAACTTGCTGCCTTTCTAAAGAATGTTTTATATTCTTTAATATTTTATGTCCTTTGCATGCAGGACATATTTTATCTGCGTTTTCACTGTGTTGTCATCGTGGCAATTTGTTCCATAATATATAATACCAGCAATGGTGACAGCTTAACATATAGCTAAGACTAATGGAGAAAATATTTCTGGAATACTTGTCACTCCAGGCTGCTGGTTGTGTGGGTTTCACTGGAGGCAGCAAGTAACACACTGTGAGCTGTGTGTTGTATTTACTGAATTGACTGTTTCTGTTGAGGTTTCTAGAACTCTTTGTATTGCTCACTCTGGCTTTTTTGCTGTATTTGTCACTGCTGGTGCAAGAGGAAATGCTGCACAGCCAGATTGTGTTTCAGAAGTGGTCATGAGTGAGGAGGGGATGGGGTCTTGCAGCCTGTGCTGGCAGGTTCTGGGTGGGAGTGGGTGGATTCATCTTCAGGGTGATGGAATTCGTGGTGGATCTCGGCACGGGTGGGTGACAGCACCACCCGCAGTGATTTGCCTCTTGCTCTGCTTCAGTGCCAGCTCTGGAGCTGTTACTCTGATTTCCTGCTTTCCTCCCTCCACGAGCTGAGCTCAGGCCACCCCCTCCCCAAAACAGGGTAATTTGCACCGAGGCAGCAGCTCTGAGTTCACTCAGCAGTTATTTTGTTTTGACCCAGCGCTGCGGGCAGGGGAGGATGTGGAGCTGGGCTCTTCAGGGGCCTTTGCCCAGTCTGGGTGCCCCAAGGCTCCTCTCCTGCCTGCTTTCAGTCCTGGGCAAATGACTTCCCGTGCTTAAGGAGCAGATCTGTGCCTTTCTGTTCCTGTCTTGGCCTGGTGTGGCTTGGCAGCAGGAGCTTGTTGCAGGATGAAGAGGAATTGAACCCAGAACTGAAAGATGGTGGGCAGTGAGGTGCCAGAGCTGCAGTTTGGGAGCAGAGGGGTAAATGCAGCTGCAGGATCCCAACCTGCTTCTTCCAAAGGGAGGATTCACAGGGATTAAACACCACAAGAAGCCCTATGGGCAGCAAAAGAGGAAATAAAGGGCAGCTGGCAATAGTGTCTTATTGGCAATGCAAAAAACAAAATCAGAAGGAGAACTGTAAGAGGTTAAATTGCAAAACCAACATTCAAAGAGTTGGTTATGGAGGGGAAGTGAAACCAGTCTGGATTAAAAAAAAACAAAAAACAAACCTGAAAACCCAGAATGAAAGCATGTTGGTGAATGAGGAGTATAAGATGGAATTGATGAAAGGAATTAAAGCACGGAGAAATCTGCAGCTTGTAGTGTAAAAGGCAATGAAGAAAAATGAGCTGTATTAAAAGCAGGGAAGTTTAGCAAGGGAAATTACCTGTGTTGGAAAGGGGAGGTTTGTAATTTCTGTTGCAGAAAAATGTTGATGTATAGTTAGGGGAGAAAGCTGCAGTATGTGTGTGCAGGGCAGTAAGTGTCTGTTCTCAGCAGTTTAAACAGCAAATGTTTAAAGTTCACATCCAGGAGCTTTAACAGAGTGAGCCAAGGGATTGCTAACTAGGAAGTTAATGTTTCTGAAAAGTTTACATCAAGGAAAGTGATGTAAGGAGTTGATAAATGGGATTTAGGAGCTGGATAAGGGCCCCCTGTATCTCAGCCTTTCCAGGTAGAAAAATTACTAATGCAAGGCTTAGCTCATCAGACTGAGGGAGGGAGCAGACTGAGAGCACTGCAGACTTGTTTGCCATCTCATCACAGAGGTCTGTTGAGGTCTGGTGGATGCAGGGAATGGTGTTGCTGCTGTGCATGCCACTGTCTGCCTTGGCTACCCCGTGGTGTTGCACTTTGGAGCTCAGAGCAGTGCAGACTGAATGCAGTGCATGTTAAATGTGGCAGAGCAGGAGCAGTTACAGCTCTCCAGGGATGCTCACAGCAGCCGCCTCGCTGGAGAAATGGAGCTTTCCTGCTCAAATGCTTTGTGGTCCCACAGCACCTGGCATTACAGAGAGCTGCTGCCAAATCCCCCAGATACCACCATAAATACCACATGTCACATGAGGCACGGGCTTTGGTCCCCTGCTCTCTAATGTCCAGGAGTAACTGCACATCCAGGCCTAGAGGGGGTGGCTGATCCCAAACCCCCCAGGACAATGAGGGTGTGCAGCCACTGCACGCAGTGATCCCAGGGGATGGCAGGGTGTTGTGTCTCCCTGGTTGCTCGGGCTCAGTGTTTGCAGCAGTTGTAGCACTTTGCAAGGCTTGTGTAGCACCGTGAGGTGCCTCTCCCTCCAGACTAAGCAGTTTTGTTCTTGTGCTTTCCCTCCTCTTCCAGCTCGATAGTTGCGTATCAGCCGGCGGGTGACAACAGCCACACGTTTGATGTCACAGCAATGTTCAAGTCCATCGGGATCTTCCTGGGGATATTCAGTGGATCTTTTGCAATGGGAGCAGCTACTGGAGTTGTGACAGCTTTAATATCCTTTTCACTGTTTGTTTTTTTTTACCCAAGTGTTTGCATAACAGCTTATTTATTTTTTACTGCACTGCATTTCACCCAGATGTTTAATTTTTTTCCCCCTAAATTAATGAAGGACAGTGCCATAGCCTTTTTAGGGGCAGACTGTGTAGCTGTGATACACAATTGGAATTTGATATGCTCTTAGCCTGCAGTGTCTCTCCAAATTGTCCTTAACCATCTGCAACGTCACCAAGTTCACCAAACTTCGGGAGTTCCCCTTGCTGGAGACTGGCTTGTTCTTCCTGATGTCCTGGAGCACATTCCTGCTGGCTGAAGCGTGTGGCTTTACAGGCAAGCTCCAGCACAGCCCTGCCTCTGGCATGGAGATCTGCAGGGCTGATGGGGCCACTGAGTTTTGCTTCTCTCTGTATCAATTGTAGCCAGGGCTCTCCCTCTGCTTGCAGGAGTTTAATGGTTCTGGGTTCTGGGGTTACTGCATTAAGTTCCCTACAGGCCTGGCGTGCAGCTTGGCTCCCTTTTCCTGACCAGAAGTCTAATGTGATGCTCTGCTCCCCAGGTGTGGTGGCTGTGCTCTTCTGTGGGATCACACAGGCCCATTATACCTATAACAACTTATCTACAGAGTCCCAACACAGAACTAAGCAGGTGAGAACTCCTCAGACCGTTCAGCCTCTCTGAATTTCAAATTAAATTTTTTTTCCTTCCCTCTAGCCAGAATTAGGTGCATCTGTCTTCTTACAGCTGCATTTCACTAGGGTTGCTTCTGCAGAAGTATTTATTGCATGACAGATGGGCTAACATGCTTTTCTTGTTAAATCTATATTATGTCTAACTCACTTTTAATTTGTTTTTCAGTTGTTTGAGCTTCTGAATTTCTTGGCAGAAAACTTCATCTTCTCCTACATGGGACTTGCACTGTTCACCTTCCAGAACCATGTCTTCAACCCTACCTTTGTGGTGGGGGCCTTTGTATCCTTTGGAGCCCAATTTATAAGACAAAGAAAGGGAGAGGTGCCTCATTCCAGTTTGTGTTTTTCATTCAAATGAGTGGGTTTGTTTTTTTTTCAGTCAGTCTAGCTTTATTTTTAAAAGGGGATTTCTGCCACGTAGTGGTGCCTTTGCTGGTTATTTTAAGAAGATGGAGATTCTTTTTCCAGCTTTTCTGGTTTTTTTTTTTTTTTTTTTTTTTTTTTTTTTTTTTTTTTTTTTTTTGATTTTTTTAAATTTTTTTTTTCTGCTGTCTTCTCTTGTGGGCATCCAAATCAGCTGCTGCAGGGACTCATCATTCATTGTGACCACGATGCCAACGCCAAGCTTTGTCATGTGGCACCAGGAGGGGCTTTGCAAAGGGGGGCTGCCTGATTTAGCCATTTATTTCCTCTTTTCTCTGCTAGTGCACTTGGTTAACCCTGAAAAAAAGCCTTTTTTTGGTCAAACAGCACAGTTACAGCTACAGTAGATGCCTCTGAATGATGTCATGAGAAAAGATTTCCTGTTCTACAGGCTGATGCTAATGGGAACAAGGGCCCTGGTATGTCTCAGAAAAACAAGAATTTTGAAGGAATTTTTTTCACATCACAGAGAAGCCAGTTAAATCTGCAGAATTATTTTCACCCTTTGTCAGCATTGATGTAAATTTATACTGGTAAACAAAACATTTTTGCCAGTGCTGGTCCGTGGGTTTTCAGCAGGATCAGCTGAATTTCCCTGATCAGCTTTTATGGGGTTGCAGTGGGGCAGAAGGGGTGGAGAGCAGAGAGATGCCATTTGGGCTGTTATATTGGAATTTTGTGCTGTTCCTCTTCAGCGGGAACTGGCTAACTCGCTGATGAAATAGCTCATTCATGAGAGAGATCATGAAATACGTCTCTTATGCAAATTGTGATGTTCAGGAAAGAACATAAAAGCTAGAAGCATTTTCCATATTATTCAAGGCTGTGCTGAATACTGGCTCCAAGATTATTTTTGCCATCTGGGTGCTGGTATTAAAAGATACAGCTTCAAAGATAAAAAGCAATATGAAGGGGCTGGTGATTCTTGTATCTCGCAGGCTATGAAAACAGAAAGAGTATTAGATTTTTTTTTTCCTTCTCAACTGCTGCTGCTTTCATTTTGCTGAATAATCTTTGGGAATGAGACTTGGCTTAAAGCTTCAAACCCAGCTGTGAAGTGTGGCATGCTGGGGAATGTCAGAGGGGTTGTCATAGCTGTGATAACTTGAGCTTCACAGAAGACAAATAATTCTTGGGGTGCAAAATGGACCTGGCAGCAGAGAGCATACTGTGGGGAAATGGTGTTTTTTCTCTCCTCTCACTTGTCTGACATGTCCTTTCATCATTACCTGTGTTTATTTGTGCTTGTCTCTGTGTGATATTCCTGAATTGCAGCGTGGGCTGTGTTTCAGCGAGGCAGTAGCCTGCTCTTCCCACAGTGCTGTAGCACTCAGGGCTGGATTATTTTCTTTGCAGCCAGAGCACTGGCATTTTCTGCGGCTCCCAGTTTCTTTTGGGCAGTAGAAACTGGCTCTGTGTGCAGGTGGGATGTGATGGGAGACAGAGGAAGAGCAATTTCCTTAACATGCACAAATACAGCTTGCTATCTTCCTAGGAAGAGCTGCCAACATTTACCCATTGTCATTTTTACTGAATTTGGGGAGAAGAAATAAGATTGGAACGAATTTGCAGCACATGATGATGTTTGCTGGTACATTACTGCATCCTTCCTCTGACCATGTGGCCCATTGCCCCTGAGATCCTGGAAATATTCCTTATTCAACTCTAAGTCTCTTAGGGGCAGTGTCTGGAGGGGAGGCTGAGCAGGAAGGGACTCAGTGGTGTGAGTTGTAGGAATGAGCTCCTCCTGTCCTGCTTCAAGTACGTGGCATGGGGCAGTGTTGCTTGTCCTGGCTAGATGATGACAGACGGGGGTGTGACAGCCCCCCTTCCTTTGAGCTTTGCTGAATCCCAGCCAGCAGTGACGATGCAGCGTGGAAACAAAAGAGCAGCACCACGGGTCCTGGGGTGGAACTGGGGGAACTTTATTTGATGGCAAAACTTCCTCTCCTCACCGTCCCAGGACCTTGAACTGGGGGCAAACAACAGCTTATATAAGGGGCCAGGTCTCAAGGGAGGATACAATCTTTAACTAATCAGGAGAATTGGGAGTGAAAAACAAGGTGGGGAATACAATGTATAAACCAACAAAGAATTTCAAGGGAGGAGAACAGCTTCAGTGAATTAATAAAGTTTGGAGAAATACAAAATTGACAGGGAAGTTTCTCCAGGGAAGGCAGGTTCGGGGAAAAATTGACATTTAATAAAAGAAGGAGTGAGGAAAGTTCTGGGGAAAGGGCAGGGACAAAAAGGACAGCATGAGGAAATTACAAAATTACAAATCAAACAGCAAGCACACTAATAAAACAAAAACCACACCACTACAGGGCAGGAGGAGGGTTTGCCTTTCTGGGCTCGGAAAGAGGGGTGACAAAACCATCCCTGTTCTCCCCGGTGGTGGATGTCCCGGCAGAGGGGCAGCGGGATGTGAAGCCCAGGTTTCCAGCTGACGCAGCTGCTCTCTGTCCCTTCCCGCAGGGCTGCGCGGAGCCATGGCCTTCGCGCTGGCCATCCGCGACACGGCCACCTACGCGCGGCAGATGATGTTCAGCACCACGCTGCTCATCGTCTTCTTCACCGTCTGGGTGTTCGGCGGGGGCACCACGGCCATGCTGTCCTGCCTCAACATCCGGTCAGTGCCGGGGGACGGAATGGAACAAAGTAAAGATAGTGCAGAAAGGAATCTCAGCCCTGAGGAGCTGCAGCTGGGCCAGTTACCAGAGATTAGGAACAGGCCTGGCTTTAACAGGCCAGAGCTGTGGCCAGTGAGAAGAAGAGTGCTGTAAAAGAGTGGGTTGGCTGGTTGGGAGGGGAGCTGGAGTCAGTCGGTGACTTTGTGAGGAAGAAAGAGTCAATGCTCTGAAGGGCTGGCTATGAGGAAACACCAAGAGGGTATGAAACTTTTGCAATGAGGGGACAACAGTATGGAACTTCTGTAATATGATGCCAGCAGGTCAGTGTGGGGCTGCCCTGCCTCAGCGCGGCCTCCCCCGGCCTGCTCCCAGCTCCTCTGCTCGGCTCTCAGAGAGCAGAGGCAGATCCCTGGCGTTGTCCTTCCCCCAGACCCCAGCCCAGGCGTGGTGTGTGACCCTGTGCTTGTTCTCTCCTCGCAGGGTCGGTGTGGATGCAGATCAGGAGAATGTGGTGAGTGTGCTCTGCTGGGGAGGCTGCACTGTGCCCTCGGGGCAGGGGTCACATCCTGACCCTGTGAATGCTTGTCTGTGCTCTGCTTCCTTCCAGCTGCAGGAGGTTTTAGCTCCCCCTGTGAAAGAGTTTGCAGTCAGTGGGAGTCACAGCTTTTCTGTGCTCTCTGGTTTTCATGAGCCTTGTTTTGACTCAGCTGGAAAGAAGGGCACAGAAGCAATGCTGGACTGTTTAGTCAGTTCACGTTGCTGCTGCAGTAGAGTCGGTCTCTCCCTTGCTGGGTTTGAAATAAATCCCAAAGTGAGCATGGCATGGAGGCTCTGCCTCATCCCAGTGTCCAGGGCAGTACAGGAACACCATTAACTGACTCATTTTTTTTAGCATCTGCCCCACTTTTACCCATGGGTGCCCTCAGCCCCTGCTTACCCCTTTTGCTGTGGGTAGTTCTTTGGCAGCCCCGGCACCACTGGCCACACTGAGATCAATGCTGGAGCCCCACAGCCCTGGGAGTTTTCCTTCCTGGTAGTTCCAGCTGTCTCATTCATGTGTCTGCAGCTGGTTGTGCTGTGGCTGTGGCTCTCCTTGGTTTCAGTGTGGATTCTGCACCTTGGAGATTCATTTTATTCAGAGCCATTTATTGGGCTGTTCACCTCCTGGAGAGAAAGCATCAAATGTGACAGGCAGCCCAGGGCCATAAATCTGTAAGCCAGATTCTATGAAATGTGTAATTGTAACTCACAGTGCCCTCCAAACAGTTTTATATTTTTTTCTCTGACTAAAAGGAAGCCTGGAGTTCCCATAACTCACAATTATTTGCATGCAGCAGTGTCAGGCGAGATCTGATGGAGGTTGGATCTGTCAGTCACTATTAAATGTGATGTCTGGGTGCAGCTGCTTGCTCTGAGGCACTTTTAAACCTTGGGGCCAGACACTGGAGGGCTGTAGCAGCAAAATGGTCACGGTGCTTTGATACCACCTCCCTGAGGCAGTCAAATGCTGCTAAATGCAGCCTGTTGTGGTGTGAACGTCCTTACACACCCAGCCAGAGGCTTCTTCTGAAGAGTCAGTGGGAAAATCTGTGTCTCTTTGTGTCCCCTGGGGATAATCCAGTGTCCCTTGGGGTCTCCTGGCCCTGATCCAGCTCGTGGCATGTTGTTCTGCCCCTCTTTACTGTTTTGCTCTCTCACAGGGTGTCCCAGAGAGCGAGAGGAGGAGCACGAAGGCTGAAAGCGCTTGGCTTTTCCGCATGTGGTACAACTTCGACCACAAGTATCCTTGGGCAGCAGTGGGTGTGTGCTGTCAGACCCCTCTCATGGGGCCATGAGTTCCTCCCTACTTACAGAGGAGCCAGTGCTTGCTTTCCTGTGACATTGCTGTGTTTTGCTTTGCACCTACTCGTGTCTGTGGCTGCAAGAAATGACAATTTCCACCCTCTGTCAGTGAGAAGGCAGCAGCAGTTCTGTTCAAAGTTGTGCTCTCCAAGATTGGCATCCTGGGGGTCCTTAATCCCAGGGGCAGGTGGGCAGGAGAGGATGGGGGTTTTAGATCTGTGCCTCTCCTCCCTTCCAGATGCTGTGAATTAGTGGAGGAGCAAGGTGAGGTTGAGTGGCACAGGGACAAGCAGTGCTGCTGAGCATCTCACCAGGACTGTGTCCTGCTGTCTTTGGTTGCATTCTCATTGCTCACCATTACAACTGCTATGCTTCCACACATTTGTGTTCCTTTTCTTTCTGTGATTTCCTCACAATGCCAAGTCTTTCAGTGCTGCCCTCCCAGCCCTTTACTCACCGTCATGGCCCCATTCCTCTTTTTTCCTTAACCCTCTCCGTAGCTATCTAAAGCCTCTCCTGACACACAGTGGTCCCCCTCTGACCACCACACTCCCAGGGTGCTGTGGACCTGTTGCCCGGTGCCTGACAAGCCCACAGGCGTACGAGGTGAGTCCTTTAGTGTCCTTTCTGTCACAGTGTTGTGGGTTTGATGTGTTTATTTTCTCTTTTGGATGCTGCTCTGCAGTGTCAAGGTGGGAGCATGAGGGAAATCAGGTATTGGTGCTGATGGATGAGCTAATTCCCATGAGTATTTTGCTTTTCCAGCCTGCTGTTAGGTCATGGAGGGGTTTGGGGTGTATTCATGGTGGTTCCTCAGTGACTGGTTCCATGAAGTTGTCACAGCTGTCCTTCCCCAGGCCCAGCTGGGAGGACACACAATTCCCTGTCCCCTGCTTGCTTCCAGCCTTACAGCTGAGCCATTCCTGCAGCCCTTTCAGCTGCATCACTCACTACCAGAAAGGTAGCCAGTATTGCAGTGCCCAGGGGCCCCTTGCAGTGGCAGCTGTCCGTGCCAGGAGTCTTCTTGTCCTATCTGCACAGTATCAGCATCCTGACAAACCAGAAGATGGCTGTGATGGATCAGCAGTGCAATTCCTATGCTCATGAGTATGGCTAAAGCCACTCAGTGCTGCATTCCCCACGTACCTGGCTATGGCACCAGAAAGAAGAGAGCTGGGAGAGCCCTTTTAGGCAGTCTGCAGAGAAATTCTGCATGCTGTGAGTCACCTGGGCTCTGAGACGTGTGTGTGCCACGTCTGGCTCTGGTCAGGGTGCAGGAGAGCCTGTGGCTCTGTGCCTGTATCTCTGCTCAGTCACCATCACCATGCAATTGTAAACAGCCATTCTGGAAGAGTTTAACAGCACTTTCCTGCTGTTTGTTCCCCAGAACCAAGAGCAGCTGAAGGACGATGACTCCGACCTCATTCTCAACGACGGGGACATCAGCCTGACGTACGGGGACTCCACGGTGAACACCGACTCGGTGGCGTCCAGCGGCGCGTCCCGGCGCTTCGTGGGGAACAGCTCCGAGGACGCCCTGGACCGGGAGCTGGCTTTTGGGGACCATGAACTGGTGATCCGGGGAACGCGCCTGGTCCTGCCCATGGACGATTCGGAGCCCCCCTCAAACGTCCTGGATAACGCGAGACACGGCCCAGCCTAAGGTTGCTCGGTTTAATTGACAGTAATATTTGCATATATGATCAAGAAGTATGTACTACCTAAAGTCTAATGCATGTCTCAAAATGTCTAAGCTGTATAAATATTATTTATATGGTGTCAAAAGAATATAAATATTCTCTGCCAAGCACTTGTAAAGAACAAGCTGCAAATTTAAGTTAAAAACTGTGTTGACTGCACTATGTAGGGTGGAACTGTTTTAGCGTCAGAGTCTTTTGCACACAGTGAGCTTTGTTAATGTGTGATTTGATGAAGGGTTTAGTTCCCAGTGGGTGAGTAAAGGAGCTGTGACTCCCTGTTCATCCTCTGAACCTGGGAGAGGAGGGTAGGGAGTTGCTGGTGAGCAGTGGAAATTACTTTCTAGTCTGATGAGGGTTGCTGAGTTTCTTTTGGTCTCTGATCTTTGGATAGTCACGTTTGAAATATCAGCAAAAAATCTGCTCACAGACCCTCTTACCAGGCAGTGGACGGTGATAAAGTTGTTTCACTGTGGGAACCTGGAGACTTTCTGCTTCCTAGTGACCCTCTGCCCAAGCCCTGCTTTAGTGGGCTCATGGCAGGCCCCAGCCAAAGCTGACAGCACGGGCTGTGGGTGTCCGGCTGCCCGGATGGGAGCAGGAGAGAGGCATGGTTGGTGTCTGTAGTTGTGTTCAGGAGAAGGAGGCAATCCCACAGAAACTACACCAGGCGTGCACAGATTTTAGGTCTCACTCCATCTTTCAGCTGTGGCTCAAGCAGCTTTCTTGAACCAGCCATCAAATCCTCTTTTGGCAACTCAATTTCACGTTTGGAAAGCGGCCGTGTCGTTGCGCGGGCGAATCCCTGTCCTGCGGTCACAGATGTAGCCAAGGTGTGCAGAGCTGCTGCGGCTGCACATGGGGCTGTGGAGCACAGCCAACCTCAAACTCCAGCTTTAAGGCTGCAGATCCACACGGTACCTCCGGAGATCTCCAGGGGCATCCAGCTGGTACTGAAGGGGAGCTGTCCGTCCGTCCGTCCGTCCTCCCGCAGAGTCAGAAACCATTGCACTTTGTTTGGTAACTCCTCAGCATGCTGTGTGTCTGCAGTCCCCACCCGACCTTTCTTGTGTCTCTTATCATTTAATGAGAAATGTTTGTGAGTTGATTTTTTGGTTTTAATTTACGTTGTTTATTTTTCAAGGATGAGCACAGAACAATTTGCGATTTCACACTAGTGTTAAAGGATTTATTCTGTAGTTATGGGAATGGCTAAAGGTGCAGTGAAACTGCTAACCCTGACATCTTTTTTATCCTGGAAAGGGGGAATCATGGAAATTTACTGTATGTAATTTTATTGTCTATTTTATCTACAGTTTTTCTATACAAACCTTTCAGGGTTACTGGTGCACTACAGGCCCATTCTGGAGTTAACCCTCTCCAGAGGACTTAAACAGAGATATTTGAAATGAAAATACATGAAAGAGAGCCAGGTGAGTCCGAGCACTCACAGCTCCCATTAGCTGTCTTTGGAACAAACTCTGCATCTCTCAGGATCTGACCCTGAGGCCTCAGAGCAGTGTCCCCACAGCTGTTTTCCCCAGCACCACCTGAGAGTTGGAGGAGACAGAAAATCCTGAAGTTTCAAGTGTATATGTATAGTTAAGAAAATAAATCTACACGGTTTGTTTGGGTTTTTTTTTTTCATTTTCTCAGGTCTAAGTAACATTGCCTTAAATTTATGGATGTGAAATGATAATTATTTTGGCAGTTTATCCCCAAGAAAATGCTTTCTTTCTCCTTCTGAACAAAATGTGTAAGTGTTGCCATAGGACTTCCCTAGAAGGGAGGTAATGCTCTGTTTATATTTGGATATATTTGGGGCATCTTCCTTGCACCTGTAAATGGCATCCCGCTGTTAACAAAGCTGTTGGATTAGCACTGGCCTTTGTTTCCTACTATGCAGGAATTCCATAAAGTGAGTGTGCATTTTATATGATGTCTGTAACTTAACTTCATGTGTTTAAAAAAACAAAAAAAGGAGAAAAAAAAAGTAGAAACCTGTTGATTTTAGGTTTACTGCATCACTTCTACATCCTGTTTTTTGTTCGTTCTGCCTTTTTGAAGAGGTATGATTAATAACTACCTCTTGTTTTTTCCTGTATAACCTGACTATGAATTCAATTTACAGAGTTGGTGCAGCTGGAGGTGCAGGACAGTTCTGCTGGCCCAGGGCTCCCTCCCAGGCATTCCCAGCTGAGGTGCAAATTTGCTGCAAGGTGGCCACAAGCTGATGTTTTCCCATGGCTGTGGTAGCATTCCTCTCTTCCTCTGACTCTTTCACTTCAGTAATTTATCCACTCACTGTAAACTTGCCAGACACATTACCCATAAGCCTCAGCTTTTGACACCAAGAGCAGTTCAGTTACATGAAAGGAAAAAAAGTGTAGCAATGGTGATTTTATGGGTTACACTATGATCCATATATAATATAACCAGGACTGTTTTGAATAGCCTTAGTCGATGAATGAATTTAAGCTTAAATTAATGAGTGATTTCATAAATGAATGGGATTCATCCTCAGCTGATTATTTCCTGTGCTGGGAATGCCTGGTGTGCAGAGGCAGAGCCCTGACGCTTTGTGCTGCAGATGGAGCTAAGGGTACCTTGGAAAATCAGGGCCTGAGACCTTTGCCAAATAGATAACACAGCCCTGAGGAGGAACTTTACAGTTCCCACAAAGATTTAGAGAAGGTGCCCTTCTGCTGTAAATTGAATTTCCATGGGTTTTGCACATGAAAAAGCATTGTAGGTAAGGTTATGATTTGTACTGGTACTGTCGATTTGTGTGGTAATGGCATTAACCCCGTAGCTATGGTGTTTGTGCAGCTGATCTGTGATAGCTGATGATCACTATTGGACCTTCTGTTTACACTGACTAAATCCTTTACTGTTGCGTTGTACTGTGAAAGAAGGATTATGGGCCTATAAAAGATGATTTTTTTTTTTTTTTGGAATTGTGTGTACCGTTTCATTAATTCACACGGAAATAAATCTGTAGCAAAGTGACCACGTGCCACTGGACCTTCTGAGAGCAGTTTGTTCATGGCCTTTGGCTGCAGCCACGGATGCTGACCCCAAGGACTGGAGGGCAGCTGGGCTGGGTGCACACTCTGCCTTCAGCCCAGCTCCTGGGACACTCTTGGAACAGTGCTGGGGAGCAGAGCCATGCTGGTTGCCAAAAGCTCCTCCAGGAGCAGCAAATCCAGCTGGGACAGTGCTGCTCACTCCCAGCTCTGGGGCAGGGAGTGGACCTGCACAGAGGTATCACCGTGGGCTGTTTGCAAAATCAAGGTCCCTGAGCTTTGCCAGGCTTTTATATCCCTGGGATTGTTGAATTTGCACTTGGGCTCCTGGCTGGTGATTCTGCCCTCTGACTCCCACCTGTACCATTTTTTTGGTGCCATGTGCTGAAAAGGCAAGTTGTTCAAGTGCTTTACATCCCTTCAGTACGGAGGGCACCTCAGAAGTTTCAGGAATCTCTTTCTGAGGGCTTTGGTTTGCAAAGGACAGCTTTCATCCCTTGGATGGTGTAAAACCACATTGTCACAGCTGTGCCTGGCTGCAGGAGGATGGTACCCTGATAGGTATGTACCACACTTAATCTGCCACCCATAGCAGCTGAGGGGGTGTCTGTGCTGCTTTCCAAAGGGACTGTGGCCTTTGTGTGGGGTGGTGGATCCTGAGCTGTCCTGCTGGGCTGTCCCAAAACTGAGCCTGCAGCTCACAAAAGCTGTGAGTGAGAGGTGCATGCCTGGCATCAGCTGCTCGTGGGTGGCCTGTGCTACTGGAAGTCACAGCAATGGGACAGGAGACAAAGGTGTTATATGATTTTCTTGCTAGGAAGTGATGCTAATACTGCTGTGCACTCCCACCTCAACATCCTGACAGAATAAACAGCACTAATCCCACTGGACACGTGCTGTCCAGCCCAGCTGGGGTTGGACTCAGGCACGTAACTAAAGCACACAAGGGTGTCATTTAGCAATTGAAGAAATGCCTTTTGGCAGCCCTTCACCTTCCCAAACCCTCCCAAGAAGTGCAGCAGACCCCTTCAAATGTACCATTTCCTTGAAAGAAGGTGTGATTCAGGCCCCTCACCACTGGTGAGTGGTATCCCCAGTACCCAAAATGCAGCTGGGATCCTCTGGTCTGTATCCAGCCTCCCCAGCCCAGGCAGTGCAGCTGGGCACGCCCTGGGATGGGCTCCCTGTGCCAGGAGCTGGCGCCTCATATCAGCCATGCAAGCGTGTTTTGGATGGGTGCTGTTCAGGGGCACAGCAAGCAGGGACAAGGCAGTCCCCTGCATGGTCTGGGGAGGGGGATTTCCCCTGCAGGGAAGTGCACAGACCTGCCATTTGCTGATTATCCCTGTTTTATTAGTTGTGTTCAGTCTGAGCTGATGAGGGGCAGCTTTCAGTCAGTACCATCTGTCCACCTTCGTGTGGGAATCAGTAAAGTGCTGGGAAATGGGCCAGCACTGGCTATCTACAGCCTCAAAAAAATCACAGGGCTGTGTTTAGAGCAATCCTGTATTGCTGTGCCCAAAGCCACAGAGAGTTCTGCACCCTTGGCTCTGCATTTCCACATCATGCTGTGGCTGCATCTATATGAGGTAAAATTTAAATAAAGCAAGGCTTTGATTCTTCTTTATCTCATCATGGCCTGCAAGGAGCTCTGGTCCTTGCTGGGTCCTCTAGATGGCAATATTGGAAAGGACAGCAACTGTCCATCACCGCTGTGTCCCTGCAGGTCCCGGCCATCAGAGCCCAGCCCACCCAGCTCCAGGGACCTCCCCTGCCCTGCCGGGCTCACCAGACCTCAGGAACCTGCTGAGTCCTCACCAGCACAAAGGACAGGAGACCCTGCTGGACACCGACTGCTCTGACACCCTCAGCCCCTGGCAGGAGCCACCACCTTCTCAAACCCCTGGAGTATGGAGGAGCTCACACACATCTCCCCTGTGCCTTGTTTCCCCCTTTAATCCCAGATGCTTGTTGGCCATTTTTTTCCCTACTAAGCTTCAGAATGATGAGTTTAAGGCCAGTGGCCACAAGCTGACTGCAGGGTGAGTTTTTTGGTCAGAGATGAGCAGCAGCCCTTGCTGGAGCCCACAAGGGCACCTTCCCCACGAGCTCCCCGTGTCTACAGGTGTGTGTCCCACATCACCTGGGCACTAGGCCATTCCTAGCACTAGGCTTTGCTGACATCTGCAGCCAATTTGTGGTCATCATGGCTTCCTGCACTGTTGCAAGAGGACTTTCTCTTGTCACAACTCCAAAAGAGTGTTTCTCACCAGATGTGGGGAGTTTTGTGAAAGAAGCTTCTTGGTGAGGTGAAGATGCCATCTGAGATGGCCTCTCAGATGCCAGTAAGCCCAAATATAATCTCACAACAGTAAATGAAAAAAAAACTCTTTTGGCCACACATCTGTGATTGGAGAATAATTGGAAGGCGAGGCAATTAATATGGAAATGGAGAAATGGTGTCCTTGCTGACAACCCTAACAAAATCTGCCAGGCTGGTGAGGGAACCCAGGGACTGGGAGTGTTTGTGTACTCTCTGTGTCCAGTGCAGGCGTAGCACAAACCCTGCCCAGCACAAACCCTGTGTGTGCCCCCTGCTTTCCACCTCCCTCACTCAGCTGGGAGCCGTGTGTGTCTCACTTATCCCAGAGGCATTTGCAGCACACCTGGTGCCTGCAGCCAGGTTAACCCCAGAGGCTGCTTTGCACCTCGCTGGTGGCACTGGGGACAGTCTGGCTGGCAGGGGCAGCCCTGGGGACAGTCTGGCTCCTGGTGCTCTGTCCCTGCCATGGCCAAGCAGGGAGTGGCACAGCAGCTCTGATGTCCCTGAAAGCCCCTGGAGCTCAGATAAGAAGAAAAGCAAAGTCTCAGGGTGCTGCAGAGGTGAGGTGTCGGGGTGAGGCTGTTTCCCTTCCCAGCCAGGGAAAGCAGAATTCCAGCCTGTCACCACTCAGGGCTGCTGGAGGTCTGCTCTCAGAACAGTGTTTGGGGGCTCTGGAGCATGTTCCTTTGGGACTTGCAGTCCTTAAGCAGCCCCTCTTGGTGCTTTTCCTATCTCCAGCCCTCACAGTCCCTGCTCTTGGAACCTGGGTCAGAGCTACAAATCTCTCAATGAGTGCAGGAGCCCTGCAAGGTTCAGGATTCTGGGGTAGCAAAGCCTTGAATCTGTTGTCCAATATTTAGACATGTGTATACACAAAAGGATTGGGTCTTTATTAATTGTTCTTTCATAGGAAATTCCACCAGCTGTCCTCCTCCCAGGGGTGCCAGGGATGCTCCAGCCCCAAGGAGCCCATATATGGTTGCAATCTCCTAAGGCTGCATGTTCCACAATAGTGTGGTCATGGCTACTTTTAAGGATATGTGTGAACATTGCTCCCTTTCCTGTGTGCATAAGCTCCCAGGAATGTGGGAAAAGATTAAAAATGTGCATAAATTAAAGCTGTCAGCTCTGTACAGCATGTCAGCCCTTCCACCTGCAGCAGCCAGGGCAGTTCTGCCAGCCTGCCCACACGGGTGCTGGGCAGGGCAGGGCAGGCACTGCAGGGCAAAGGATGCTTTGAGAATAGGAAAACACCAACTGGCTGAGCATGGAAACACTTGGCAATGTAAATGTGCCCGGGCTGAGGCAGCAGCAAAGATTTTTTTCTTACTCTTCCTCCTCTCAGCACTGGTCTGAACCAAAATGTACCTTCTCTGGGTAGTAGCTCCAGGGGTATGACCTTGAAACCAGCTAAGGACAGCAGGTCTCTCATCCTCACAGCATCCTCATTCCCTGCAGTGCCTTGAAGTATCTCCTCTGCACCCTTTGATGATGGATGGCTGAATCTGCTCTTCTGTGATTCAACTCACTCTTAGAATTCCCACAGGTACAAGAGAAAAGAGAACAAGAGATGCAGCATTGGTTGATTTTCCCTTTTTTCAGGTAGTTAATATTAATCACTGGTGCTTTGGATGTGCTATGTGAATTCTCACAGGTTCTGAAGCTTTTGACATCTGCAATAAGAGAGAATTGGAAATGGCCGTGACAGATGGGCCAGGTTTAATGCAAATTTCTTCCCTTCTCCATGTACTCTGCCATTAATTTTTAGCTTTGAAATAGCCCTGAACATCCTAAAGCTGTTTAGCTAAATGATGTCTGAGTGGTCTGAGGTCACTATTTGCATTGGTGTCCATTTCTCAAAGTGCAAAATCAATGGGCCAGCTCAGGTGACACAGTTCTGAAACTGCACAGAGTATGTCTGGAATATGTTTTCCACCATGGGACCCCACACCTGTGTCTGCTGCTCACACAAAAATGTCCAAATTCTTACAAAAGGCAAACAAATTTCCCTTGTGGTTGGTTTCTGCTCTGCATGGGCTGGAGCTCTGTTGCTGAGATATTTGCTGTGTTATTCCTCAGTTCTGGTGAGATGCCTAAAGGGCTCAGGGCTATTGTCGTGCTAGAGAGAAGCCAGGCCTGTGGAACTGTGACATTCCTGAACTCAGCTCCATCAGGGACTTGTTGCTTCAGCTGCAATCTGTGCTCCAGTGACAGAGCTGATAATAGACACGGCGCTCGTGACAAGGGTGTAGGGGTTGGGTCAAAAAACTGCCTGGAAAAAATGGATCATCCTGGCTTTACAGATATTCAGTTTGAGATTCCAGAGCTGGCATTTGGCCTCGGCAGTGCTGGCAAGACTGACTTCCATTGCTCCAGGGAGGAGAGCCCAGCTGGGGCCAGGCAGGCCTGGCTGGAGCAGTTCTGTGTGCAGGGCTGGCTGGGCTGGCACGGGAGCAGAACTGCTGTGGATACACACAGGCAGGGAAGGATGCACTGGCTCCTCAGGCTGGGAAAAGGAGCACCCCCTGGCCTCCCCAGCAGTGGATGTGGCTCAGGACACTGAGTGGAGATGATGGTGCTGCTGGAAGTCCTGGAGCAGCACAGTTAATACCTGCACTCCCTGGCCGCCCAGCCTCTGCAGCAGAGTAAAGCTGAGGCCGGCGTGTAAATATTTATAGCCAGTTACCAGGTTTCATATTTGGCCAATCCCTCTGTCCCTCCTGGCTCCTGCCACTGGATGTTTGTGGCTCTGGGTTGCCAAGGACACTGGCAGGGGCAGGATCCTGTCTGCAGGGAGCCAGGGGCAGTGCCCAGGGCTCGGAGTGACCCTTCCTGCAGCCAGAGCTGCTTCTGCCTCTGCTGCCTCTGCACAGCAGCCCCTCCCAATCCCCCTGCACCTGCACCCAGCCAGCAGCTGCACGAAGGGTCCAGCCCTTCCCAAAACAGCCCCCCAAATTTGGGGGCCTCATCAGCCCCCCAAAGGGCAGCACTTCCCACTGCCCAGCTCAGGTTTGCTTCAGGGAGGTGCAAAGGGAATGTGCAGCACCCAGAGCGCTTTTTGTCTTGGGACATGCCTCTGTCACCCCTCCTGGCAGGGAGCTGCTCTCCTGAGGGGCTGGTTCATCAAAATCTAAGTAGTCTGTGCACAATTTTTGTGTTCTTCCTCACATCCAGAATACCTAATGCCAAATATTTTTCCCTGCTGTTGGTTCAGTTTCTTCTGTTCCCAACTCTCACTTGAGCTGCTGAGGGAAAAAAAAAATCCCAATCTGCTTTTACTGAAGAGATTTATTTCAGTTTGGAAGTGGCAGGAAGACAACTTCTCTGTAGCCATGCATATGTCTGAGATCTTTCTCTTGGGTCTCTCATTTTGACTTCAAATCATCGTTAAATCAATTTTCTTCAGTAGAACTCAGCAAAGAAGTGAGTTCTGTCATTTTTACTTAAGAGATGATTCCCAGAAAATTTGGTTAAACCAAAGGCAACACACCCATGCTCCCTTTGTGCCAGCTAAACTAAGCCAGTTGCAAATCCCATCTGACTGGAAGGAGAACAAAAGTCCAGCACAGACAAATCTCCTTCACAGCTGGGTATCAAGTCTAAAATCTTTTGTTGGAGAAAGCTGCCTGACAGCTATTTACTGCAGCTCCTTCAGCACACTGAGCTCAGGAAATTGCATTCATAATTTCCTTAGTGCCAAGTTGTTTGTAATTTTCCCATGACTATTTCTTTTTTTGTTTGTGAAACAAAGCCTCTGGAAATCTTGCACAAATTTTCTTTTTGCCTAAGTGTGAAGCTAACATGAAGTGTATAGTGCAATGGGATACCACTCCCTTGATTTGTTTGGCATAAAGAATAAGAACCCCAACCTCATTTGTGACTAAGTTTTCCATCAATAGTCTTATAATTTTAATGCAATCTGTTTTTTCAGCAAAGAGAAAATTGATCAGATACAGAAATTCAAAATGCTCATCTGGCCAGCGCTGTTGGACACAAGGAGAAAGCAGAAAAAGTGGGAAGGTGTGACCTGGCTTTTCCACATCACCATCAGAGCAGGTCTGAGCAGTACAATTCCCAGGGCCATTATGTAAAAGAAAAAAGGTTTTGATTTCTGCAGAGGCACTTGCATGGGGTGAGCTGGGCTGGTGCTCAGCTCCAGCCCTGGGACAGAGCTCATCCAGAGCCTTGGACATGTGGCTGCTTTCCCCACTTGGCTCCTGGTGTAACCCTGGGCACCACAGGGGTTGTTTAGGTGGTACCTTGGAGCACACCAAATTTACCCTTTGCACAGATTCAGATGCCATTAACTACGACACTAAACTTGATTTTCACTGGCATTGATTGTGAGTCACAGAAAATCACTGTGTAGGAGCCAGCAGAGCATTTAAGACTGCCCAGCTCGAGGCTTTGCACCCAGAGGGACAAGGACACGCTGCTGGCAGGTGCTGGAGGGCTGGGCTGTGACTGCACCCATCCCACGGACTGCAGGGTGCTGTGGCAGCAGAGGAGCTTTGTGTGACGTGAAGACTCCTCAGCTCAAGGCTTTGCACCCAGAGGGACAAGGACACGCTGCTGGCAGGTGCTGGAGGGCTGGGCTGTGACTGCACCCATCCCACGGACTGCAGGGTGCTGTGGCAGCAGAGGAGCTTTGTGTGACTCTATTGCAGTGGCTCCAGGTCTCCAGCTCTGCTCTGGAACCAGAATCTTCCCCATGGGGTACTTTTGAGTCTGAACGCTTGTCCTTTTGCTACCTGTCCCTTGTTGCAAAGCCTGCATTTCAAATTTTCATGTGTCTTTCCCTCCCTAGGAGGGGAAGCACAAAATGCTGTTATGTCTTTGTGTGCACACAGGACCCTGAGGGACACTGAGCACATCCCTCCCCGGGGGTCATGCAGGTGATCAAACCAGGGACTGCAGGCACCGAGCACATTGCTCCTTTCTGAGCCAGCATTCCCAGCAGCCCTGGAGCCAGGCAGGCATTGCCTGAGGGGCTGATCTTGTCACCCTGCCCAAGCCAAGCAAACAGTTTGTACCATGATGGGGAATTTAATTTTGGTGCCCTGAGCTGCAGCGAACACTGTGAGCCCCAGCCCATTCTGTGCCTGTGCCTCATCTTCAGGGAATGATCTAATCCAATTGTATGTGTTTCTTTGTGGTCCTCAGCTTTTTAATTGATTTGATTTAGCTGCAGACTCAGGCAAAATGAAATTTGTCATGCTTTGAAAATTTCCTCTGCTATTAAAATGTGTATTTTACTTATGTTAGTCTGTGGGTACCTCGAATGATTTTTTTCTTAGACTAAAATCTAAAGCTAAAATTAATAAAGAAACTTAGTTTTGGTTTGATGCCTGGAAGTCATCTTTTTAAATCTGGAAGAAGAGTCTTGCACCAAGGAAAAAGATCAATATTAGGGTAATTATGTATACTAAGATAAAGATATACATGTGTCTATAATATGTATCATCGCAAATCCTTTTGCTCTGTTTGAAGGAAAACCTTGTATTACATTGCTTTTTCTTTACCTCATTGCTATTAGAAGCCTTTGTTAAATCTCTCTCAGTAGGTATCCACCCAGGAATTGATAACTGATAAGGACCAAGAACCAAACCTCTTCTGAAATTTTATCTGTTTGGCCTATGCAAATACTCAAATATTTGATGGATTCCTGTTATTGTTTAATGTCTGGCCAAGGTGTTTGCTGGAAGGGCCAAAGTCTGGAAACACTTAAACAAACTGCCCCAGCAGCTGTTGAAGTCAATGGAAATTTACTTGACTCCGGCAGAGGGTGGCTGAAAAGCTCTGGAGATAGCGGTAGCTGGGGAGCAGCAAAGCTGGGTTTTGGCCAGGCTGCTCCCCACACTCCAGTCTGTGGGCTCTGCTCGGGTTTGCACAGACCTGGGGCTGGTGTCAGAGCTGGGCACTGCCAGGGCTGCCCTGTCCCATTTTGTGGGCTGTGATCAGGTTTGCACAGACCTGGGGCTGGTGTCAGAGCTGGGCACTGCCAGGGCTGCCCTGTCCCAGGGTCGGGGGGCAGTGCCCGTGGCCACGAGCTGCCTGCTGCTCCCACATCCCTGCTTGTGATCCAGCAGGAAAAACACCAGGACCCAGCACATGGATGTGGGTGGAAATGCTGAAGTTCAAACAACCGTAGAGCAGAAAACCTCAAGCCCTACCCTTGGCAGAAAACCTGGTGTGTTTGAATAGCCCCTTGCAGGCTGCAGATAAATAGCTGTGACTGCTGCCAACATTCCTTGAAAACTTAAATTGTTGCTGGAAAGACAGTTGGAAACCTTAGTTTCTCCTGCCTTTTCCAAATGTAGCCTTGCTACAGTCAACAGATGGGTCCATTCCTGCAGGGCTCTAGTGCATCATCTTTTATAAATGGAGTCACCTTTGTAATTTTCCATGCACAGAAGGAGCAACTTGTTCTGGGAGAAGCATTTTGGACTCTGCCAAAGGACGCCAAGAGGGCTGACACGGCTGCTCCTCTTAATCTGATAGCTGAGCCATCCCTGCAGCTGCTTTTTAAAGGTGGGGACAATCTTTAGCTAGATCCCTTCTCCATGTGCAGATTCTGGTGTCACTCAGGAAAATCTGAATAGCAGTGATGTCACAACACAGCCACTGTAATTACTCATGGGCTTATTCACCAGCAGGCTCTCAGCAGGTGATTGTCCTGCAGCTTTTGGAAATCTCCTTTGATCTGTTGATCCAGGTTTGCTGATGGTATCTTAGGGCTGTGCTACAGAAATACTTGGACACTAAATTGCGGAAAGCTGAGTAGTCTTGTGCATGTCACCTAATACAATCATAATCCTTTTTTTGTGGCTTGCTGTTTTACCCACTAAATTAAAAGAATCACAGAATGATAAAGGCTGGAAAAAGCTTATCTCGAGTCCCACCATTAACCCAGCACTGCCAATCCCAGCTCTAAACCAGGTCTTTAAGCACCACCTCTGCAGGGCTTTTGAACTCTCCCAGGGCCAGTGGTTCCACCACTTTCCTGGGCAGCCTGTTCCAATATTTGACCACGCTTTGAGAGGAGAAATATTTCCTAATATCCAACCTAAACCTCCCGTGGTGCAACTTGAGGCCAGGACAACTTGGTCCTTTTCTGGTTTGCCCAGCCAGTGATGAAGAAGAACCCACTGATGCCCCTCAGCAATTTCACCCTCACTGCCTTGCACGTGTGTGATTTCCAAACCACGCTGACAGGAAGGACTGCAGCAGAAGCACACAGATGTCTGTGTTTTGGCAGCCTGGCTGCTCCCACTGGGGACCACAGCCCACGCTGTGTGGCCAACAGGTTGTGGTGCTCTCCTGCGCATCAGTTTGCAAAGCAGTGTGTTGTGTATTTAAACTCCATGGAAAAGGCTTTGCATCACTGATGTTTCACCACACCGTTCCAAACCTTCCATAGCCCCTCCCTTCCTTACTCCCAGAGAGGAATGACTCTGAAGTGTTTCAGCTTTTCCATTACTTTGCCTGCCTGGAGACTTTGTGCTGATGGCTGTGAGGTAATTAGCTGGTGTCAGGTGAGTTCCAGCTGCCTGCAGGGCTGAGGCTCCATCTGGATCCCACCAGTGATCCCCAGGGCAGCAGAATGGTGGGAAGGCTGAGGGTGTGGAGACTGATGGACCTCTGTCCCTATTTTTTTTTTCTTTTTTTTTCCTCTCTCTCAGATCTCCTGAAGTTATTCACTGTGGGGCAAGGTGTGCACCTGGGGCTGAGCACAGACTTTGGAAAAGTCAGAGGACACATTAAGGAGGGAGCCATCCCTGGGACCTCAGGGGATCAGCTCTTCAATATGACAGTTCTCCTTTCATCTGTGTGAGGCACAGGTGCTTTATATTCCAGAGGAAAAGGAACCCATTCAAAACACGATGGATGACTCTTACCCAGTCAGGGACATGGGAGCAGCCAGCCTGGGTGGCTGTCTCTGCTGGGAAGGCTTCCTGCTCTCAGGGGCTGGTGAAAGCAGGTGGTGAAACCTTACTCCCAGAGAGGAATGACTCTGAAGTGTTTCAGCTTTTCCATTACTTTGCCTGCCTGGAGACTTTGTGCTGATGGCTGTGAGGTAATTAGCTGGTGTCAGGTGAGTTCCAGCTGCCTGCAGGGCTGAGGCTCCATCTGGATCCCACCAGTGATCCCCAGGGCAGCAGAATGGTGGGAAGGCTGAGGGTGTGGAGACTGATGGATCTCTGTCCCTATTTTTTTTCTTCTTTTTCCTCTCTCTCAGATCTCCTGAAGTGATTCACTGTGGGGCAAGGTGTGCACCTGGGGCTGAGCACAGACTTTGGAAAAGTCAGAGGACACATTGAGGAGGGAGCCATCCCTGGGACCTCAGGGGATCAGCTCTTCAATATGACAGTTCTCCTTTCATCTGTGTGAGGCACAGATGCTTTATATTCCAGAGGAAAAGGAACCCATTCAAAACACGATGGATGACTCTTACCCAGTCAGGGACATGGGAGCAGCCAGCCTGGGTGGCTGTCTCTGCTGGGAAGGCTTCCTGCTCTCAGAAAAGCAGGTGGCTGGGTGGTGAAAGGAGGATGGAGCCTGTCAATTAGGGAATTAACAGGGCAGTGACCTGGGGAGTCAGTGTGGATAGGGAGTCAAGAGGGTTTGTGATGGTACCTTAAGCCCAAAATATCTGTATTCCTCAGACTGAAACTAGGAAGGGGGAAAGAACCTTTCCCAGCTGTTTGGGACTGTTGGGAGGGGGAAAAAACCTTTCCCAGCTGACTTGCACAAAGAGGGGAGAGGGGATAACAACTGGTAATTACTTTAATGAGGGAGATCGGTGATTATTTTCACCTGGAGCTGAGAGAAGGTCTCAGTGGTTCCCTGGGAGAGGAGAGCTCTGGAGGGTTTGTGTGTGGAGATTGTCTGTGAAGAGCTGCTGTGGTCCAGTGTGGCCATGGGGTCCCACCTCAGACAGGCAAGTGGGGCAGCTCTATCTCACACAGGGTGATTGTCACCACTGTCAGCCCTGACTTGGGGACACCATGGATAGGAGGTGTCACACCCAGCCCCAGCTTGGCATGTGGGGAGCAGGACAGCCAAACCCACCCGTGGGGCACGTGGTGAAGGGCATTCTGCATGGATTCACCCCAGGGTGATTTGTGTTCTGCATGGGTTCACCCTAAGGTGGATTGTGTTTGCATGGATTCACCCCAGGGTGATTTGTGTTCTGCAAGGATTCACCCCAGGGTGAATTATGTTTGCATGGATTCACCCCAGGGTGATTTGTGTTCTGCAAGAATTCACCCCAGGGTGATTTGTGTTTGCATGGATTCACCCCAAGGTTCCTTTTGGCTTCCTGGCCAAAACCAGGCCCCATGGTGTGGAAGGGTTTCCCCCTCTGTGGCTGCAGAGGAATTTAATGGAATCAGAGACCCAAAGGATGAATGAAAACACTTCTTTTTCTGCACTGGTGTGGATGATCATTGCTCTGGGGTGAGCCCTTTGCTTTGGGGTGTCCTGCCCTCAGGGCTCCTTGGAGAGCACTTGGCTGTGGAGCAGCCTCCCCACACCCTCTGCAAGCTCTCCCATCTCCAAATAAAGTTTCCCAGCAGATAGGTTTGAGTGAGTAATTCAACCAACTCAGTTTTAAGTGCTTCTGCTTATAGTTCATTTTGTTTGGATAGCTAGTCAAGGATGTACTGGATCATTGGAGTCCTTCTTTTTTAGATTTATTTCTTGTGTTTGCCAAAAATCAATTTGCAGGGTAATTGATTATCTTTCTTAGCAAGCACTGGTGCTAGCAGGGGATTGACTCAGAGTTGACTCAGTCCTTTGTAATGAGTTGTGTCATTCTTGCACTTTATTCTTCTTTAATCTGATGCTTTGGCAGAGATTTTTATAGTGCTCTACTGTATCTGCAATGTGGCAGTGCCCCAGTGCCTGCTCCTTGACTCTGGTTGCGTGCTGTCCTTGCTCTCTAAATCATCCAGTGCTCTTTTCCAAACAGAATAAAGCTGCTGCTGTGATGAGTGCAAGCTTTGGAGTGCTTAAATTCTTCTCTGTCAGGTGTACTGGTCATTTTAAGGCCTGATTTAAGGTCTGGTCCTGCACACACTCACTTTCTGGCAGGAGTAGCCAGACTGAAGATGGAGTAAAGCACTTGCTCTGTGCCACGTGCCTTTGCAGACCTTTGTTCTGCTTTTTTTTCTGGATGTGGATTGTGCACATGGGACTGGGTAGTGAATCCCACAGGGACCTAAAGGATGCAGCAATTGCAGGATGAGGCCTTGAGCTGCAATCCAACGAGAGCAACGAATTGCTCAAATAACAGCCTGCTCTGCTGTAACCAATGAGAGCCACATTAAATAGATGAATTTATTCTTTAGTTGCTACTCTATTAAGCTGACAGACAGGCTGCCTAGGAGATGCTTTTGATGGTATTTAGGATTTGGCCATGAACTCTCTAGTTTGTGTTGTATGTGGAAGGCATCTCATACTTTAAATAATTATTATAAAGTATCTAATACTTTAAATAAGTGTTAAATAAGAGGCTCCTGATAGCAGCCTGGTGACATTTCCTGCCGACATGGGATGCTTGTTACACTGCTGGTGGGCTGCAGGTGCCTGCTGTCAGGCACTCATCAGAGCACTTTGCTTCTCCAGGATGCAATATCTGGGAGGGATCTTCCAAGATGCAGCTGCAGAGGTGCAGGATTAGTCCCAGATATTCCTGTGGGGACATGGCTGGCCCTGGAGAAGGGAATCCTGTGGTACAGATGCCCCTGGAGCAGCACCCTTCCCACTCCTCTCCCCTCCTATTTCTGTTTATGCCAGAGGCAGGAGAACTCCTTCTTTGGAAAGAAGAAACCCCAGAGGAGCTGCCTGCAGGATAATTTTCCCGGGTGATGTTCTACAGTTGTGCAACATCTGGCTTGTCTTTATCCTCACACTCGACACCTCTGGTTTCTCCTGGAGCTCTTGCCTTGGTTTATCCAACTGGGAAAGCTCTGTCTGAATGTCCCATCCTCGATGGGCCTCACCTCTGGTCTCACCATGAATCCTGGAGCTCTGCAGCTGCAAACTCCTAACAAAGCTCACACCTGAGGGGCAGGGGGGTTCTGCTAATGTTCTTGTGGCTCTGATGGTTGGTTACAGCCACTAGAGAAAAGCTCTCATAATGGTGAGTAAGTTTCATGCTTGCTGGGGGAGCTGGTGGAAAAATGAGCTGGAAATGGGTATTTGGATTCCTTTGAAAATCAAGTGTAAACTCCAGTCCATAGTGATAAACGATGTTGGTGTTTCACATCTGGGTTTTATGCATGCCTGAAGTTGTTCTTGGCAAGTGGTGGCAGTCTGAGCCTTGAGCCTCAGGGCAGCCCAGTGTTCTTGTCCCTGCTAGGGGTGTTGTTGATGTGGATGATGCAGTGTTGGAGGAATCTATGGGACTTACCTGTTAAATGAAGAGAGACACAGAAAAATAGTAATGTTTTTATAAAGAGAATGCGTTTGCTCTTACACAATGTTTTTGTTTTACTAACAAAGAGAAATTCCTTGGCCCCAGTATAATGATCTGCTTTCCAGGGATACTGGTGCTGTGTCCAGCACACCTTCCAGCCTCTCCTGCCATTAGTCAGAAGCTCTGTGGTGCCTCTCCAAGGCACCACAAAAGCCTGTTTGTAGAGCAAGAGCTCCAACACAAGCACCTCTTGTTGAAAAACAAACTTGGTTTCTTGCTGGGCCATGTGTCCAATAGCAAAAGAATGGAACTAAGTGGGAGAAACTCAGAAGAATATAAAAATAATAAGGGATGGAAAAGGGAGAAAAGAAAACAAATGTGAATGCTGTGAGATTTTTCTGGCGTGTTGCAGCAGCACAGGCAGGCAGATTTATTTAAAATAGGAATGAATTGCTACCTGACAGTATTTTTTTTCATATTTGCTTTGAAGAAAATGCTCCTCTTTTGGCATTTTTTCTGTGCTCTCTTCAGCTGTATCCCCTCCCTCCCTTCAGACTTCTCACTTGAAATACATCCCTGCTGTTCATCGTGTGTCCTGCAAACTCTGTCTGTGAACCTGGAGGTGCTGTGTAACTGAGCTTCCAGGGAAGCCTTTAGCATTGAGAGAGGGTTGCTTGGACAGGACAGGCGAGGCATCCTCCTGCAAAGACTTTGTGCCTCATTTTCCTTGTCTGGGAGCGCAGCTGCTGGCACTTTTTGGGACAGCGGGGCTGTTCCCATCCTGCAGCATCCCGCGGTTCCCATGGCAGCGCTGCGCTGCTGAGGGGAGCTCGGAACATCTGCTGGCAAAATGCCATCGCTGCTTGAGGTTTTCCCCCTCAGGGACGGTGTAGTGACCCTGGGAGGAGCTCCCCACCTCCAGCATCGGTGCTCTGGGCTGGACTAACTTTTTTTTTTTTTTTTTTTTTTTTTTTTTTTTTTCCGTGCTATAAGCGCTGAAGCCGCGTCTCTCCCTCCGGCCGCCGCAGCGCTGCCCGGACCCAGGCGCTCCGCGTCCGCCCGCAGCGCTCGCTCCATCCCTGCCTTCCCCGGCTCCGGCAGCCCGTAAGAACATGATTCCCTCTCTGCCTCCCTCTGTGCCGCTCCAGCATCCTCTCGCCGAGCAGGGCAGGAGCGCTCCAGCATCCCACGCTCCGCAGATCTTTGGATTTCAGGGCTGGTGCTGGTCTTTGCTCTGCCGTGTGGCTGCTCTGCCGGAGAAGGGTTTGCGGAGAAGGGATGGGGAGTGGGAAGCCTGTGGGTGTGTAATGTTACTTCTAAAACACTTCAGCAGGCAATTTCTCTGTAGTCTACCGAGTTAAGCTCAGAAACTGCTTGTTTTGGGGGCTGTTTTGGAAATGGGATTTATCTACATTCTTGCTTCTGATTTCTCTTACATCCCCTTTTTCCTCATATGCATATCCTGGAAGGTGGTTGCTTTGAGCACTGGGGTATAAATACAACTTTTCTCTTTGCTTCCAAGTTGCACTGGTGCTTAGGGAGCATTTGCAGTGGTACTGAGTTGGGTAAGAGCTGTCAGCTCCGTGCTTTCCTGGGCAGGTGATCAGATGTGCCTCTTTGAGGCTTTTAGTGAGAGCTAAATAACCAAAGCAGAGACTGTTTTGTGGGCTCTCAGGTGATGTGAGGAACAATCCTGGGAGCAGCCTGGCAGTAACAGAATTGGGGAATATGAGAATGCAAGATTTTACTTAATAATTACCACACTTTCCTCTTAGTGTATTATGGAATGTCAGGCAGTAGCAGAGTTCCTGCAGCTGCACCCATGTGAATGCAAACACCTTTAGCTTTGTACAAATGCTGCACCCCTGTATTGAGATAGATTTGGGAAGTCACTTGCATGAATGAAGTTGTATTTGCCCGTGTGTTTGCAAGGTGGGTGTTTCTGTCATTAATCTTTTCTTTAGTAATTGGTCAAAAGATAAGTTAATGCGTGGGACTCTGGTCCGGTTTGTGCTCAGTAAGCAGGAGCCCGTTTGTGGTTGAGAATGGGATGTGACTATTTTTTAAACCACTGAAATCTAGCATGTGGAATGGGGAAAAATGTAAAAACAATCCACCTACCAAATAGCCTTTTACCCTCTTTTGAGAGGAAGAGTGTTTTTTTTAAAAACAACAACAAAAAAACTTCCGAAAGGAAACTGATAAAATTCTTAAGCCATGATGTACGAAGCAAATAGCTGATCAAGCAACCAAATATGGCTTTGAAACTTCAACTTTCTTTTGTAATGATAAAAGCACCCACATACTTCAGTGACAACACCCTTTTCTTCTTTTTCCCAAACACAGCATTCTTGAATACAAACCAGTTCCTAATTTTTCCTTAAGGAGCTCAGTATATAAAAATTCCTTCTTGACTAATACCTAAAAGAAAAATGTGGGTAGGTGTTTCAGAGCTGGCACCACAAGCGCCAAAAACCCCAAACCTCTCCAGATCTCAGTGCAGCAGCAAGGCAGTTGCTCAGATTTTGGACTGAGGAGCTCAGGGCTGGGATTTTACAGCTGGTTTCTGACGTGCACTGAGGAATTCTGGCTGGGGAAGGTTTTGGGGATTGGGCCCTTGATTCCAGCAGAAGTTTTTCCCTGCTGTGAGCAATGGCTTGTCTCCCTGCATGCTGGTACAATTCTCTGCTTGGGTGTAAACAGTGGCAGCTGTTCAAAAGGAGGCAATGTTTAGGGTACTCAAACAGTTGGAAATAAACACTCTCCTGCCTGTCTTGGCTGGCCTTTACTTCGGAAGCAGCCTTTCCATCGAGCTGTGCTGTGAATGGAAAATCCAGATATGTGGTAGGAAGCAGCTGGGAGAGCCCAGTCAGGTTCATGTCTGTGGATAAGGGAGTGATGCTGTAGGATGCCCTTCTTTAATCTAAATCCTTATCACATGAATGTGGCTTGCAGTCCACACCCACTGCACGAGGATGTAACAAAAGCTTTAAGGAATTGACCTCTTTGCCCCCAAGAAGGAACTTCCTTACTTCCTTCTGTATAGTTTGGTTGGAAGGGACCTTTAAAGGCCATTTAGTCCACAGGGACATCTTCAGCTAGGCCAGGTTGCTCAGAGCCCTGTCCAGCCTGGCCCTGAGCACTTCCAGGGATGTGGCACCCACCACCTCTGGGCAATCTGTGCCAGTGCTTTACTGGTTTTTCCAGTGTAAAAATCTCCTTTATTGTAGCTAGTCTTAACCTAACCTGTTCCAGTTTAGAACCTTTGCCCTTGTCCTGTTGCAGCAGACCCTGATAAAAAGTTTGTTCCCATCTTCCTTGTGAGCCCCCTTGAAGAACTGAAATAAAATATGGCAATAAAGCTTTCCCTTCTCCAGGCTGAGCAAGGGAGCAGAGAGGCACATGTGAGACACGAATAATACTGTCCCCTCAGCAGCAGCCTGGGTGAATTATGTTATTTTAAGTTTATTCACCAACCAGTGGAAGCATTGTGGGGTTTAGGTGGAAAATTCCTCTGATCTTTGCTGATGGGACAAGGATCACACAAGTTTGTGTTTAGCATTTCCCTTTTTGTGGCGCTGCTTAGCCCAGGGCCATTAAATGCAGCAATAAAAGCCTCACCACCAGCAATGTGCAAAGTTTGCTCAGGCTTTTGATTGGTTTTTATTTGATTGCTCCTAAATCAGAGCAGCTCCCTGGAGAGCCATGGGCAGGCTCTCAGGGTCACACAGAGGTGCAGATGTGTGGAGAGCTGAGCCAAGCAGTCCATGCCTGCCTGTCACCCTCGTGGTCCCCAGCCACTGCCACCTTGTGCCCTGCTGCTAGGAAAGCAAAGGTAGCAAAGCTGAGATTTCAGATTCAATTCTTTACCTTGAGCAGGGTGGACTCACTTCTACTTGAAAAGATCATGGAAATCATGTCTATATAATAAACCTTCCCATAACTGACCTGTGATTTCATAAAAAAAATACATTGTAAGTAAAAATACTACAGCTTGATTCCTTGGGATAGCTTTTTGTTTCATTTCTCTGTTACAGAAATGCAGACAGGGAAAGCAACAAAGCAGAAATGTCTGAGATCAGTCATTTTGTGTCTGATTTCGGCAGAGGGAGTGTGGGAGGAAGAAAGAGACCTCATATTTCACTTAGATACTCTGTTTGGAGAGGAGTTTTAAGCAGATGGCTCTTGAGACACTGTGACTCTAAAGAATTAAATGCTATTTAGATAAATGCATGCTTCCACTTCTGCAGTGTGGTTTTGGAAGGACTGTGTCATATATTCTGGCTTCAGTCCTTTTGTCCTTGAGTCCACTAAAACCCTGTTTGCAGCCACTTGGCTGGGTGCAGGACCAAAGGACTGGGGCTTCCCTGGGGCCCAGAGGCAGGACATAGCCCAGCTTGTTCCTCTCCCCACTGTGCTTTAACTGGGACTTTCTGTAGCTGAGCAGACCAGAGAATATCTGGGAATATCACCCCAGCTGGCTTCTGCAGGGAGGAATTGGAGCCAGGAGGCTGAGGTTGGTGTGTGATGAGCATTTCTCTCTGTGAAACCTCCCCAGGCCTGCAGGCAAAACTCTCCTACTAGAAATGGCTCATTTTGCTGCTCTGGGTACTTCCTGCAAAGGCTTTGCTGCTCTGAGCTGCTGTTGGAAAGCCACAGAAAAGCCCTGGATGGGGCAGTGCTTGCCCTCCCTGCAGCACCCACTGAGGCAGGAGCTGGCCCTTGGTGCTTCCAGGGGGATGCAGGGATGTGTAGTGCCAGGAATGCTGCCAGGGCAAAACCCTCCTCTCAGAGCTGGGGAGTGTGGTGGGACAAAGGGATGGATGGATGGATGGATGCTCCCTCTTCTGCTTCTCCAGCTTTTTCATCTCCCTCAGAATAGATGGGAAACAGGGTCTGTGTCCTATGGCAAGACAGGGCTAAAATTACATGTAAGGCTTTGGAGAATAGCAAAGTAGGACAAGGATTGCTTTATAGCCATGCTGGAATGGTGTAGACAAGGTTGGAAGCACTCTTTCAAAAAAAAAGCTGAACTAGAGTTCCCTGGAAGAAGTTGGAGAGCCAGGGCAGGGTTCCTGGCAGCTGCTGGAGCTGCAGTCCAGGGTGGAAGGGCAGCTATTTTGCTGTGTGCCTGACTGGAAACTTTCAGGCAGAGTTACAATTTTGGTTTGGACGCCGTTACAGAGCTGCATTATTTTTGTAAATAAGAAATTCAAACCCTCTTGACTTTGGACTGATGTTCTCAGAAGACCCACTCGTTCCACAGATGTGCCTCATCTCTTTTCTGTCCCTTGAGGTGACCCCAGTGGCTGGTGGTGTTTGGGCTGCATCCCTCCTGCAGAGCTGGCAGCCAAGGTCAGAGCTGTGAGGGGCTGAAGGTGGTGGGACACTGCTGCACTTGTGATCTGCTGGGGTCAAATGCAGCCTGCCACTTGTCACCCAGACATCTGATGGAGATCAGGGGAAAACTGTTCCTGCTGGGAGGAATCACTGCAGGGCAGCTTTTTGGCTTTCTTGTTTCTAATCCCTTTCCACCCCTGGAAAGGGGAAATGAGCAGAGTGGAAAAGAGGAGGCTAAAATCTGCCTCACAGATTTATGGTGCTTTATGATGCTTTGACGTACAAGGGAGCTTCAAATCAAATACTGGCTGGCTCCAGTGGTGTCTGTCTGCTGAAATGATGGGTTTAAAAACTCCTGTTCACAATAAATTGTGTGTGCTCTGTATGCCAAGGGACTCCTGCAGGGAGGCACAGTGGGCACAGGGGTCTATAATCCACCTCTTCTGCTTCAAGGTCCCTTTAGCACTGCAGCAGCTGCCCCAGGGTGTGAGTGCTCTTGTGCTGCAGCAGCTCTCAGCTGCAGAGGAGTTCAGAGCTTCTGGCAGAGCAAGAATTGCTCTTGCTGTTTTGCTTGGACAGAGCAAAAAAATCTGCTCAATCCTCCAAAACTCTCTCTTATGAACCAGAGTGCTGGACGTGCCTTTCTTCTTGTGCTAAGAAAAATAGAAATGGTTCATCACACTAAAGCCACAACTGGTGCAGCCCACAGTGGTTTTTACTTGACTTTCCTGCAGGGAGTTGAATCCCAGCTCTTCCTCAGAGCCTTCATATGGGAATCTTCAGTTTTCATGCCCTTCCAGTGGTCTCTGACCAAAGATTCCCTCAACTCTGACACTACCCTAAGTACAGTCCCCCCCACTGCTGGAGGATGCTGGGGTGGGAGAAAATGATGTCCTTTCTTCTAAAGAAATGCCCCAAGATGTGGGAAACATCTGGACTTGGCAGGCTGCTCCCAAGGCATTTGCTGCTTGTTTACCTTGGGACTGGCTGCCCCTGGCAGTTGTTACCATCAGCCTTTCTTATCTGTTCTTTTCTATAATAAACACTGGAGCAAAGGTTTGGAATTAGTCACTTCTGAGGCACTGCCTGCCTCCCTTTCCAGCTTCTGTCTTATCGTCTGGTTTTTGGACTCCTGAGCCTTTTGCACTTCATTCTGTGCCCCTTGGTTTTCCCCTCATCTCATTGCACTGAGATAGCAAAGTGCTCTTTAAAATTCCTGGGAGGTGTGTCATCCCCAGGGCTGCAGCATCCCAGGAAACTGCTGCCTGGGGACAGCTGGGTGCACTCACTGTGCTCTTGCTGGGTGCTACAGAGATTTTTCTAGCTTGATTTACCTCATCCAGTGGATGAGTTTGAGTTTCTGACTGATGCCTGCTCAGTTCAAGAGCCCACAGAGGCAGTGTCAGGATCCCAAAGCATTCCAGGGGCCTGGCACTGGCGTCCTGCTCTTTGGTACAGCATTAACCACAGGGCAGCCTGTGGTTTCAGGGAATGCAAACACAGAAAAAGCAACTCCAGAACACAGGTGTGTGGTTCTCATCTGGATTGAGTAACTTGAGATGGCAATCTGGAGACTGAGTGGCTTTGCTTCCGCTTACAAATTCCCTGGTGATGTCTAAGCACTGTCCTGATGTGCTCTTCTTCTGACAGTGCTGTGGAGAGGCACTAAGGAACAGCCCAGGGTGCAAGGATTTCCCTCCCTCTCTCTGGTCTCATCTCACATTAAAGATACACAGAGCTGTGTATTTCACTTAACACAAGCAAATGGTTTCCTGTCTGCCCTTGCTCTGCCCGTTGAAAGGCAGTCATGCTCCCCAGGGCACAGCCTGCCAGGTGAATGCACTTGATGGATAATTTATTTCAGTGCTGCCTCAGAGTGCATCCTCTGGCCAGGATGGGATCAGGATTGAAGAGAAGCAAATCTTTTAAATTCTATCTGGATTTGCTTTGGTGGATGACAGACCATGTCACCCACCCCTTGCCATAATATTCCCTTCTCTCCTATGCCATTATCACCTTAATGATTTATAACCAGGGTTGGAAACTTCCACTCTGGATCTGTCCCTGTGGTACCATGGGTTTCTTGCAGTGGGTGGGGGACACACCGTTTGTGTTTGGGGAAAGATTTGCTGATTTTTGGCTGGAGAGGATTGCAAACAGCATCCCTGTGGTGACTGATGCACAGGAGAGGCTGTAACCCGGGTTTGGGCTGGCAGGGGGCTGCCCTGAAGGCTCACCTGCGGTGTGTGCGAGTGAAAGCCGTGCCCCACAGCTCCTTTCCTCAGTTCCACGTGGCTGGGGTGATCTGAAGGCAGCTTTCCCTCCGCCCTGCAGGGCTCACAGCTCCCAGAGCACTGCTGAGAGCATCTCCTGCCCTCCCTGCCCTTCCCCAGCCCGCGCTCCCTGCGCTCCGCTAGACACTGACCCAAACAACCAATAAATCTCCTATAAACCGAGGAGTGAGTTGTTTTGGTTACCAGGGAGATTGCCAAGTGCAAATCCAACCTGAAATAGCGATGAGCTCATCCCTGGAGCAGCGTGGGTGCCTCAGCCGGGGGAAGGGGAGCCAGCGCCAGGAATGCCGGCGGCTCCACGGACACTTGGATGCTGTGGGAGCTGCTGTGCCAAGCAGCTTTTGTAAATGAGATCGTGCAGGGGATGGTGCGTGAAGCTGGCTGCTGAGACAGGGCTTTTACAATTCCTGGAAGTATGGCAATGACATTCCTCGTGGGACAAGGCTGGAGAACCTTGGGGGTGGGTTCAGGCGCTGCAAAGTTGGCCTTCTCTGCCATCTCCACTGTCCTGGAAACTTCTCCCTGTGAAGGGATTCTGTGGAAACTTGAGTTTTACAAACAACTGAGATGCTTGACTTGTAGGTGAGGGCTGGTTCTGAGCAGCTGGCTAGGCAGAGGTACTGACAGGCCAAGCCTCTCCCTGCTGCTGCTCCAGGGGCTGGAGCAAGGGCTTGGAAAAACCTCACCCTCTTCTGCAATATACCTGGGGCAGGAGAGTGAACGTCTGGGCTCTGGCATTATTTTGCCCTGAAGTGTCCCCAGTTTCAGTAGGTCAGGACTGGGGTTTTGGGGTCACCTGCTGCCAGGGCTCTGTGGGAGCAGAGATGTCATTTTTGGGATGATGGAGGGGCTCTGGTGGAGTGCCAGCTGTGCCTGAGAGAGGCAGGGTAAGGAGGCTGTGCTGCACTCAGTCCCTTGGCAGCCCAGGAAGGGCTCCTGTACCACCCTGCACCTTTCTCTGCCAGGACAGAGATGTTTCCAGCTGCCCTCCATTCCATGGACTCGCATTTTCTGAAGAAGCACAACTTTTGACTGAAAAGCTCTGTCTGTAGTGGAAGTACTGCCTGTCCCTCTGCACCATGGTGCTGCAGGGGAAGGCTGACAAAGCTGTGGCAGTGGTCTCTGCTTGGGTTTGGCTCTCCATTGCTGAATTATCAAATACATGAAGTTGTGTAGAAATACCTGAGAACATCACCTGTCTTGATGAAGCAATGCATGAGCTCCTTACCAGAGACCCACTGATGGATTTCAGCAAATCTTTTAGGACATAATTACCAGTGAGTGAAAACAGGGAACAATTATCAGCAACACAAATGCAAACAAAAGCTGAGTCCCTGAAAAGTGATCTGTGAACCTACTCACATGATGAAAAAACATGATTTTTTTTTTTATTAACTTCATAGCTTTCTGAAACAAGGGATGGAGGTTGCATCTATAAAAAGAGTTTGGATTCAGCAGGGGTATTTTGTATTTTGGAAGTCTTTTATTATAATTTTACAATAATGAGAGATCTGTAAGTTATGTGTTCTTGCAAGTCCCTTCCAGGGCTGTGGGTGGATTTTTTCCAGCTCCTTTCTGGAGCCATGTGGGAACTGCTTTGGTGACATGACCAAGCCCCTCAGCATGACAGGCAGCTCTCAGTGCCACCAGGGCATTCAGCCATCAGCTTCAGGAGATCCTGGTGCTTGGAGCAGTCTGGCACTTGAAAGAAGGTGATTTTCATGTGGGGACTTACAGCTGAGTGAGATCTGGGTGAGACAGACACGAGCTCACCTTTTGTAGCTGCAAGGTGGGCAGTGCTCGGTGTGCCTGGGGCTGGGTTTGAGTCTGTGTGACCCTGCTGCAAACACAGCCCTGTGCCCCAGGCACAGGGACCCCAAACTGCCCAGACCTGAGCTGGACAGGATGCTGAAAAACCTTACAAATGCCACGTGCAGCATTTTACCTTCTGTTTCCAGCACCTCTTTGGAGATGAGACACCGCTTGTCTGATGTTCCTTTGTGTCACCTCTTTTCTGTGGGGCGCAGCACTGGATGTTAACATTTGGGAGCAGGACAGGCATCCCTGCAGGTCTTCCCTGAGGCCTCCCACAGTGTTTCACCTTCTTGGTATCAAGGTGTGTTTGCCTTTTGGCTGTCTCTGGGTGACTAAACCTGCTGCTGTTCCTTGCAGATCCAGCACCAAGCCTAACCTTGCTCAGCCCCAGCACAGAGCAGACAAGGCTCCCACCAGGCTTCCTTCTAGCACAGCTGGGAGTTTGTCTCAAGGGGTAAAACTTTACCAAAGGGAAGCAGAGCCCTCGCTCTTGCAGGAAAACCCTCCATGATTTGGAAACCTCACCCTTTCCCCATTGTCCTGCAGCATTCCCAGAGGGATGTGGTGCTTCTGGGCTCTCATGAAATGCAGTTGCACAAGCTGGTTTTCAAAGAAAGCAAACCACTGTTTCACATCTGGTTTAGCTTTTTGACAGTTTTCTCTGGCATTTGTGTGCAATTAGCACGGTTTTTCTGCCACATGGAGCCCATCCTCTACAGCTGGCTGTGGGCAGCAGCTGCAGAGCTGGCAGTGACTGTGTTGAACACTGAAAAGCTGTTTCCCTTTGCAGACTGCGTTGCTCGTTGTCCCTGAATTTATTGTCTCTCTGCTACTTGAGAAACAAAATAATTTTTTTGCCAGCCCCAGAGCAGGGGATGGCTTAATCAAACACACAAGCACTTTTACCAGCTCCAGTTTGCTTATTTCTGTGTTTAAAATCAAACACTCTTTTAGGTATCGCACTTTTCTTTTTCTGAAGTTTGTGTTTAATGAATGTACCCACTCACAGGCTTTGCCCATTGCTCCAGAGTGAGCACTGGTAGAAATGCAGAGCTGCTGTGAGACACTTGGAGCCTTCCCTTGGCTCTGAATGCCCTGGTTGCTGGAGGGGGCAAATGAAGGTATCAAATTTAGCAGTTTCAGTCACCTCAGCCCCTCACCCTCCTTTGGCCCGAGCTGTGTCCTACCAAGTACTGATCTTAACGTTTCCAAGACAATAAAGGAACTCAAATTTTGCTAGGTTACCAAAAAACTAGAGTGGGAGTATATTGGGGAGGAGAATGCCCCTGCTTCCCTCTCCAAAACAGCCTCTATCCTGCAGATAATGACACTCAGCTGGGACACCACAAACCAGGGCAGGGCTCTGAAAACCATTCTGGGCTGGGGCTCTCTGGTTTTGGCTGAAATCGAAACCTAACCCTGATGAAAGGTTTAAAGATATTTGTTCCTTTTTTTAAACCTTTGAGCCTGTGTTTCTAACCAGCCCCACAGGTAAAGCTTTGCTGTGTAGTCCTTGCCCAGCTCGGATCTGACATATTTCCAGAGGGACTCGGGATCCTTATCACTTTATGAAAAATGAGATTTACATTCCTCTATCACACAGGCACTTTGAAAACTTTATCCCTGACTCCAGATAAATGGCTCATACATTTTAATGCCGTTATTAGAAATTGAATTGACAACACTTATCCTCAGTGGAAATTGCTCTGCAGCTCAGGGGAAAATGTGCAGAGAGCACTGGTGGAGACTTCAGAGATCTCTTGTCATCTTGAGATGTGTGTGCTGCTGGTGCAGCGTGTCTGCTGAATGAGAAGAGCAAGGTTTGATATGTGCCAGAGAAAGGGGAAAGCACAAGCCCATGGGCTGAGAGAGCAGGGGGGCTTCAAACAGCCCAAAGATCTTCTGGGCTGAAAGGGAGAGCAAAGTGGTGGGGAAACATGGGCTGCTCTGCCTTGTGTGTCCCAGGGTGTTGTGGAGATGTTGCACACGGGTGCTTTATTTGCTGTCTTAGTAAGTGCAGAGAAAGTGAACTGAGGAGTGCTGCCTTAAGCTGGCTCGTGGGTGAAGTGCTGCTGAGGTGCCCAGGCTGGTGACAGGAGCAGCAAGAAACTGCAGCAAGGAAACCCCCTCAAAACAGGCTGCTTTTAGAACAAAGTCTTTTTAATGGTGAATAAACCTGCAAGAACTGGCTGATGTCTGCTCCTCGGAGGGGATGTGACCTTTGAGGAGCACTTCACACTGGCTGCAGGACACGGAGTCTCTGCACCTCTGAGCTGGGAGCTCCTGCTCCTGAGAGTGGGGGGAGGAAGGGGGACACTGGCACAATACACAACTGGCAAAATACTCAAGGTGGTGCCCAAGAAGCCCTTGTGAATCTGAATCCACCCCAAGGTGAAGAGTTCCCATTTCTCCTGCCCTTGTTGTGCAATGTGTAATGGCTTTTGTGGTGGGTGTTGGGGTGCCAGGAACTTGACCTCTTCTTCCATTTTAAACTGCACTTATCTGAAGCTGGAAGTTAAATCAAACCTTCCTAAAGTGGAGTTTTATGAAAATAACTCTTGTGACTAATCCAACCCCTTAGGCCTTGCTGGAGGAGACTTTGCAGCTTTGTTTTTCCTTGTAAAGAATGCTCAGCATATGTCCTGACAATTAGTCAGAGTGCCCAAAAATACCCATCAGCCCTGCAAGCTGATCCCTTCAGCCTGGAGCTGAGACAGACACAGGGTTATGCACTGAGGGGCTTTGGGAAAGGTTATTTTTAAAATGGCCACATAACAGGGGTGATCTGGTCCTTTCAGCCACCAGCTCTGGCTAACCACTGAGGGTGCAGACAGCCAAATGTTGATCTTGCTCGAGGGGACAGTCCTGCCCGGGGTGTTGGGCTGCTTCTCCTGCTGAAGCCTGTGCCAGTGCTGGCTCTGTCAGCTCTAAATCAGTGCTGAGGGCATGGCCCTGTGGCCTGTGCCAAGTTTGGGCAGTGCTTTGATGGTGTGCTGGATGCCAGGGAGTCTTCCCAACTGGCATGCCAACGCTTGGAAGGGCACGTCCTCATCAAAGAGCTGGCCTGTCTTGCCCCCTAGCCAGGCAGCCCTTTCCTGAGGGTTTTTGCTTTGCCCTTCTCTGTCCACCTGAGCTGAAGTTTTCTATCCTTAGAGTCTCTCACGTGCTGAATTTCTGGAGAATGTTTTGCCAAAATCACAGTCCATCCACAAACAGCCCTTTCTTCTCCTCCCATGAAAATCAAGATTTGTAAGGGGAAATACCAAGGCTCCTTGGTGCCACAGAGCTGCTGGTGTAGGGATTTGGCTTGGCCCCTGTCCTGTGTGGGCAGAGGATGGAGGTCTGCAGAGCCATCTGCCCAGCAGCTTCCTGGGAATGTGGAATTTTGCTAGAAAACATCACATGGGAAGGATTCTCAGGCTTTGGAGGAAGAGCTTGGGCAGAGCCTGCAGCACCCACCTTGTGTGTTCTTGCAGCCAGGTCCTGTTGAAGGAGCCCAGGAGGGTGTCAGGGGATGCTGGAGAGCGTGTGTGCTGTAGCTGATGTCTGGGTAGCTGCTAATCTCTGACTCCTAGTGGGCAAATTTCCAAGGAGTGACCCAGCTTTCAAGCAGTGAAGCAAACCAGTAGCTGAGCTCCACAGTGAGCTGTTTACCCTCACTGAGGCAGAGCACCTCCCAGCCAGCTGCTGTGCCCATGAGAAGGAACTGGGAGCTGCTAGAAGTGCAGAGAGCCTGATGGACACTGAAATCTTATTTCAGTGATGGCTCACTCACTGCTTGGTGAAGGATGAGCATTTATTGTGTGGGTATGGCAGGACTACATTGCTGTGCCTGTTCCTCACACCTCATCTGTCCTGGGCAAGACTGCTGTGCTGCCTGGCTGGATCACTGTGGTATTTATTTAACAGGGACTTGAGTTACTTTTCTCAGCTCTGAAGCCAGGGCTAAGCCACGAGGGGAAAGCTGTGACTGGCAAATACCTACCTCACTTTTGGCTCCACTGGTCATTCCCCCTGCCCATGAGTGCAACTAAACTTGAACAAAGAAAGACCTAAGGTTGGCCAAGGAGCTCCCTAAGGAGCTGTACTGCCCCAGGTGTGAAGCTTTGGGGTAACAGGCTGGGGATAACTGAGTTGTGGTGCAGCTGGTTGGCCCCATGGCTCCTCCCAGGACACATCACCTGGCAGAAGGGACTGGGAGTCATCACAGCACTGCTGGCTGGGTCTGTGTGACACAGTTGTGGGGCTGCTGGGGAGGAAGAGGTAAATGCAGTATTTCAAGATTTTTAGTCCAGTTATGAGCCTGCTGTTCTTATGAGGTTCCTAAATCAGACCAGTCTTGGCAGTACATGTGGCCCTGTCTCCCAAGAGGAGTAGAGGAAGGCTTTGTCTGCCCTCAGGGCTGTGTGACCTTCATGGACACACTCTCACCTGTGGTGTTCACCTGGCAGCCCATGAGGGGGGCTGTGGCAGTGGCTGAGCCCCCCAGCCCACTGCCTGCACACTCACAGCAGGAGGACTTGGCAGACAGAGCTGGGAAGAGAAACACGGCTCACGTTTAAGCAAGGGCATTTAAAGACTAGGACATCTGCCTTTCTAAGAGGTTTTTAAAAAATCTTCAGCCTTTTGAGGCTGTTCCTTTTTGAGTTTGCACTGAAGGTCTAAATCTAACTGTTGGGACTACAGCAGGCACTCAACATCCTTGGTGCTGGAAGATGCCTTGGCACCTTATCTGTGATGTAAGAGAGAGGAGCAGGGATAGGAGGAAATTGACTTTATTTTGAAGCTGATTCAAAACCAGCTCTGCCCAGCGCCTGCTGCAGCCTCTCCTCTCCCCAGTCTTCTCTGCAGCCTGGGGCTGCCATGGGGCTCTTTGGTGCCTGCATCCCACCCCACTGCCACGGCCAGCATGGGCAGCAGGAGCTGAACAAAGCTTTGGGACTACAAAGCAGCTCCTGATTTATGCACAGACACAGTGCCTCAGTGTCACTTGGCTCCCAGCAGCACTGAGAGCTCTGCCATGTCAGCAACAGGTGAAGGGAAGAAGTGCCAGTCGGGAGCGTGTGTGGAGGGGAGCCACGGCGCAGATGGCAGCAGGGAAATAAATTTGGAGCTGCCACAGGAATAGTCCTGGAAACAGTCCAGCCTGTGGATGGAGACAGATGGGGAAGGACTTGGTTTATATCTCTTCCTGGTTTTGCTTTTTTTCAGACAGGTTATTTCCAGCTCTGTTATCTCTTGACCATTCCTTCCTATTTCTACACCCTTATTCCTTTTTCCCCCCCTCTTATCCTGTCTTCTTTTCCGCCTTTTGTTTCTACTCACACTCTGAGCTCCTGGATGTTGCCCACCCTGCATCTGCTTCCTTATAAACCTATTCCAGATTCCTCTACCCCTACCTTCAGAGCTGGCCCAAAAAACTTCCCCTGGCACTGAAAGGCTCAGCTCTCTGCTGTGACCCAGCTGTGAGCTGGAGCTCAGCCTGGAAGAATCCTGCCTTTGGCACATCTTGCCACTTTCCTTCTGTACTGTCCCTGTGAGCTGGTTCCCTGGGAACACCAGGGGCTCACCTGGTGCCTGGGGTGCTCATTCCCTGTCCCTGCAGTGATGTCCTTGCTGGTTTTGCTCTGGATGTGGGAACATCCCAGCTGTCTCTGCCTTGTGTTCCTGTGAGTGCCTGTGGGATGCTTCAGGGGTGCCGAGGCACATCCTTGTGCACAGAGCTGGATTTGAGACTTCTAGGGCATTTTTGGGATACTTCACATAGAAACTGTCCAGATTTGAAAGGACAAGGTGGAAAATTCCCATTCTGGTTCAGGAGTGAGTGTGTCGTGCAGGGTCTCTGGCTGGGGGACAGGGACCCTCATCCCCTGGCAGTGCTCTGTGGCTGATCTGCAAACACTGCTCTGCAGTGCCTGCTGCCAGTGCTGGGAGCAGGAGCGTTGGATACTGAGGGCTTGGAGAGCTGGATCAGCCCCCAGTGCCAGTCCTTGTGCTAAACCTGTGGCACTGGGGACTGCTGCCTCTTATGTCTCTGTGATGGATCAGCTACAGCTGCCAAGATCTTTTCCTTGGAGAAAGCTGTATCTATGTCTTCTCTCAAACCCAACTCTCTTCCTGATGGTCTTCCTGCAAACTTTGTCTTCATACTAAAACAAAGAACTGTTTTTTAAAAACTGTTCTATTTCTGACTCAGAAGAGCCAAGGAAGTTTATAGCTGAGATCTGTTGGGCAGGAGTGCTTTGCTGTGGGAAGACACACACATGCAACCTGAGACATATAAAATAAAGTCTAAAAAGAAATTGACCTGCCCTCAGGACAGGAAGGGTAGGGAGCAATGTGGGACTCTCATTTTCTGGGGAGCCTGGTGAATGGCAGTGTGCTCTTCTGTGCAGGTGCTCTGTGCATTGCCAGCAGCATGTATGGAAGCAGGAGGCACAGCATTACTTTAGGAGGTGCACAGGTGCTCCTCTGCTGGTATTTACTGCTGCTTTCTTTGATGATGGTGACTAATAGTTCATCAATGCCTGGCTTGGAACAGCTCTCTTTAGGAGTTTCTGCCTGTTGAATGACAGCAGGATGTGTGAGCAAGCTGAGAGACCCAGACCTTTTCTGGCAGGATTCTTAGAGCAAGAAAATCCTCTGGAAATCACAACGTGAATCATTTGTTTATCCCAGTGGATGACACTATGCCCCAGCCATGCTGCTCTGCAGTCAGACACATTGGGTGGGATCAGTGTGTCCAGGGCACTCCCTGGAAAACCTACAGGACAGGTTTAATGTTAAAAACATGACATCCCAAACCTGCTGTGCCCTGCTGTGCACTCACTGGTGTATTTGTAGCACCCTTCTCTCTGGGACCTGTGGGTGCCTGGGGCACAGACAAGGGCTGGCACAACTCCATTCTGGGGCACCCTCTCTTTCCTGGAGGTGTCTGACACGTTTCATGGGGCACTGATGTCTCTCCCTGGCACTTGTGCTACACCTGCAGCACCGCTGTGTTTAACCACCTGGGCTTGTGTGGATGGGGAGAGTCTTGGGAAGGAAAGGGGAATTGTCCAAAGTTATCTGGCTAAAACCAGGCAAGAAACCAAGAGCAGCAGTAAGGTTGTTCCATTCCTTCTGCTGGACCAGGAGGCCAGAGATTCAAACAAAGTGGCCTTTAATTAAAATCTGCTCTGGGGCTTTGCAGAGTGAGCTGTGCCAGGGAGCTCCACAGGCATCCACACGTCTGGGTCTTCCTCCTGTTTCTTAGCCAAGCTTTCTCTTCTCTTCTCTTCTCTCTCTTCCGGTGCTGTGGACACACATGTGTTTGTGCACATGAAATGACATCCCAGTGTCCATCCCTGCTCTCCACACCCCTCTGCAGCTGCCAAACTGCTGCTGGCTGCAGCCACCTCCGCTCGGGGCGTGGCAGCCGCTGGCACCGCACAGGCTCTGCTCCAGCAGCCAGGATGGGAGCCAGGGCTCCTGATGGAAATACCTGGGCATTCTGGGGAAAGCAGGAAATGACAGCTGGGTGGGAGGGTGCCAGAGCTTTGTGTAGGGAGCTGGAAAGGAATGAGAATGGTTAATGGTGCATTGCCAAAAATGAACTCATGTCTGTAAATATTACACTGTGCACAGCAAGATTAGAGCAGGAAAATACCAGTTGTTAGGGTTCCTGTTGCCATCTGAATTATGCAAACAATTTGCTGCAGTTTATAGATGAGCTGGGGCAGAATAACATTGGGTTTTTCCTCGCCAAAGTGTTTCAGTGCATTAGTATTTTAGCACGTTTCCCAGCCTCAATCTGCTGCACCAGCGGATCCGTGCTGAGCTCTTTGCAATGGCACGCTGTCAAGGGTGGCCTTTTCCAGGCCATGTTGGAAACTTGGAGATGTCAGGATGCTGGTGAGATGCTGAGCTTGTGCACGTGCTGCCTGCGGGGCTAAGATGGGTGTGAAGGCTCAGGGGCTCACCAGGGCCAGTGCTGAGGCTGGAGGCTGCGCACGCGTGTGGCCGAGGAGCTCTTGGGAAGCAGAGATGTTCCTGGCTGTGGCAGGGCTGCTCTTCAGAGGCCAGACACCACCACCATGGGTTCCCTGGAAGGAATGATAAACATTGGCTCTTCCCAGTGGCTGTCAGTGAGGTTCAGTGCCTTTCCCACGGCCGTGCAGTGCGTCAGTGGGAGGCAGGATTAGCAGCTGGGCGTCCCTGGCCCCCGGCCTGAGCGTCCCCAGCAGTTGCATAACCCAGGGTGACTGTGGGGCTCTGGAGCTGCTGCAGCCTGGGGGTCCCCACAGGAGTGACCCCGAGCTCCCTCCCCTCCTCTGTGACTTGGGTGGAAACAGGTCAGCTGGAGCCATGGAGCTGGGATCTTCCTGAGAGCTCTGGGGACACCTGAGTCCAGGGGACAGAGGCATGAGCCAGTGCCTCTAAAGCCATGCCAGGCACTAGAGAAGCCCCATAGCATGACAACCATCTTTCTAAGTGCTGCTCTTCAGGGATTTGGTCCCTTTGAGCAGTTAATGCTGCAAGCTTCCTCAAGGAAATAGCTGGGGAAGGACCAGCAATGGCAGTTTTAGTGGCAGTGAAACTTCAGCATGACCTCCACGCTGAGAGCAAATCCAACCCACGCATGAATGTATGTGCTGGTATTTCTGTGGCTCTCAGTGAGTCCTCTGGGGTACAGCCACATCCTTTCTGGACCAGAAGACAGCCCCTTGCTGGCTCCTGGGGCTGCAGCCCCCCAGCCCCCACAGGGCTGTGGTCACCTCTTCCCTTCAGCCATGGCAGAGCAGCACTCACGTTGGGTCTGTAATTTAGCTCAGGACTGTTATGAGACACAATCTCACTCTAAAGCCAAGGCCAAATAGTACCAGCATGGGGTCAAGTTCATGAGTTCATTCTGCCTTTGGGACTAATTTGGGTGCTGAGTAGCTGGGCAGGTATTTGACTGTTGCCTGCAGAGACCTAGAGGTCTCAGGATCCTATTCTTCTCCCTCAGATCACCTAAAATGGTAAGAATTTCCAAGGGGGATTAAGGTTGAGATCTCTGGGGAGGGGAGTGGACATCTGGTAGGAGTCCTGTCCATATTAATAGCCTCAGTTTAAATGTATGTTATCAAAAGGGGCAGCTCCTTATCAGCCTGTGAACTCCATTACCTGAGGGGCTGCTGGTGACTGCTGACCATGGCTTTCCACAGGCACACAGGTAAAGTGGCTGTGCTGCCAGGTGTTGTGGGAGTACACCTGGTGAATGGGGAGGAAGGTTTTGCTAAAAGGCTCCTGTGCCAGAGAAATAACTTTGAATTCAAACTCAAACCCCAGCAATCTGCAGCTGTAACTCCTGATGGCAAATGGGCTGATAACCAGGGGGAGGCTGTGCTGGAGCAGAGTGCTGCTGGTGGCCTCGTTTGTTTTGTAAAATGCATTGGATTTTAAATGTTTTTGTATCTGCTGCTGTGGGAAGGCTGGGGCTCAGCTGATATTTGAGCAAGACTTGGTGAAAATGGGGGACAATTCTCCTTGCAGCAAGTTTATTGCAGTAAGCAGAGAAACCCAGGGCAGAGGGGAGACCATTGTGTAAACCCAGATGGTTTGCTCTGCTCTGGTGGGAAGATTGTGGTTAGTCCCTCTTCTCTGTTTATCTTTTAGTTCAGATGGGCTGACCCTTACCAGTGACAGGAAAATGTTAATTTTTCCATTAACACTGACCGGAATCTTGAGATCATATTTTACTTGTCAGGATGGGTGTCTTCCCATCCTGACTCATTCCTCCAGCCCTGCAGCTGAAGACAATCAGAAGCTCTTTGGGAAGCTCTCTCTCTCTCTTAGCAGCTGTTTTTGTGCATATCCAGGGTTTATTCACAGCCCTACAGCACAGAGGCAGTGCCATTGTGTCTCTTGGTGAGACACAGCCCCGAGGTGGCTGTGGTGGGGACAGGGTGCCAGTAGGGCACAGCTCCCCTGGGCACCAAACTCAGCTGCTGCACGCCAGGAGCCAGGGGTGCTCCTGGGACTTGGGAACAGGGAGCCTCCTCAAAGCTGGGCAAAAAGGCACAGTTTGCTGCTCAGCCTCCTGCTCACCTTCCCAGGATGAGGCACACACGTGAGGCTGCTCACGCAGCACGTAACTGCTCAGGATTTGTTTGTGGGATGCACATGTTATGCAGGGCACCACTGTGAGTAAAATCTGACTTCTGTGGTATCATTTGATGTAAGAAGATGTTTAATTTCAGCCCACAAGACTGACCAGTGCTGTAGCATCCTTCCATTATACTCTCAGCTATATAATTTTTCTTTCTCCTCTTCCTCAGGGGGTGTCCCCTGGGGCAAGAGCTCACAGACTCAGTGCTGTGCTGTAGAATGCTGCAGGGTGTTCTGAGCAGATGCTGAGGTTGGACTGCTGCTGCCAAGCAGTCACAGCACGGTGTCTGATGGGTGTGAGAAGGGCATCCAGCTGCTGAGGGGGGCAGAGCAGTGCTTAGCTGGGAACACAACAGGGGAGTCTCAAAGGACAAAACTTAATGCAGCCGCAGAGTTAGTTACTGACCAGGATTTGTTTAGTTTTCAAAGGTTTGGACTTTGTTGCTTAAACTCTGCCTGAAGTGCTCAGCCTTACTCGAGGCAGTGGTGCCTTGTTAGCCTTGACTGAGCTCTGCACTGAGTGCCAAAGCAATCCCTGGGGAAAGCGTTTGTGGGGATGGGCCAGCGATTTTTAATAAATGGCATGTCCCTACTTCCCTGGGGAACTGTGGAGATTTAGTAATGACTGGGATGTGCTCACACATGGTGGCAATAGGACCGTAGGGAATGTTTCTGGCAAGTGCCTGAGGAACTTGGAGCTGTTCTTGCTCTAAATAAAGAAGCTTTCATTTTATCAACAGATTAATTTTTGAATTATAGAGTTTGAGACTCACACGTGCCCCAGCCTGGCAATGGGAGAGCACAGCTCTGGTATTTTCAGCCTTCCCAGCAAAAACGACCTACAAGAGATTTCTTTCTTTTCTTGGGCTTTGCAATGTTGGTTGCCCTAGGCATTGTGCCAGTGCAGTCCTGAGTGTCACTTTGCATTTGGGATTAACAGGACCCTTCTTTTAAGGGTTTCCCAGGTATTTATAGCAAAGCATGCGACATAGCATAGAGGAATGCTGAGAATAGTAACTCAGGTGACAGACCAGGGCTGCCAGGACTGATCTGAAACAGGCAGGTGTAGCCAGTGCCTGGCAGTGTGGGGCTGTGTGCTCAGTCTGCTGAGAAAAAATAAAACTAATGTAGAATCAAAAAGCACTTTTCCTTCCATATGCAACTGTGTGTCGGGCAGAGGGTTAACAACTCCAACCTCATCTTCATTCTTAAGTGGCAGAATAATCTGTGAAGTGTTAGTACAGTTTCTCTGGTTGTGTTTAGAGACTACACTTCAAGTTCTTCCTTGGTGGTTTATCACATTTAAACATATTCCCCAGAGACATTAACACATAGCCTGTGCTAAGTGCTTTGCTTATCAGCTGTGCTTCAGCTTCCTTCCCTGAGTGCTTGGGTTCCATTTGTTGTGCAAACCACTGTGATGCTGCTTCGGGTTTTTTGGCTGAACTGGGATGAAGCAGCCCGGGGTGATGCAGGAGCCCAGCAGGAGGCAGGGGTTGTGTGGATGCAGCAGTTTTTGTGGGGTGGCACTTCTTAGGTCTGTACCCTTCCCATCCCAAAGCTGGCCGTGCTGCAGGGTGCAGGTGTGGCCCTGAGCCTCAGCCAGCCCTGTGGCTGCTGGCTGTTGGTGCCCTTGGAAGCCCCTGGGGCCCCAGTGTTTGAGGTCTCTGAAGGATGGAAGCTGTGGCTGTCCAAGGGCTGTTTTTGTAAAGTAGAAGATGCTTTCAGAGGCCAAGAGGCAAACTGGCACCTCTTTGGTCAGGTAAATGTGAGGGTTGTATTCCAGTGGTCTTTGTGCCAAATACCCTGATACCTGAGAAGGCCACTGGCCTGGCCTGCCCTCCAGCTGTAGCCAAATCCATCAGGGAGCTACATTTAGAGAGCACCCTGCCAGGGCTGCTGGGACTGGGATCCCTTGCTTAGAGTGAGATTCATTTCTGGAAGTATGGCTGCATTTTTCTCCATCTTATTGAGAGTTCTCTAGGCTATTTAAGGATGGGTACATTCTGCATTTTCCCTTCCCCCCAGCTGCCTGTTCTTGCTGTTTCACCTGCTCCTCTCCTGCAGAACAATCCTCTGCACATGCCTGGGAGGGGGAATAGCTCCAGCCTGTCCATGCTTTTCCTCTGCTTTCTAAATCCCCATTCTGTGACCTCAATGTCGGGCTGACATGGGGTTTGGATCAGTGCATGTCCTCAGGGTGTGAGATTCTCCTGGGGCTGAACAAGAGACCAGGCTGTCACCTCGGAGATGCCATAGTCGGTGCAAAGGTACAGCCACAGAAACTTGTGTTCAAGTGACTTCCCAGCTAAAACATCTGCTCTCATTTTCAGCCCAGCAGTGTGAAAAGAAGCACAGAGGTTCAGTGCTCTGGGTTTTAGTGGTGGTTTGGTGGCTGCTCTCCCTGGTTTTGGGTGGCTGTAGCACTGTTGTACCCCAGTGTGGATCCCTACCCTGTGCTCAGCATCTGCTGCACTGCTCATGTGGGAAGTGATGATGAGGGCACTGAATAAAGACCCCAAGGAAGTGATGATTTTTCCATGTACCCAGTGTACCCCTAGTTTCAAAACCTGCCTACTTTTCAGACAGTAAAGACAGGCCAGGGTTAATATACCTGGAAGCTCTGGAAAGTTGTGCTGTGGGGACCTGGTGCAGCTGGAGGGTGAACAGGTTATTAAGGAGATAAACAACTCCAAACCCATGACCTGCTGCCAAGCAGGCTTTAGAAATACATTTATTTCTAAATAGAGCACGAGAAATAGCTGCTCTGTTTACCTTCCATGAGAGGGGACAGGACTGCTGAGGGGACCAGCTGTAGGACACTAAATGAACCTGAGCTCTGAAGTGCCCACAGATGTTTGCTCCTTTTGGGGAAAATAATCTGGTGGTCCCAGCACTGCTGCTGCTGGCCTGGGGCTCCACTGCCACACACTGGTGGCTTCCAGGGCTCCTGTGCTCCCTCCCCAGGGTGGGCTGTCCTGTGCTGTGGGATGCTCTGCCTGCTGGGGCTCCAGGCGTGGCACAGGTGAGCAGGGCACACGAGCAGCCACTGCATCTTCACTGCAGGCAAGGGGACAGAGGTGCCTCTCCTGGCTCTGGATCAGGAATTCAGGAGTGATAGTGCTGAGGGCAGGAAGCCTCTGGAAAAGCTGGAAGCAAATTCATGCCCCTGGCTGTGCATGAGAGGGGTTTGTTTTCTGGTGTGTGAGGTGGCACGAGGCGGGCAGAAGCTGCTGGCACTGGGGGCTCCAGGCCCGGTGTTAATTTGCCTGTGGAGCTGCAGAGCTGCTGTGATAAATGTGTCTCACATTAGCACGTGATGTGTTACATGGGAACACGGGGTTGTGTTTCTCCCTGAGCCATACTTCCAAAATTATGTGTTCAGGTTGACAGCAACCCTAAACCTGAGATCAGGGACATTTCAATACCATTTGCCCTGGACTCTGCAAATGCATTTCTTCCAAATAAAACCCACCTGCTTGCTAGAGCTCTGCAGAGCTGGTGGTGGCTCACATAGTTTCCATGTTTCCCAGCTGTTTATCTGTTTCATTTGCTTGGACAGGTACCTCAAAGCCCTCGGTGTAGTTGTCAGCAGGACATGGCATCCCCTGGCCTTGCCAAGGGATTATTTCCAGACCTTGGACCCTCCACAAAGTACAATTCCTACCAGCTTGACCTCCAGCCTGCTTCTGTCAGTTTTAGGGGCAGGAATAGGGTGTGAACAGAGCCTCCATCTCTGCTGCAGCCTCCCTGTGTGAAACTTTTCTTTAGGGCTCTCTGTCCTGCTTTCTGAAATATAAATCCTTCAGCTTGTTCTGGCCCTATGTTATTGAGAGGGTGGCAAAGAGGAGATAGTGTGATGACTCTTGGATTCGAAAGCCTGCAAGGTAACAGTGTGAGTCCCACTCTTCCTGGGCCCAGATGAGGCAGATGCTGTGCTGTGATGGCCAAGTGTTCATTCATGCAGAGGCTCCTCTGGCTCTGTACCCAGCAGTGTGGGGCTGGTCCTGGTGGGCTGCAGGGGTCTGGTGAGGTTGGGCCCTGTAGCTGATGGCACGTCTGGAATTACTGGGGTGGGCAAGTGTCCATGAAAATCCTGTGAACAGGTCTTTAGGCCATAACAGGGCAGACCAAGAGAATCCTGCAGCCAAGGGCGAGCCCAACAGGGTCCCACTGACCCTGCCTTGTTGTGAGGGCACAGCCAGGAGTGACACACCCTCTCTGCACCCCAGAACCCCTTCAGGCTTGGTGTATAAAGGCACATTGTGCTGGGCTTGGAGCAGCAGGGCTGGAATGAGCACCGCTGTACCCCTGAGCTCTGTGGGGAGCAGGCTCCAAGGCAGCCCCCAGGGCTGGCTGGGGTGGTCCAAGGAGAGGCCACGTGATGGAGGCAGCAGCAATTTGTATGGCCTGACTCTGTCCTCTCCCTTCCTTGCTCTGTGCTGACACTGCTGCTGTCAGGAAGAGAGGACATTTCCTCTTGGCAGTCCCTGCTGCCAGCCCACAGCCACATTCCCCATGGGGCTGGTGACGATGCAGAAGGTTCATGGCTGTGTCCCCCTGTGTTGGCCGTGCAGGGCAATGGGCTCTGCAGTGCTGGGGCTCTGGGCACCTGGGGCAGGGATGGAGCTGCCTCTCTGAGACTCCATGGGCTTCTGTAACTCTTATGTTCTCTCCCTGGAAGTGCTCCAGGCCAGGCTGGATCGGGCTTTAAGCAACCTGATGTAGTGGCTGGTATCACTGTCCTTAGCAAGGGGTTTGGAACAAGATGATCTTTAAGGTTCCCTCAAACCCTGACCAGTCCAGGATTCTCTGAATCCTGACAGAGCCCTTGTAGCCCCTTGCAAGAGTGTTGGTGGCTTGTGCTGATGAAGGGTGCATGGAATGGAGGGAGCCATCAGCAGGAGACTGGGAGTGCAGGAAGAGATGGGTGTCTGGGGAGAAAGGGTGAGCCAAAGTGGAAAATCCTCCAGTCAAGATTCCCCACACACGCTGACAGCTCCCTGGCCATGGTGGAACATCAGACCTTGGCAGAGCCTTGGTGGTGTGAACTGAAAAATATCTCTACATGGAGGCAGATTTTTTCTTGGTTTTTTTTGGCTTTTTTTTTTTTTTCTTCCCCTTATGATTTTATATGTGAAAGCCTGGTGAAAAGAGGCAGCTGGAAGCTGTACAACTATCCAGCACAAAAGGCCTTGGAGGGCTACAGCTGGCTGTGGGTTCAGGCTGAAAACATGGAAACAATTCCACTCTGTTTGTGTTTGTTGGTGACTTCTGCACACAAATGAAGAGGTGCCTCAGCCAGGACCTCACAGGCCTGCAGTGATGAACTAAAGACTCCCAGGGAGTGATCAGGTGTCATTACCCTTGCTCGATGTGCAGTGTGTAAATAAACCAGCCTAGCATCCTTCCACTTAACCAGGGGATGGGGAAAAGTCTGGTTTGGGATTCTGCTCTTCCCGATTGGAGCTCCTTTCTCTATAGAGGAGCCCTGAGGTGTGATAACACCACCACACGCTCACTGCTGAGCCACGCTCCTCCTAGTGACCTGCACAGCCCCAGGAGGCTGGAGCAGCCCTCGGGGCCGCCGTGCTGTCCCCTCAGGTGCTGTGCTCTTGCAGGGCCTGGCAGCTACACCGTGGGCACCATGTCGGAGCGCTTCGACTGCCACTACTGCCGCGACCCTCTGCAGGGCAAGAAGTACGTGCAGAAGGAGGGGCGGCACTGCTGCGTCAAGTGCTTCGACAAGTTCTGCGCCAACACCTGCATCGAGTGCAAGAAACCCATCGGGGCCGACTCCAAGGTCAGTGCTGAGCTCCTCAGTGGGCGATGAGCAGAGGCAGAGGCTGATCAGCCTCCTGTTTGCTCTGGTCTGGCTCTGAGCAGCTCTTTGGGGTCTCTGGCTGCCGGCCGTGTGCTCATCGGGCAGAGCGGCGCTGGGGTGCGCACAGGGGGGCTCACGGTGGGCTGCTTTGGCACAGCATCTCATTCCAGGGTCTAGATCCAGCCACATGACCAAATGCTGAATTGCTCTGGAGAGAGCTGCAGGGAGCCAGCCTGCATAGGGCCTGCAAAACTCATAATTTGGGAAAAGCGCTGAGGTCTGATTTTTGTCAGATGCTTACTGCTTCATGATGGAAATCAAGAGTTCTTTCTGTGTATATATGTATTGAGAGCATTTGGATGGCAAGATGGTTCTGCTGGGTTTTTTTTTCTTTATGCCAATTTGTAATAGCATCTCTGATGTTAAGACACTAACACCAGGCAGGACATGAAGAAACACAAACTGCAGGACCTGAAAATATCTGCAAGCCTGGTGGTTGAAACTGTTTTGATCTCCATAAAAACTGGAAATTGGTTTGCTGCTTATGTATAGAAATATGGTATTACCGAAGTCATTAGCATATAGCTTCAGGGCCAGATAAATGTTTGTGGCAATAATAACGTACACCTGAACTAGAGGGAATGCAAGAACCTGAGAACTTGCAGAACCTCAAATCTCCAAACTGTTGGTTTGAAGCATCTTCTGCCGCCCTGGAAGTCCAAAGTGAATGTGATTGTGTCAGTGATTTTGGTTAAATGTCCTTCCCTGAAGTGCTTGAAGAGGAGCTGCAGCCCTATCCACTGAATCAGACAAACTTAGGAACAACAAATCCATCCTTTACTGCCCAGGCTGGTGAGACAGGAGCTTGGCTTTAGGGCTGCTCAGGGGGAGAGAAAAGCTTCTCACTCCTTCTCTCCTCCCTTTCTGTTCATTGCAGGAGCTGCACTTCAAGAACCGCTACTGGCATGACAGCTGCTTCCGCTGCTTCAAGTGCTACACATCCCTGGTCAACGAGCCCTTCATGCTGAGGGAGAACAACAAGGTTTGGTGCAGCAACTGCACTGCTTCTGAGGATGCACCCAGGTGTAAGGGCTGCTTCAAGCCCATTATTGCAGGTACTGTGCCAGTGATGGGTCTGAGGGCATGACCAGGGGGGTTTATCAGGCTGTGGAGGCTGCAGTTAGGGGTTAGGGCATGACAGTTGAAAGGCTGGAGCACCTCAGAATAGTAAATTTTGACTGTTGCTCTCACCTGTCCATTTTATTCAAGTGTTGAAAGGCTGCTTTGCCATTAACCCTCATGTCAGTCTTAAACTATTTCTACCAAAAGCTTTGCTTGGTAAATTGAGGTCCTCAAAGGCTCAGGCAGCTGATAACTATTTTAAGAAAATCTAGCAAGCCCTGGCTAGAATCAGCTACAGAAATTACCAGCTCATCCCTTGTCTGCATTCCTGAAATCCTGGGCGTAGCTATGGACAGGTCTTGCCCACAGATGTTACACTGCACAAGGAAAAGCGTTTGCCACAGGCCTGAAATCTCACAGGACAAGTTATTTTTATCTGTTGTAGGAGACCAAAATGTTGAGTACAAGAAGATGGTCTGGCACAAGGACTGCTTCACCTGCAGCCAGTGCAAGCAAGTGATTGGATCTGGGAGCTTCTTCCCCAAGGGTGATGACTTCTACTGTGTCTCCTGCCATGAGCACAAGTTTGCCAAGACCTGTGCTAAGTGCAAGAACGTAAGTCCTTCCCCTCTGCAGAGGCAGCTGCCAGAACCAGCCCTCGTGTGCCTTTTGGGAGCTGGGAGGGTGAACCAGCAGGCAGACCATGCTGAGGCTGTACCAAGGCTGATGTTCTTCCCCTGAGATGCCAGTGCCAGCAGCTGGTGGAATGATGGGAGAGCTGATGGTTCCTGTGCATTACTGGATCTGGGCAGGGGTGGTTGGGTTAGCTGATGGAAACACTGCAGAAACCAAGTGATACCTGTCTTGCACTTGCCTTGGGCATAGTTTAAGCTCTGTAGGGTACTGAATATTCAGTAAGTGAAATAGTAGCTGTTTTACAACTTCTGCAACTGATTAGTGTGGAATTTCAGTTACTGCAGGTAAAAGAAAGCATTATGAAAGCGCCAGGTAGGTGGGATTTCAGGTTAGAGGGACTCAAGTGCACTGTGCAATTAAATTTTGATGCAAACTTTGAAAAGATTCTCTCCATGACAAAGCTTTCCTACCCTACACCCCTTGCCTGTGTCCCCTCTCTTCTCCCCTGCTAATTCTAAACCACACCTCTGCTCTTTCTCCCCCAGCCCATCACTTCTGGAGGCCTCACTTACCAGGAACAGCCTTGGCATTCCGAGTGTTTCATTTGCTCCAACTGCAAGAAGCAACTGGGTGGGAAGCGCTTCACAGCTGTGGAGGATCAGTTTTACTGCGTTGAATGCTACAAGGAGTGTGTTGCCAAGAAGTGTGCTGGATGCAAGAATCCTATTACAGGTATGTTGGGTTAAATGCAGCTCGAGGGCAGTGGGTGCTGAAGGTCAGGACAGTGATCTCCCAAAGAGAGGGAGCTCAGGGATGGGTAACATCAGAAGCAGGTCTGGTAACCCAAGCCCAATCCCAGCATTTTACATGTGATCTGACTCCTGAGCCATGTGCTTGTGCTGGATGGAGGCTGAGCTGGTAACTGAGCTCTTCAGCCCCTGCATGTCTCAAATGTACCTCCTTCAAAACTCCCCCAACCAGAACTATTCCCGCCCATATCTTAGTTTGGGACCCTTAAGTCTAAACTGAGTGGTGTTTTATTGTGCCAAAGGGACATTTGTACCCCTTCTGATGTATTTTACACTTGAAACTCACTGGATTACAGAGCTCAGCCCTGGAATGTGGGCACTGTCCTGCCAGTCCCATGAAGCTCAAATTCCATCCTGCATTTTAGGGAATTTTAGAGCACAGATCTGTGTTTAGCCCAACCTGTCCTTGCTCCACATCTCTCCTTGACTGTTTGCTGGAGGAAAGGAGCCAAGGGAAAAAATTCATTGCAGAGACAAGCCATGCAAGCCTTATGCTTAGGTTTCTTCTTCAATAAACATCAGAAGATGCCACAAAACCATGGCTCAGTTGCCACCTTGGTGTTTCAGGCAAGCCTGGGGAAGCACGGGGCAGCAGGAGCAGGCAGGGCTGTTTGGTGGGAATGCCCAGCCAAGGCAGCGCTACTATCGCCGTCCTATAATTGTGTTCTCTCCTAGCAGGATTTGGAAGAGGAACCAGTGTGGTTAACTACGAAGATGAGTCCTGGCACGATTACTGTTTCAAATGCACAAAGTGTGCCCGTGGGCTGGCCAACAAGCGCTTTGTTTGCCATAATGGAAAAATTTATTGTGCTGAGTGTCCCAAACGACTGTAAATGAGCAGATGTAAGATGGATTTTAAAGGCCTGCTTTCCCAAACAGCCCTGGTAAAAGAGCAGGTTTTTGCATGTTGAGAATTTTAACTTTTTTCATTTTAGTGTAAGAACTAAATTAGCCTCAATATACTGGGTTTGACTTTTGAAGCTCTTGCAGTACAAAAGCATGTAGCCTTGCAAAAATCTAACCTTGTTTCCAAGTAACTCCTAGTATAAAGGCTTGAAATGCTGTTAGATTTAGAGATCCACACACTGCATCATCTGTGTGTGGCTTAAACTAAAACAAATCTAGTTTTAAGCTTATCTGGTATATGATTAAGCTTGGCACTTAACTGAAGTGGGTTTGACAAGGCATGTACCTCTGACACAGAGATGCAAAGATTGCATGTGGGATCAGAAGGATCCATTATTATGCTTCTACAAGTACAGCTACACAACAAACACTACACCATTAATAAGTAATAAATACCTTAGCTTACTCTACAACACCACATTGCAGCACATGTACGGAATGGCTTCATCTTACATGAACAGATAACAATGTTTTGGCAGTGACATTTAGCTTAGTTAAGTTTCCATAAACTTGTTTTAGTCTTGATTTCCGTGTGGTTTGCCCGCAAGTTTTCCTCATCAGCTTTTTTTATATCATTGTTTAAACAAGGCTGTCTATGTACAATTATTAATCCATTAACAAGTAGTAAATCTTTCACCTACAACATGCACATGCACTTACAAGTGCCTTAAAAATAGCTCATACAAGGCTAGCTCTCCTATCATGTCAGTGTATGTTTAGTGACTGAATAAAAGTGAGACTAGTGCCTGCTTGGAATCCATAGTCTGGATTTTTTTTTTTTCATTTTGATATCTTATATGATTGACATTCTTAGGGCTGAGCTACTGAAACCAAGTCTACTACACTGATACTGGCAAAGTAAGAGTCAGCTGTGCTGTCACTGCACCCTTAAATATCTGAGGAGTAAAGCAAAAATTTCCATAAACTAATTAATTTTTTTCATATATAACTGACACTGGACCATCTGCCAGAAACAGCCTGTGTGAAAAAGCCCTTTGGAGAGCATATGTACAGCCACTGTTCATGCACAGATCCACCACACTTCAGCAACCTCAGTGCTGGTTTAAGGAGGTTTTTTCCCACAGCAGTGAAATACTTTATCAACTGGATCTGCTCCAGCCATTCCCTTTCAACTACTGATAAAGAACCCTCGCAAGAAAATGAAAAGGCAGCACCTTGCTGGTCACTGCTCCACTGCTGGACTCACCCTCACAACACAGAGATGCTGCTGCTGCAGGGGAAAGGCAAAGGCTGGCAGGGAAAAGCAGGTTAGAGAATTCCTCGGTTCAGAACACGCCATCAGCACGGACAAACACAGCAAGAGCTGAAGGTGTTGTTAGTGCAAATCCCCTCCCAAGCACACAGGCTGCTAGTGTGGGAATCTGGAGCAGTTAGAGCAGCACCAGAGTGCATCCCAAGGCAGGTCAGCGTGGCAAGGGGTGGAGAGGCCTGGTAAGGTCACATTTAACATTACAGAAATAAAGCATTGTTCAACTGCAAAGTTTATTTAACTGTGCGCACGTATTTACACAGGGCTGGATCGGACCAGCCAACAAATCCCAGCACAGAAAAAATACCGGCATCTTTGTTAGAATGATTGTCTCTGCCAGAACAAACAGCTATCATACAAAAATACACTTCTCCTTTCACCTAAGGCACTGCTCTAAAGTCTAAAACAGTTCTACAGGATCTCTGAACAGCAAGAGGGAGGAGGCTGAGGGCTCCTGCTGCAGCTGAGGATCAGCCAGTGGCTCGTAGCAGGTTTTGAGAGAGCTACTCTTTAAAGTAATGACCTAGCCAGTCTATCTGGTACAGGAGACATCAGAACGAGGCTGCATTATTACTTTTAGTAGCAATTTCAGAAGATGCTTCGTTAAACTCTTCATGCTGAAAAAAGCAGGCAAATTCAGGTTAAATAGATTATTTAATGCAGGCTTTAGGGGAAGGGAAATATATATGCAGTTTGCAGCCACTGTTATAGAGCTGGAACTGGATGGAACACTTGGAATAATTAACATGAACAAAACATGACTTCAATGGTCTAATACTGTTATGTACACAATAAAATAATACTTCCATAAGTGTAGATAAATAAGTAATTCAAAAGGAAAACATTTTAAAAAGCCTAACACCTTAAACTGCACCAACAGACAAATCTAGGGACTCAACATTTTTGTAATATATTAGAGCACATGCTGAAAAATGTTTTGATGTTTGCCAGTAGATTAAAACATATTAGTGATGGTACAACACTTGCATTTTGAACTGCCAATATTTTCACATTAGGTAATAAGGAATTTTTCTTCTCCATTCAAAATTGAAGATACTCAATTTTGCATTTTTAAATAGCACATGAAACAACAAGCAACAACATTTTTCTAGACATTAAAAAGGGAGTTCAGCTTTAACATACACTGAGTGAGTCTTTTATTTCATCAAGATCATTTTAGAAATATGCAAAGTCTGCAGTTAAGTGGGGAGCCTCCAGTGGCATGTTCTACATGATACTGATATGAAAATAATAATAAAAAAAAGACTCAATCAGGTTACTGTAAAGTCTGTAAAGGAGAAACAAGGAATACTTGAACTAGGAACCCTTATCTAACAATTAGCTAAACGAACAAAAAAAGAACATTAGCACAACAGTTTCCCTGAAATGTTTCAAGGTGCAAATTTTGTCATCCCTCCCCTGTTGTTTTTTGCAAACTTGAAGATGGATAAAGGTAAACAAGCAGCTTTTCAAAACAAGGCCTTCGGTACTTGAGAAAACACTGGATTACTGAAGTGCAATCAGATTATTTCCAGGTCTCTAGTGTTCACAGTTCTGTCCAAAGAGCAAAGAAAAGAAAACATTTAACCATCATAACTGTGTGTAGGCCAAATGTATCCATCATCACTGTCAGTCTACATCCAGCAGTGAGCACTTGGTCACTTACAGTCCAAAACCAGCACAGTAGGTTTTCTTTCTTTTTACAGGAATATTAGCTCTCAAAGTTATGTACAGAATTCTTAAACTGTATTACATTTAAAAATTTTCAAGTTCAAAATTAAAAGGCCACACTTCCTTCACTAAAAAGTTAATGAGTCTGATCACAAGAAAAAGTGAAGAGCAGAATCACAAGAAATTTGTCTGTTCCCATGGCCCTGCCTGTTGTGGCCTCAAGGGAAGCCCCCATCAGGGTGTGCCCATGGAACTAAAATCCACCAGACGCAGAGTGACAGAGGAGACTTGGGAAACAGTTCAGTCTAGGAAAGTGCTACACTTTAATCGGAGAAAGTGCTACACATCACTGGAAGGAAATGTGGATAGCAAGGCTTGTTTTTCCACTAGCATTCACTTCAACTGATCACACAGTCATTTATCCCACTGAAAGAGATCTCCTGTGAAAACAGCCCTTGGGGGTTTGGCTCCAACACCAGAGAAGTCCAGTCTTACATAAACTGGCTTCCTGAAGCTTCTCTGACACACTATGCACTGTACTGCATCAGGGCTTGGCTTCTCAAGTACATGTGGCTTGACATACAGCCCTGCCTCTTTCAGAAAATTCAGAATATTCTGTGTGCAGCTTTATTACTCCTCCCAAAATGTAACACAACCACCTGTGGAATTTCAGGTTGGTGTTACTTGCCTCAGTGAAGTGAAAGACTGTTCCACAGTAAGTAGAGAGGACAGCTAATACACTGCTAAGAGTCTGAAGAGATCTTGTAAGACCACATAGGTCAGCATCAAAAACAGATCATGCCTAGGAGTGAAAGGGTCTGGTATGTAAAGTTACATCAGACACCTTTTAAACTATTTTCAAAAGTAACATGTGCCATTTAACATGTCTTAGAAAAACCTTAAATACAACATATGAGCTTCAATGCTGTTTGGAACGTCACAAGGGCTCAGCTGTGTCTTTGGAAGAGCCTTAATGTTGGGTCTTATCAAGTCCCTAAAAAGGCATCAGTTGGTGACTCCTTTTGAGAGAATTCAAGTTAAAAGCACTAAAGAAAGAGCCTTCCCTCCAGTCTACACATTGGAAAAAGTGCCTTGGAAATAAGAAGCTGTAGTTAAGGCAAGGAGAGCAAAACGCAAGGAGGTGAATTGCCTAGCCAGGGGAAGAGACAGACAGGGAAGTCAGCTTGGATTACCTGATGAAGCATCTATAGGTTTGGTCAATGAATTCACTGCACCATCTTCCTCAAAAGCCAATTTGGGGCTAGAAGGTAGTGTAGCAGCATCATTCAAGTTTTGATTACAGTTACCAGCAGAGATGCTGTCCGAGCTCAGTTTGGTTGACTTGGAATGTACTCCAACATCAATGAACTCCTCAAAAGTCCATGAACCAGATTTTCCATTGAGATTCTGAATAAGTCCAATTGTATGATCAGCTTCATGAACACCCAACTTCCCCGAGTCATCAATAATCACTTCTTTTGCAGGATGACTACAGAAAACAGAGAATGGAAAAATAAAAAGCTTGTGTTGCACTTTCCACATGTTTAACCTTACATTGATTCCAGGACAGATAATTAACAGTCTGCATACTCTGCAAAGCACTGAATATCCCACAGGGCACTCCCAGACAAGCTTCAGCTGCCACACAGGATCTCCCCTTCAAGAGCCAATGGGGAAGAACAACTCTGCAATATATACTCATTTTTTACTAAACTAACAGCCCTCAGGTAAGGTTTCTGCCTCTAGAAATTTGATATAAGAAAGTAAAAGTTTAAAGGTTTGATTATTAGATCTTGATTTTTGTAGGGTGCATTTTTCCTTGTTTTTCTCCAGCTAAGACTTTTTGAACACAAAACTAAATCTCAGAAGACCAGCAATATTTAAAACAGATTCAAAAGCTAAACCCAAATTATGGATCAATTTTCACTCATTCTTAGGACAATCATGGAAATGTCTTTATATTCCATCACTGGAGGAATGACATTAATTTATCATCACTTTAAAAAAGTGTTCACAATGTCATTTCTAAATCATTAGCATTTAGATGAGCAAATGGAACAAGCATCAGAGGACAAATTTTCCAGTAGCAGATGAAAAAGCTTTATGTTAAAAAAAATTAAATTGAACTTCTGCATTGTATCTGGTGCTTCAGCACAACTGAAAGCATTCTAGAGCTTTCTGTAGGTTATTCTTCCTTTTCAGTGTTATCCTCCTCCCTCTTGTTTAATGTTTTGTTAATGAGAAGAACTGCAAGGCATTTAAATGGAAAAGGCTTCAAGGCAATGTCAGTTTTTATAACCAACACTGCCATGTTGCTGGTTGTGTGTCTCACTTCTCAGCACTGCTAACATGGTGCCATCTAAACAAACAATTATCCTGAGCTACCTGCTCTGTGTGAGGCTGTGAGCTGACAGCACACACCACGTGGCTGGAGAAAGGCACAAACACCACAGAGCCAGCAAGGTGCTGCAGACAGCACTGCACTTATTTAAACACAGACAAGAGCTTTCTTGTGTGAGAGCTAAGTGCTCCACAGGACAGCACACTCACCTGGAATCCTTTAGCTCAGTAACAGACAGAGATCCCTTGTCACTTTTCAAGTCACTTCCATTCATGAACACTTCAGTGGCCTTCACCTCTGACTCATCTTGTGCCTCAGATTCTGCAGAGATCATGCTTTGTGCAGTCTCTAAACAATCCTCTGCCTCCCCCTTGACGTCCTGGAGCAAGTCAACACCATTTAGCTTTCCTGAATGTTGTGGGGACAGAGGGAGGAGAAAAAATTAAATACAAGGGAAAAAGAACGTGAGTAGCAGAATTGTTATTCTAAATTAATAAAATACAAGTGCCAAAATAACCCTTCCCAGCCAAAACCTGAGGCACTTGGCTTCAATAGATTCATTTGTCTATAGACAAGCTGCCTATACCAACATGAAATTAGTTTTTCATCTTCAAAAATCCATTTGTAAAATGAAAGCATGCTGCCTGAATTTCAGTCTTCAATCATTTTGACTGATTCTCTGCTCAAGAAGGGAGTGCCCCTGGCATCTCTGGGACTGGTGTCTCAGGCCATCCCAGTGCTGTTAGGACAGACCTTTTCAACAGAGCTTAAACATCACTGAAACTCACTGCCACCCAGGCCTGACTCACTCAGCTTCCTTACCTGGTTGGTCAGTCTTCTCAAGACCCAGCTCCTCCTCCTCTTCAATATCCTCTCCCTCCATCACCTCCGAGACAGACTTCCCTTCATTCTGCAACTGAATTGCCACAGTGTTACGTGGAACAGCTCCCTGTCCTCCACAGTTTCACAAATTCAGTCACAGCCCCCACACAAGACCATTCTGTGCCCAGAAATGAGGCCACATGAGTTCAAAGGCTCACAGACATCCAGGTCAGCAGCAACACCTGCTCTGCAGAGCCAGAGCCTGCGGGTCCCACTTCCACCTCCCACCTATTATTCCTGAGTTCCTTTTCCCCTCTTTTCTGCAAGGTGTGTGCTGAAAATTTATTGATTTTCAGCTATTGGAAGACTTGAATATTTGAATGTTCAAAGAGGAACAACTATTCCTCAATATGCACAATTTTTCACAAAACTTAGATCACTGCATTAACTGAAATACATCCAGTTTACTGCAGCAATAGCAATGCAAAGAGAATTGCTCTAAGCAATTATTTTGCTTTAAGCAAACAGATGATGCCAGAAATCTAAGTTTTCTGAGAAAAAACAGTCCTGGCAGAATGCACACAGTTAAAAAAGATCCATTACTGGAATCCAAAAGATTCCAGTGTTGGGTTAAAACAAAAAATCCATTAGTAACCAGTGTTGGGTTAAAACAGCAGTTTAAAAACCGGTCAGGAACTGATATTACCAGACAACATTGTGTCTATAGGCCTGGAACAAAAATATAACAAAGACTCTTCACACAGAAAGCACAGCAGAAGAATGTGTGCAATGGCAAGCTACTGGAAATTCTTCTGTTCTGGTGCACCAGAACTTTGCACTTCCTGTGGAAGCCATTTTGTGTAAGGATAACAGAGGAAGACAGGATACAAGGCAACAAGTCCTATTCTGTCATTATACAGATCCAAACAAAAAAGTACCTTGGATTCATTTTGATCTGATTTCCGTGTCCTTTTCATTATTTCTTCGATTCTCTGTTAAAACATGAAGAACATTTACAATGACATACAGAACTTTATATTTCAGCATTCTGGTTAAAATTCATCAATCATAATATATTTTCATATTTCATGAGTGCACTATTTTCATCATTGATTTTGAATTTCACAAATCAGAGTTGGCAGCCTTTAAAAAACCACACTTCTATTTAATTGCATGTGAGACCATTTGCCTGTTCATTTTAGGATGAGAATTCAAAACAGGCTACCTTTTTTCTTTCAAGCCTTTCCTGCATATTTTGCTGCATAATCCTCTCTCTTTCCAGCCTTTGTCTTTCAGCCTCTTCTTGAGCTTTTGCTTCAGCTTCTTCTCTCTGAAAATAAACAAAAAGAAGAGAGCACCCAGTGCATAACTTATTCCCAATAGTAAAATGCAAAGGAGTTACAGAATCTGGTTCAACACTGACAGTAACATCAGACAATCATTATTCAATATGAACGCACATTACAACTAAATGTCAATTTCTGACATGAAATATATATTACTATGACATTAAAAAACTGAAACCAACTATACTGAGGTAATGCAAATGTTCTGAATGTTGCTGAGCTACTGAATGTTGTTGTTCAGACTATGGTTTGGGATGAACATTTGGCTAACGAGGACAATCTATAAGGTAACAAGACAGCAATTAAATTCTAAATGTGTCAAGATTAACTTAAAAATTTTGGCAGTCAGGTATTGCTACCAAGACACTTGGTGCTGAACATTACTCTTTCGACACTGGAAAATCTTTTCTAGTATAACTGGAAAGAAGATAGAAACATAGTTAACACTCTGAGTAATTGCTGTTAACAAACATTTAAAGAAATATCCAGACACATGGCAAAGCCATTCACAGCTCTTTGAACACAAATAATTTCAATGTAAAACTGCTTTAGCTTTCAGAATTAATCTATCTTAAAGAAAGCCTGCTTTCTGCAGAACTGCTCCCTTCAGTTCAAAGGATGCCTTTGCAAAGGTACTTCCTGTGGAAGACTTTCAGCAACATGAAAAGCAGACTTGGAAACACTACCAATCTTTCTTTGAGAGGAATCAGAAAAAACCAGTTACTTTCCAGACAGACCATCTCCTTGTAACTCATAGCAGTCTGCTGGTAAAGTGGGATCAGTACAAATATTTTCCATATGCAAAACAGCATCTCTGATGACTAAAAAAAAAATATTCCAAAATAGCTGCTTCTGCCCACACTTGAATTTATTAAATGCTAGGGGAAAAAAAATAAAAATCACAGAGACCAGGGCAAGGAAAGGACCTACAGACCTACAGTCTCAAATCCATCTCAGCCAGGATGAACTCAGCCTCACATCATGCCTGACAGAGATTTGTCAAAACCATTCTGTGAAAGAAAAATCAAAAACAACCCTCTTGAAACCACAGCAGCAGCTTCTTCCAGGAACCCAGCTGGAGGCACAGACCTGCTGTTGAAGCTCTGCGAGTTTTTCCTGCTCCTCCTGCTCCCGGCGGATCCTCTCCTCCTCAGCTTGTCTCTGCTGCTCTTCGTAGGTCACTCTCCTCTCCTCCTCCTGCTTCCGCAGCTCCTCCTCCCGTCGTGCCTTTTCCTCAGCTGCCCTCCTGGCCATTTCTTCTTCTCTGATTCTAGAATTTCCAAGGTACAGATTACTGGGTATTTATTTCTTTAGAAGTGTGCATGCACAAGAGGCAGAGTAGGAAAGCAAGAAAGTTTTAGGCAGTCAGAAAATAACTGTATAAAGACACTTTCTGGGGTGGATTTACAAATGCCACCATCCAGACTTGTCAAAGTGAAAATTGGAATAACTTGGAAAAAATTATCTGTGAGTAAAAGCTCTTTGCTAATTAAGTCAAAGCAGGTCGTTCCAATAATGGAATATTTGATTGAAAACTGGATTAAGCAATGATCATTTAATAAAAACCATCTGCAACCATGACAAGAATGAAGCTTACAATCACTGTCAAACATAAATTTAGTGGGATTTCCTAAAAGACTCTTCTACAGCCTGAATTCAGAGATACACTGAAGGTGCACACTGCCAGCTCTTGCAGACATACAGGGCAGATCTGATGACATACTTCTAGAGCAGATTATATGCAAGTTTCTGACAGCTTCATATCCACAACTGGGAAACAGACAAAATCTGTCATTCCACCCTGTTTATAGAAGGCAGGTGACCCCAACCTAGAATAAAGTTAGTCAGCACTAACTTAGCCACTTATTTTAACAACTTCTATGCAGTGAACCAAATACATACTGATTTACCACTTTGAATTACTTGCCTGCAACATTCCTGATCCATATTTCATACCACTAAAGTGAAATTTAATGTACCATCAAACCACTGCCTAAGCTGATCAAAGGGAAGTTTAATACAGAGAGTTTGACTCTTTCAAACCAAATATGAACAAACCAACACTATGGTGCACAAAGCACATTCTAGTTGTGAAACAAAAGCCCCACTGGTGTCTGGAAGGAAAAAGAAGCAGTGATTTCACAGGGACTGTGCATTACATATGTACTGAGATATAAACTGGTGTTACACACAGTAACCTGTACCAGGTTGGTGCCAGTGCCTCTCAGCTTGAGGAACTGTATTAACGTTTGCAGGAACTTAAATTAAAACTTAGAAAACATATACAGCTGGAGTGTCCTTTCCAGCCACACCCCACCACTGAAAGCATCCCTTTCTTCCCCTCAATTGTTACCTTTCCTCTTCTTGTCTCTGAATTCTTTCTTGGTCTTCACGCTCTCTTTGCTCCCGTGCCAGACGTCGCTTCTCTGTCAGGATTTTAGCAGCTTCTTCAGCTGTGGTGGTCCCTGCTACTGTTTTGCTACCTGATTCTGCAAAGGTTAAAAGAATCTGCTGTTAGAAAGTTCCAGGAACTTAAAATTGTGAAAGATGTTATCTCTGTGAGATGAGATCTTATGGCAAACTGATTCAGCATCTTTTCCATCAGTGCTCATCACACAGTGATTGCACCCTTATCTGTAACAGGCCTGCAAGAGCCAAAGGGGAGCCCTGAAGATGCAGAGCCAAAATATCTCACTGACACTGAAATAGTAACAGCTCATTTCAACACTGATCCAGCCATAGTCCAGATGATACACTTAAAAGACACTCTTCAATTATCACAGCATTTAAAAACATGCTTCTGACAAGATATCCTTATTTCTGTAATGCTTGAACATTGAGAAGAAAACTGAAAAAAAAATCTGCTTTAGGAAATACCTTTCACTTCCTTCTAATAAAACTGAACGTACAGGACCCAAAAGAAGAAATTACCATTCTTTTCTTTTTCTTGTTTCATAACATTAACATTCATGCCTTTACATTTACAGTGTCTCAGCGTGCAAATGATCATCATTTTATCTGGCCCTGAAGGCACATACTAATGACTTCAGTAATACCATATTTCTATACATTAGCAACAAATCAATTTCCAATTTACATGGAGATCAAAACAGCTTCAATCACCAGGTGAGCAGATCTTTGCAGGTCCTGCTGTTTATGCTTCTTCATGACCTGCCTGGTGTTCTGGCGTCAGAACAGAGGCACTATTAGAAATTAACATCAGGAAAAAAGTCAAAACAGAACCATCTTGCCATCCAGCTGCTCTCAATATGTATACTGAAAGAACTCTGATTTCTATCATTTATTCCCTAGAAATATTTCAGTTTGAATGTGATTTTAAGAGCTCATCATCTGAATATTCAGAAAATCAGCTCTTGATGTCAGTAGAGCAGCAGCATCATAATGTTGGTGAGGACCTGCCTTTCTCCTGAACATTTCACAAATCAGCACATGTATGTTTGCTTAACATTTATAAAGCCTTGAAGTCGAGGTAATTTTAATGAACTATGACATCAGGGTTTGACCACTTGTTTTACTTCTGACCTGAAGACAAATCATTAAAAACACAATGTCATCATTAGGAACTTTAATACCTTTAAAGCTGCTTAGGCCCCATGGACACAAAATCACTACCTGCAACTGAAGGGTATAATTAAACACAGCTAACTCTCAGCAGCTGAATCATGGCTGTCCTTTGTGCAGAAAAATTCTTCTTGGAGTCCTAGGAAAAGCATTTCAGCACTGATGTAGTGCAGGCATAGAAAATGTTCTAACATTTAGATTTATCCAAAGCTGAGAAAACACCACCTCCCCAGACAACACATTGCTTCTGATGTGGGAAAAAGTTGCAGTGATGCTGGTACTAACAAAAATCAGCCATGAGTGTTCCAAATTTGAACTCAGTCAAAAGGGGTCCTCCTCCTCCTGAGCAAGAAAGACCATTTTGCATTTATGAAAACATTAGCAGATCTGCCTGTTCAAGACAGGCAGATGCTTTTCTTCCAATATTCTGTAACTTACTACGTTTCTTTTACTGTTGCCAGCGTACAGCCAAAGTCAAATTGCCTCTTTCTTCCTCTGCCATATGAGTGTCCTTTCTGTTCAGACTACTCACTTTTCACAGCAGAGACCATTTTTTGTTGCACGTTTGCCATCTCAGTTGTATCAAATCTGGTTGACACTTAATGTCAGGTTTAACCTATTTCCCCTCCTCAAAACTGAACCTAAATAAGACAACCTAATGCTCAGCAAGAAGACTAAAGGTTTTAGACTTAAGTTCTAGGGTTACAGCATGATGACAGCTTAAGTATGATATCTGCTATTGACAGAAGAAAATTAGTCACAACAGTTCAGAACACTGAAGATATGGAAAGAACAGAAGGAAAAAAAAGAAGAAAGGGTTGGGGACCTTCCCACTGCATTCTCACTTCTGCAGTTTTATTGATGATTTCCATACAGGTACTTCAATACTGTTTTCATCTCCATGTACCCCTGTATGGGCTGTTTCCACAGGGCAGGACATGAGATTTCCCAACATGCCTTAAGAAAATTCTGACAGTCTTTTACACTCAGCTTCCTTTTCCTTGTACTCCTAGTCATTCTTTTTATCAAAGGACTTCCCTTTTAGTAAGGGAAGGGGAAAGAGAGAAAGAGGCAAGAGAAACAATCTCTGAACACTTGCAAAATCTAGTACTAGCTGGATGGAGGGAAGATTCCAACAGATTCAAGGTAAGTAATTAATTCACAATTAATCCAGGAATCATATTTCAAAGCCTTCAATAACCAGATAGAAAATGTGAGGCTCCATGATAGTTTATTACCTATCATCATGCATAAGGTGAGAGCTCATGAAGGAGCACTTCTTATGCTTTAAGTTGCACAAGCCTTTTAATTCTCAGAGAAGCTGCGAGAGGCTGCTGCCAGAAATGACAACTGCTCCAGTCACTGAAAAATAAAAAGTGTTTTACTGCGGAACAGTATATTGCAGGAGGAAGACACAAAAAACAAGACAAGAACCTGACTGCTGTCAGCAACAGGCAAACAAGTTCAGTTTGAAGTAGAAGAAATGGGATGAAGATACAAGCGCACAAAGCTGAAAGTAGGCTACACCTACAAGACCTAGAGACTGATTTGCCACATGCCATTCACTGGTGCTGACTTCAGAAGCTGTCTGGGACAGGGAATTGCACCAACCCATGGGGTGAACTGCTGACACAGACCTGTAAAATGAAAATTGCCTTGAAAACTGAAAGCAAACTCTTAAGAAAAAAGATTTTGCCTCACATAGCAATATTGCAATGTACCAAAACATTCAAAGAGAGAAATGAAATAATCTCTTATTTTGAAGAACATGCCCACTATTTCCTTTTGTTCTGTGTGTCAAACAAAAAGAGCTTTGCCCAGCCCCAGTAGGAATCACTAAGATGACTATTTTGAGATTAAAAATAAACTAAAAGGAAAACAGATAAACTGGGTTAATACAGTTTCAGAAGTCAGTGTAGAGAGGAGACAGATCAGGCATCCAAGGAACAAGGACAGAGGTTCTTGTTCCAGAACAACTGGAAGATACAGGACTAGGACACATTGTGATGGAGGCTTCAACCAACTGATGACATTGATCAGAAGTGATGATGCTCTGAGGCACACCAGACATTTATCCACAGTATGGTAGCACACTGAGGGATGGATGTTCTGACTGCAAAGACAGATGTGTGACTTCGTACAAACATCCACCTTGATTGCCAGGCTTCCTCCCACAGGAACACATGCCCACAGAGCTCTACCGTGAGTTCTTCAGGTGAATGACACTTCACATCCAGCAGAAGCAGTACCAGGAGAAGCCTCAGAAGTGGCAGAGAGTAGGAGCAGCCCAGGGAAGCACACAGGAACCGCACATGCAGTAACGTGCAGCAAGCACATGTTCCCACTTACCTGGTGTGTGAGGGACTCACCCCCAGTACTGCCCACTGGCTGTAACTTACATTTCTAAAGATCTCTCCTTTTTCTGTCAAGGGTCCCCTAAGACCTTCTGCACAGTGTAATGCCTGCCAGACCTCATCAGAAGGCTGTCCCAGATTCTGCTGGAGATGGCAGCTGGCATTTTCCACAGGGACAGAGGCCAGGCTCATGTGGCACAATGAAGAGGGCTAGAACACTAATTAGTTATCTGGTATATGGCTCTCCTTAGTCTACCAGGATAACTTCTCAGTGTGACTTGTGAACTGATCACTCTTCCCAAGGCAGCAATGATTACACACTCACTGGAACTTAGGCCAAGGCAGCCTTCAAGCATTGTGAAAACTCTCTCTCATCCTGTGATGAACAGGAGCTGATTCTGTTGTCCTCCAAGGTCTTTACAGGAGCATTTTAACAACTACTAACTGAACTGAAAGACCTTTGTGTAGTTTAACTACTGACTTTACAAACCTAAGCTAGTAGATCCCTCAGCTAGAGCAGCTGAAGCCCAAAAGGCAAAGAGGATTTCTGCTTTTCTTAAAATTACAGTACAAGTAGTAATAATACTGAAAGCTCCTGACTTAAACCTCTGAGTCAAATAAACCAACTACTGCATTAAAATTCACATCCCAAAGTCATATAATGAAAAACTATTGTATAATGAGTAATGAACAGCTTCTGCCTTAAAGCATCCTACCCTCCAGGGCTCTGCCTCACGAGCCAGTTGTTTCCGCACTCCTAGCACACACTGGAGAGGCCTGGAGCAGGACTGAGTCAGACACTGAGGAACACCCACCTTCTTTGGTCTTTGTGCTAGCTGCTCCTGCATCCCTCTCCAAGGCTGGGGAAGCACCTTGCTCTTGTCCTATTCCTTCTGTGCTCTTATCCTTTGGTTTGCTCTCTGCTTCAGTTTTCTTTTTGGTAATGCTTATAACACTTGGTGTGAGAGATGGACGCTGGATGGGTGCTGGTTTAGAGACTGGAGTAGGAGATGGTGGCCTTTGTTTTGACACACCAGGTGAAGGTGGGCGAGTCTTCTGCCTGTTGAAATAGAGTATTTTTCAGAGCTAACAATGAAAACCTCAACCACGCACCTGAGGAAAGCAGTCTCCTTTGTTTAGTTTATATTACATACCTCCCTTTCAAAAATAAATCCACCCACAAATTACTGGTGCCTTCCCCATAAAACTCAAACCAGGATTCCAAGACACCTTGGGCACCCAGGCTTGCTACTTGGTGGTAACATCAGAACACAATTGCTAGCCCAGATCTCCATTTACTCCACATCTAGGATGAACCTCATGATTTCAACCCCAGAAACTTCCTACGCTAATACAGGCGGATCACTTTATTCAGAGGCTTGCAGGCTTTTGTTGGTTTTAGTGCACAGAAGATAAGGGTGTTTTGTCTGCACAACAAAGGTTGAAGCAAAAGCTGCATCCCTATTTTGGGAAAGGGAAATTGGACCCAAAATGAAGGTTTTTCTGTACAAACACAGCATAGCATAGGTCATCCCAACTCCAAAAGCTCAGCTGTCTTGAGACAGGAAGAAGCCTTCATTTTGTGCTGAATAAAAGGTGTTTACACACACCTGACTGCAGAAGAGGTCTAACCTGGACACATACCTGACTGCAGAAGGGGACGGAGGACGCTTCACCAAATTAGCAGGAGAGGGGGATCTTCTACGGGCAGACACGGATGGTGAGGGAGGGCGCCTCAAGCCAGAACCTGGGGATGGCTTTTCTGTCTCTGATTTCTAGAAGATACAAAAAACCAAAATACTGCTGACTCTCTAGAATACACTGCAGACAGAGGAGCTGCTATTTCAACAAACAAGCAAGTGGTCAACAAGACACACTTTGAATGTTCCAAAACATAGACCTGATCTTTGTTTAATTTTTACATAAATTAAAGCTTGAGAACCATAAGCAGCAAACAACATGCCTTCAAGATACAAGAGAGATCAAGTACCATAAAATTCCAATTTGATTTTCATACTCTGTATTTTTTAGGCAAATGCTACTGTAAATTTCATCAGTGCTTATTGAAAGCAGCAGCAAAGAGGGGAAACAGGATCCCATCCTGAGCTGTTCCAACCCCCCAGATTAAGAGAAACTTAATTCCTGTGAGTTTGCAACAAACCTGGGTTGAATCAGGTGAACTTGCATCAGATGAAGAGACAGAGGACTTCAACCTGTCGATGCTACGGCTGCGCACCGGCACTTTGGGAGCTGGGACTGGGGAATTGATGGAACTGGCTGAAGCTGAACGAGGACAGAGGTGAGATTCTATAAAAGTTAGGAATTTGACAAGACAAAACAAGAACCAAGTGCACAGCATAAGAACAGGAGAGAAGGAAGAGGGAGAAAAAGAGAAAGAGAGATTGTGTGTGTTAGAAACCATACAGGGAAACACCGCAGGCAGTGCACAGTGCAACGGCTCACGGACAGACACCACCACACAATTAGTACTGGGGAAGCAACAGCACCAAGAATAAACACCCTGAAAGCAGCAGTCTGGAGTAGATAAAAATAAAATGCTTTTCCAAAAATGGACCAAATTTGTAGCACACCAGAATTACTTTAATTTTAGTCAAGTTGCATTTGATCACAAATGCTTCGGTGATAGTGGCTTAGCATCTTTCCTGACAATTTTTTCATGAGAGGTTCAGATTTTAAGCATGTTTCCTTTATACTCAAGGAGGAAACCTCCCTTCTCTTAAAAGAAATCTATCAAGAGAAAAAACGGCATTTAGCTATAATATCTTTCCTACCTGAAGTGTCAATCTCTTCACATATAAAATATTGGAAAAATTTTATCTTTTTTTTTTTTTCTTACTAACATGATCACAGACAGATAAGCACACACAGATGCAAAAATACTCTAAAGCTAGATATTGGATTCTTCTATAATTCAAATAAATTGTGACAATTGCAGCACTTACTTTTGTAACTTTATGGAAAATACATTTTATTTTTGTATTTGCAGCATTTGTGCAAGGAGACCTGCATTCTGTTTGTGCACAGGTTGTGTTAAAGCACAGGTACTTTTCTACTGAATTGAAAAAAGTACCTCTAAATAAACTTATAAAAACATATCTTTAATTCAGCAACAGGGAGTGTCACGTGCTAACAGTAACAGAAAAAAAGATGGCATTTCCCCACACGACATGAACTGAAGTATTCATGGTAAAATAAAAGCAGCACATACAACAGGTGTGTAAAAATATGACTACTGACTACAAACCAAAAAATAAATACTGATTATTAGACAAGGGGAACAGTGTGGAAATGTCACTGTTACTGACAAGGACCAAGTGAAATGGTGTAAGATAAAAAATAAAGATGTGATTTCATACTAAAGAAGAAACAAGCAAAATTGGGAACACAAGTTGTAAGGTAAAAGAAGAGAAAAGATTCCACATTGTTTCCAGAGATGCATTTACTGGGGGCATTATTAATTAACCAGTAACAATTCCAGGACATGTGGGTTGCAGCTAGGGGGGCTAATTCCTGCAAATTCCTGCTCTAGTAAACTGAGTAACTGGTGTGGACATATCAGGTCAGTCTGGACCACCACAAAACTGCTTGAGTCAGCCAGGGTTTCTCTCTTCTGTTATACCATGACTTCTGTGATCAGCTGGATGAAGCCAGCTCAGGGCTCCCTGTACTTATCTCCAGGTAACCCTATTGTCATGTTCCTCCAAGTGTTTCTTCCCCTAAAGAAATTTAACTTTTGCACTTTGAAATTACAGGTTTGATTGGGTTTTTTTTTCCTTTCATAACCTAGTACTGCTCTAACCAGAATGTCTCAGATTGAGTTGAGGGTATAAATGCAGATCTGTCAGCTAAAAAAACCACACACAAAATCCCCAGAATGAACACCAGCATCTGGTTCTCTGCAGAGCAAGTAAACCAGCACTGGAGTTTAAAAGCCAATATTATTATATGGTTTTGTAAATAAACATGCAACATAGCATATGAATTGGGTATTAATGACCACAGAAAATACTGGGTAAGTAATATTACACACAACCACATACTAACTGTCTGATTCAGACAGAAGTGTAGCACAGTTAGCAGCTACCATCTAAGTTCTGTGTAAGACTTTGAGGCTTTGCTGCCCTCCTGTTACCTGAGGGGTCCTGTCCATCAGCCGACAAGGTAGCAGCACTTTTACTCCTAGCTAGGGAGGCCTGTGTGGGGGCGAGGAGGCGGCTGATTACGCTACTGTCCAAGGGACTGAGCTGGGAGCGACGAGCTGGATGACAGGAACAAACCAAAAAGGATCCAACATGAAATCATATCATGGAAAAGACAAGCAGTACAAAGCAAAGGAAGATCGAGCATTGTTGCAAATCGAAACGGTTTTGGAAGAACAATACTGAAGTCACGGAGGGGGAATTCCAAACTAAAAGCACAGAAGGGTTAAACACTGCAATCTCTTATGTTGCACTTCTTGCTCTTGCCTTGCTTAGTACAAGTCATTTTAATGTGCAGAGACTGGCACGTGTACAACAGAGGTGAATGCTGAATCCAGTCAAAGTATGAGACGTTTTTGACTGAGCTCTTTAGAGCCACATTCTCTAGATTGCAGGAAAAGCTGTTTTGACATAATAAACAGAAGGCTTGCAAGTCAAAGCCAGCAGTTATGGTCAAGCATCGCCTGCACACACAGATTCGCATGGACAGCACCCAACATTCTCTCAGACAGGAAAGACTCTGAAGCAGAAATAATTTCAACTGCTGGCAACAGCTGCTAAAAAGGAAAGTTTCAGAATTGTTAACTCAGAGAGAAAACCACGTTAGACAAGGTGCTATTCCCTCAGGTTTAGCACGAGTTCCCAGGAAAGAGGTTATTTGTAACCTAGTGGGGAATACACAGACCAAAAGAGACTGAAGTGAGAACAGGTTTCTTCCTTCTGCATGCACATGGCTTACTCCAGCAGCAGGAACAGAGAAGTTGCTTTTAGACTGAATAATGAAACAGAACTTAAAAAAGCAAAGGTAAGATTTAACTAAGAAGTGAACAGACCAGTGACATTTTTACAATTTCTGACCCTTCAGTCTACCAGCTCTCAAATAGATTGCTCTCTTAAGCAGACACATGTTGCTATCTGCTTGCAGTGCCATTTAGTAAAGACAAAGGCCTTCTTAGAGGATTTTTTTTCTGTCCAGAAGTAAAAATTTAATTTAACTTTTACTATTTTATCTTGAACACTGGGTAACTAAAAGGCCATTAAAAAGTCCTAGAAATTTAAGAACCTAGGAAAGTAGTGAAGTCAAGCCTATCCAAACTTTAAAGGCTTTAAAAAAAATATTCAGTTTTATGTAACAACCACCTGGTTTTTCTTCCTTTTTCACTTTTTCTAGCTCTGGAGAAGACTGGGGTTTACTACTCATTCTACTCAAAGATGTGCTCCTCTTCTTTTCTGTTCCTCCTAGAGACCAAGCGTAAGGAAGATTATTTTTAACAAGATATGATTTTCTATATTGCCATCCCATGCTTTGCTTTTACTAATCAGCTAAAACCAACAATGTATCATTATGAAGCCCTATTTTCTCATGAGTTAAATGGTTTGTAAACCATTTGTCTACTTTCCCCCCACCCTTCCTCTTTTCAGAGAAATAAAGCTGGTTTAGAGACAGTTACCCAAAATCTGGCACTGCAATGTGCATAATGATATTTATGCCACAAGTTCACAGACTGCATAAATGCCTGAGTGAAAACATTTATAAAGGAACTGGGACATGGTTTAAAGTCATCTTTGAATATCCCATTTACTGCCTCCCAATTCTCAAAACAAACTGGTTTCTAGCACCTTTCTGTTCCACCTGTGAACCTTTGGGTGCTGACTGCTGGGAATGTGGAGGGACTTTGTTACTCAGTCTGTTTAATGAGGCACTTCTCTTTGTGGTACCTGGAAGTGAAAGCGCATGGATTAATTATGCTGAAAAGCCCAGAGGTCCCCTCCAACACCTGCCCCACTTCCCTAAGAGAGAGAAGTTAATGATTAAGTTGCTTTATAATATTGAATTCTTCAGAAGCAGAAAAACTGGATCAGTGAAGAACCACTTTATGTAAAGCATTATTTCTTTTATTTCTACATTTTTCTCATAGCACCAGTAGGATGTCAGCCACAACAGATTCTTGTTTGACCTACTGAGGCCATCCTTGTACACCTTTAAAATACACAAGAATTTTAAAAGACAATTGCTCACATTCTCTATGAGTATGAGTGAGCCCAGAAGTAACACAGAACACAGTGGTAAGTGGAGATACTCCACTGATCCAGGACAAGCATAATTTTCTCATTTCCACATTCTGCTCCTTCACCCTCCCTGGCACACAAGCACAAGAGAAGCAATCTGGTTCATTCTGGGGCTGTATTTAATGTCCTGTGAATCTCCCCATCAGTTCTCCCTGAGCGTCAGATTGAGAGCACAGGATCACTCTAAGTCACCCTCTACACCCTGACCACATAGATCACTTGGAGTCCTGTCCAAATTTGTTGTATTTCAGGCCAACTGAGAATATTTTCTCCGAAGTGACTAAGGATTCGCAAAGGATTTCAGGGTATGACAGTAAGTTTGAAAGCAATCCCAATTAGTTGATAATTAGTGACTTCCTTTGTAAGAGGTTTAATTTGTACTTTACAGCCCTGCTTCTGACTCATATCCAGAGCTGAACCCTGCAGACACATAATATATAAATATAATTTAAAATCACAAGCAGCCTCCAGTGACTCAGAGCCCCTGCCAGTATAAATATAGTCACTGATTTCCCCACCAGGCACACAGGGGATGAGCACAAATTTTTCTGCTGCATCACCTTCCAACACGAACCAGCAAAACCACCTTTAGCTGTGTCTGTCAGGGATTCTTTTAGCTCAGTTTGCTTGATCTGCAGATTGGCAGAACACTGCAGCACAGACCTAGCTGAATTTGTATTAAACAGCTTTTAGCTTATTCATCATTTTAAACAAACAAAAAAGCAAAAGCAAAATCCTCCATATCTGTGATACAGGCAGGACCATATGAAACTCTGGGAAGACTCCAAATAACAAAATCTCATGCTAAAACAAGCAAAAATATGTGCTCCTCCAAATAGTTTTTATTTATCTTAACAAGTATATTAGGACAATTCCTTGTCAAAATTGATTTTTTTCCTTCCTATTGATAATCAAATGACAAAAGCTGTCTAACAGAACAAGGCAAACCTCATTTTCATACTGTGTCTATTTTGCTGAAATTTTAGGGTGTGAATTAAGGCATGCAAATCCACAGAGATGATGGGAAATGATTTCTGAATCATTCACCAAGATTTGACTTTAGTAACAGAATTAGAGAAATAAAAAATAAAAAAAACCAGCATTTTTTACCATTGCTCTTCTCCTCTAATAGAGATCACACCAACTGGGTCAAAGCCCTGAACAGTGAAGCTGGATTAACAAATTGCATGAAATGCATCTGAGATCAAAATACGAAGTGAGTCACAGAGCAGGGGAGGAGGGAGGAGTTTTCATTCCACCTCCTGTCTCCTCCCCAGGCACAGCTGAGCGGTGCCCTGCTCCCAGCAGCCACACACCCCCACTTACTTCGATCTGAGGCATTTAAAGGAGCTGCAGACGGGGACAGGCCTTTGCTCACGGCAGCCTCTGCCTGTTTGAGGTTGGCTGCGGAGGGCGAGCGTTTGCTGGCTGTGGAGAGAAGTGATGACTTTAGAACTTGCCCTCATACTGAGCCTTTCACACCTTGCTGAGAGCTCACTCTCCAAGTATTACATCCTGAAAGCTATTTCTGCTTTTGTTTGATGACAAACACAAAATTTTGTTTTCCTTTGAACAGGCTTGATACCATTAGCACCAGCTGGGACAGGCACAGAAAAGGTAGAGTTTAGTGGAGTCATGCCAGGATTTATGCATATGTGTGCAAAAAAGGGATTTTTAAACCCCATGCCCCTAACATGTAAAGACAAAAGTTACTGAGGCTGTCTGCTGTTATCAGACTGGCAAGACACAGAAAATAACAACAAAATCTGGAAAATTTCTTTCTTCATTCCTGCCACATAAGTATGTCAAAACAGTTTTTTAATCACTAGTTAATAAATCCAAACCAAAACAAATTATTTTGGAGGAATAAAACCAACTCCTAAGGAAAGGCAAGAAAGCATTCCTATTTCTGATTGCTTCAGAAAGGTTGCTGTATTTTAGAAATTGCCAATTTTTCTCTAAAAGCTACTCTTCAGTTAATGTTTCCTATCAAATCTGCAATTTTTCAGAAAAAAAAAAAACCTGACACAAGAGGCATTAATATTTTTTGGTATGTGTATACAGCTACATATACACGCATAAAAATCACATCTCATATGGCAGAACTGCAAGTTTATTACAAGGCAGATAAATACCTGCTTTTTAATTTCAAATAATGTACTTTCAGGATGAACACTACTCCAGAGTGTGAAAGCCTTTGAAAAACATGTACCTGTTGCTACAGAAACTCAGTAAGCAGAAAACATTAATGTACACAGAGTGGTGCAGACCAGCACAACAAACACACAAAATTTTAAACATCTAATACAAGTAATCGATTTCACTGACACACTGCACAGCAAAGATGATTAATCTGAACTCATTAGTGCATAAATACCAAAGGACACAGCAGCACTACTCACCACAGAGACAACATCTTTTCCCTTTGCCAGCATGCTACAACAGCCCCTTACAGCCAGAGCCAGGACATAAAGATTCCTATGGACAGCCCCATGGGAAGCTCTTGGAACAGTGAACAAAGTCCCCATGGGATAAGAGGGAGATCTACTGAATCTAGTTTAGAAATTAAGCTCTGAGCTTAGTGGATGCTTTCCCAACATAACAAAAGGAAGAAGGAAAAAAAAAAAGGGCACTTTATGAATGGAGTCTGAGAACTGGGATAACTAAACAGCCTTAAGAGGTTTTATATACGAAAATCAGGAAGCTCATAATTCATGTATTTGGGTGCTTTTGAAGGGGAAGGCTACCCTCTAGCGTCTGCTCTTTAAAGGAAATCCTGGCTCCTGCCTGAACTCAGCTGAGTCCAAGGCCTCCAAACATCACAGAGACACTTCACATAAATTTCTCTTGGTTCAATTTAGCACTCCAGCACTTGTATGAAATCTGAGATTTCGTCTATCACCTACTGGGACCCAGGTACAGAGGTAAATGCTTTTTCAATCAATACACTTGCATGACCAGATGGCCCCAACTTCTTTCCTACCTCATTCACAGAACAAATTCTGCAAACTTTAAAGTTCCTTTCTCTAGGAAAAAAAAGCTTTAGAAGACAGGCAGGATATTCCTGCCTCCATCAAGGGATTTGAATTGGAAGAAGTACACAGCCCACGTGACACCAACTTCTCTATTTTTCTAATGGAAGGGGGGAAACAAACTGCAGCAGCAGAGCTGAAGAAAGCACATGTCTGCCATGCAGCAGGACTTGGAACTGGGCAAGGAGCTGGGAAATATGGGATCTTAAGAAAATCACTCAGAGTGAGGAGCTTTCAATCCTCGCAGGGTTTCACTGAGAGAGGGTGCTGCAGCATTGCCTGAGGCTGGATAACATTAAGCTACATGAAATAAGATCAGCTGTCTCTCACTTCCTTCCAAATTTCTACTAGGACAAGGAAGCTCTTTATTTAGCAAGGAGAGGCTCTGGCAGCCCCATTTCTGTTCTAATAGCACATCTCCAGTCCTGATGCACCTGAACCTCTAGTTCTGCTCAGCAGGCACCACTAAAACACCCCCTTTAGCAGGACTGTCATCAAGGATGCTTTACTGCACAGCCTGGCCACTTCTCTTGGCAGACCCACACCCTGCCTGCTTCATCTCAGCACTGACAGCAATGCCATTAATGTAACACTTGACTCTGGGGCTTTCATCCATTTTTACATTTCTCCATCAGCGGGATCCCTGCTGTGGTCTCATGAATCACACTCAACATCCCTCAGAACCGCTGATGGCTGGGAAAATGTTCCATTACATGGGCTTCACTTTCCAGAGCACACTATCACCCAAACCCTCTGCTCTGCCACTCAGTGTTCCTAACTATTATTGTTGACACACCCAGTTCATGGAAGACATATCTGATTCTGCATTTTTTTTTGCACAGCACTACAATAGACAAGAATGCCTTTTGTCCTAAAATATTTAAAGAATATTTGAAATCAGTTCCCCAAATGGTTCTCATTTCAAGAAACAGGGCTTTAATCCCAAATCTGCCACAGAATTTGACAGTGGAAATATAGTATTGCATTGAAATTTGCTCCAGACATGCAGTTAGAGAAGATGCACTATTCAGCCACAATGATGTAATGGACCAGAGCTCATCTTGTGTCATTTTTCAGAGTAAAAAAAAAAAAGGTAATTGTTGTCTTTCCAGAAAATATGCAAATATAAAGCACAATGGACCATATAAGGATTTTTTAGAAAGCCAGCCAGACTTAAGTATCCCACATGGCTTAAGTAGATTTTTAATAACAATTAAGTAATGAGTTCTCAAAGTTAAAAAGAACTACCCTGAAATAGGAATAAATATGAGAAACGCAAAATCAGTCATGGTTCCACATTATCCATCTCACACATCACAGCTTCATGTTTGAAACATTAACATAAAATCAAACACAATTTTAAAACACTGTGGGTGCACAAGGGTTTGACTAGGACATTGCATTACCTGTTTATCTCCACAGCAATTTTTTTCCAGCAATTTTTTTTCCAGACTGGTGCCAAGTTATCCAAATTGATCTACTGCTGCTGAACTATCTGCATAGTTACTTTATGATGCATAAATCACAGTTTAAGCACTTATTATGATATCAGGAGTATTTGTGTTGGAATATATTTTATCTTAAATGTGCTTCAGCAGCACTGAAGATCTTCCTCCACAATGGAAAGGACAGACAAGGCTCATTCCCTCACATAAATCAGGAGAGAGCAAAGAACATTATTTTGTGTTTGTTAGTAAAATAAAACCCAGTGCTTTCTTAAACATGTAAGGCAAATGTGATTTCCCAGTTTCAAGGTTAAATGATATTTGGTAGTGTGAGATACCGTGAATGGATTTATATATGCATCCAAGGCACACAGGTACAGCAGATAAACCAACCCAGCCAAACTGGCTGATTTTGGAGAAAATTAGGGGCTCATGATGTGCAGGGCAAAGGAAGAGAAAAGTTAACTAAAATACACGTGGTTCTGCTGTGTTGCCAGAGTAGTTAAACCATACTCAGCCAGACCTTCACAGCATTTTCAAGTCTCCCTTGTCTGTGTCACAGACAGCTGCACTGCATTAGTAACGTTGTGGGCACGCACAGTGAGGATTCAGATTCAGCTGGGTCTCAGCTGAGAGTTTTCACCTCAATCTAGCTGCAAGAAATAATTCTGCTTATTAAACGTATGTATCAGTGATCCAAAGCACTTCTATGAATGGCTCAGTCTGTGCACTGGAAAGTGCCAGAAATCCAATGAAAACACATTTCATGTATAGAATGATCTTTAGGTAATTGGGACAGCTCTGATTTTGCAATACCCTCCATGCAAAAAGTATCAAACTGCTCAAGAGACCCACTCCCTTTCACAAAGTTTCAGTAAAATATAATTTGATTTTGCAAATGTTACTTCAACTGCTGGTAAACCAAAGCAAGGAAACAAACCAAGACCTACCATGTACTTTTTGCAAAGTAATGAAACAGTCTGAAACTGCCCTTAAACCCTCCAAACCTTACACCACTGAACTAATTGATGTTCAAATACTTGCCCATAGAAATTTCTCTTCTCCCTGTGCTGTATCCAGACCGCTTTAAAAACCCAAATGCAGATAGCCTTTCCCTGAAAATTCCCTCAGCATGCCATGACTTAAGCTGTAGTTGAATTAGCTGGGAGGGAGGGATAGCCAAAATGAGGGGGGCTGCTTTCTACTTAGGGATCACATTTGTTGCACAGCTGGCCAAGATCCAGGAAAAGATCTATAAGAAGATGGTTTTCCTTAGTGTGAGAGGAACTCAAGCTTAAAAGGTTAGTAGTGAGTGTAAAAGAACAGAAAAATAAAATTTTAGAAATCTATACCACCAGTTCCACCTTCATCAGTGCTCTGTTGTTCTGTAGAAGAAGAAGGTTTGTAAGCTAAGTCATGAGGTCAAACAGCAAAAAAATCCAAGTTAACAAAAAAATGGGGATGCTGCATATCATAATGACAACTAATATCAAAGCACTTTCAAACATGTTACAAACACACATTCAAGCTGACAGAAAATGACAGTACCACACTCAGTACAATTCCACCAACATAGAGGATAGGCTGAACTGAAGCATTTTTTGATTTATTTTATTCCTGGCCAATAATTTATTTATTGGTGGTTAGATAGTATATGAAAAGATCCCTTCCACTGCAATCTTTACTTGTTGGTCTGATTTCAGAATGTTTACAAGCAGAAACAGTTAATTGTGAAATAGGAAATTATCTGAGTTCAAATTAAAGACTGTTAAAATGCATCACCTAATCCAGAACAGAACCCATGTTCCAAGAAGCCTGGACTGTCCACTGCATTTCCTTACCCACTAGTAGGCATCCAAATAATCAGCATTCCATAACTCCACGGGTGTGTTTAAAACATTTTACATGTGATATTAGAGTACACCTGGATACTTTTGGTTTCATCACCAGTCTTAGCATCCATTACATGAACTGCATTTGAAGGACTCTGAATTATCTTAATATTACAGAACATGATTCCCCTTAGCTAAGGTTTAAGGGCTGGCAGTGCTGTCACGTGTTGTATTTCCCATGGAGCTTCCCTCCAGCTCTTCCCAAGGTCAAAAATAGCTCTAAGTCTGAGCAGCATTTCAGGACAAGTACAGATATGACACTTTCCCAGGAGCTACCCACAGATCCTGCTTTAAGATCCCAGACAGGAAAGGATGCCCAGGTCCCTATGAATAGTGCTGCATCTGCCAGTGCTCACACAGAATATTCTGTGATTTCAGTCCTACTAAAACCAGTGCTGCTTACCTGTTTTGCCTTCTGAGTCTGGAGTTACAGACCCCCCCCATGACCATCTCTTCTGTCGTGTTTCCAGCCGCTGACTCCGTTCCAGGGTGCGATGCAGAACTGCTTCATAGCGCTCCTACCAAACAACATCTCCATGAAGCTTTAACTCTTAACCACAGCCATGCCAGGGAACAAAATATAGACACTGCCCCCCGCAGTATGATTTATAATCTGTTTTACCAGGCTTTTGTTACAAAAATTATCATGCAAAGAATGTTAGAGGCAATTAATGGCTTCAAAACACTGCAAACATGATTAGGTCGAGCTAAAGCACAGATAATCTATTCTACTCTTTACTTAAAATAGCCACCAAACAGATTTCCTATTCAGTAAACAGCACTACTTATTTTCTAAATAGGGATGAACCCCAAACTGAGCAAAAGTAATTGGTTACCCTTGAAGTTATTTATATAATGAAGTTATTTCTAAAAGGTGATAAAAATTCTCCATTATAAAATACCAAGTGTAAAGTTATTTGTATTTTCAAAGAACTGTAAAGGTCTTAACAGACACTGACATTATGAGAGATATGATGAAACTAGGAACAGCAAGACAATGGAAAAACTACAAAAGAAGACCAATCAACTTCAGGCCTCAGCAACCATTGCTGACAGGACAAAGGGGGCTGAAAGAAGCTTCTGCTGCTTTCTCCAGAACTAGTAACTGCCAGCAGGGGAGCTTTAGCTCTTGTGCATAAAGATGGACCATGCTAGACTCTTTCTTGCCAGCCAGGTTTCCACACGTGTCAACAACACATTTCTCTTCTGGAACAATTATATCCCAAGTGATCTTTTGAAGCAGTATTTTCTGCAAATACACTGCAGTAAGATATCAAGGGAGCTCATTATACAGTCATTTCTGCCACTTGGGGACACAAGACTTTCACTTCTTTCAACACCATTTCACAACACAACACAAACTAAAAAAGTCACCAAAACACACAATGTAAACCTGGACGGAAGGGAGGATTTTGCTCACTGTCAAAATATCAAACTAGAAGTTTTTGTTTGAAATATAAAGCTTAGTTTCCCCTCTGTTAGAAAACCTGAACTAGAGTTTACCTAAGGTGCCAAAGTACCCAGACATTATCTAATCTCTGGATTGTATTTCCATGGTGGTATCTGCAGTGCAGCAATTCTTCAGTAAGATTAAAGACATAGACTACACTTTACAAATGAGAGAAATGAGCTCAAGACCTCAATATAGTGAGCCCAGAGATACGCAGAATAACTGAGGAGCAGTGGGGAGACAGGTATGTGAATCCTCACCACAGCTAGTGCTCTTCAAGATTTTTAGAACCACTCCCTTTTCCACAGTATTTGTTACTGTGCTACTGCTCCTACCTTATTAGAAGATTAACAAAATGAGACCTGGCTGAAAAAGTTAACAATAATGTTGGGGACTATGTATTTTGATGCACTTCTATCTACCAAATATACAGCTGTAGATGGTATCTTGCTGGTATCTTTTCCTTGTGTCAGAGTACCAAAGTCAAGAGCTGTTTTCACTTTTTGATTGAAGGAAGGTTTTATAGGTCAAATCCAAACTATCTTCCCACCTTCCAGATTCTGCATGTATAACCTATGTAGAAGGTCATCTCCAGGGACTGAGTAAAAGACAAGATAAACACCTCATTGCTAGTCCTTGTTTTCCTTGATTATTCACTCTGGTGGCCACTTAAAACTTATCTACTATCCTCAAAACTACATGAATTAATGTAATAAATGTAACTGTAACGTTTTGAAGCATAAGGAATGCTTTTGTATAAAGTAGTTGCTTAAAGAAATGACACTACACCGGACTGCAGTCACAGCCTGCCCAAATGTTTCTGTTCTACATCCGTGTAAACTATTCCATGAAGGTCAAATGGCATATCAAAAAAATCATATCAAAAGGATGGAATAACTTCATGTATTTATTTCTGCTGTCAGCTTCTATCCATTGAGTGAGTCCCAAACTCAAACACTGCTCTGCCTGTCCATGTGCAGTCAGAGCAAAGGCCAGTGAGAACAGACACCACACGGTTCAAAGCAGCAAATGACAAATACACAGATAACATCACCACCTTTCATCATACAGGAATGAATTCTGGTTTAGAAGAATTAAGAGAATGTGAGTCTCAGGCCACAGCAGGGCTCCAAGGAAGCAAGACATAGAAATAAGAGAAGTAAGTCTAAGACTTACTGATTTACAGACAGACTCTACAAGGTGCTCTGAAGGCATATAGAAATCTAGCAATATGGGGTGGGGGTTTTGCTCACATAAAAAATAGCCAGTGGTCTAACAGCCACAGCTCCTGAAATCCTGAGTGCCTCAGCTACAACCAAAGCTCTATGAGGAAGGTGGACATATGCCTACATAGCCCACTGTAGATGTGGAAAATACTTTTATGTTCTAACATGTTCATAATTTCCCTGAGTTTCTCATTCACAGCACTTCCGAGCATGGCAATGTAGGAAAACAATGTAGTTCTTTTAAACTATAGAACTTCGACGTGTGTTACCTTTTCCTCCTCTATTTTTTGTTTCCTCTTCTCTTCTACTGCTGCCCTTCGTTGTTCCTCTTTTTGCTTCATTTCTTTTAGCTTTCTCTGCCTTTCTTCTAACTGTTTTTCATACTGGAGTTTTGCTTTTCTCTCCTTTTCAAGGATTTGTGTCTCTTTGGCAGCTGTAAGAATATTTTAAAGAAAAAATTAAAATCAAACTTAGCCATTCGTTGATATTGCAATGCAACTTATAAGCAAGAGACTATCCAAGCAGAATTCTTACCACCTGAAGTGAAAATGTACAGGAAGATGAGCTTGCAGAGGTGACAACAGACAACAGACTCATCTTTAATTTTTATCTGTCCCCAGGCTGAAAGTGAAATTAGAACTTTGCCTGCTACTAGGCTTTACTGTCTAGACAGGAATATCAGGATATGTATATTCCCTAAATTAAGCATACACTTTTCTTATCAACATAATAGTGATGTCTCTGTAAGGAAGCTGTAAATTAAAAATCAAACAGTAGAATTTTCTATGTTGTAGCTTTTTTTTTTTTTAGAACAAAATACAGTAATATTTAAGGCACTGAGTGACAAGATGGGAAGACCCTACAGTTCCTGCATCAGAGTTCAAAATAGTTATATCACCATTCTCTGCAGCCTCCACCAAGGAACAGCTGTGTGCAGTTCAACAGGAAGCCTCAGGTCCTGTGACACAAAGCTAGAATGCACAGAGTATTTTCCATGGCCAGACAGATGAAATGAACCAAGAGACCAGATAATCACACCAACAATGCACAGGCAGCATCTACACATAGGGCCTCCAAAATATTTCTGAATTTTATATGCATCATAATTCTACCCTGTTGCCGTATTAGAATAACACAATAATTCCTGTTGTTGTGGGTCTTTGCTTTTATGTTGAGAAACAAACATACAGCTCGGAGAGACATCTCCTCACAAGCTGGGAGCCCAAGACCTGCCACTGCAGGGCACACTGTGACCCTTTCATCTCCTGCTACACACACATGCACTGATTCACATCACACAGAGCATAAAGCTGGGCAAGAGTTTTCTGCTGCTATCTAGTTCAGATTCCCTGCGAAGATAAAGTTTGTACTGCTGACACTTCAATACAGGAGTCATTTCCGTGTGCTGGGAAACAAGGGAAGCAGTGTTCAAGGCAAACAAGCCATTCTACTAGCTAAATCTTTTTTGGTTTTCTCTGAATCAGCATTCTCCAAACATCAGTCTTCAGGGCTATAGGAAGGACTTCTAAGCTAAAAGTTTTATTTTCCAAAGTGCTTTTGTGAAAGCTTTCAATAAGGAATTAGCTAAATTTGCTGGGTGGTCACTAAAAAATGGAAGGTCAGAAGTGGCACAGAGCTTCAACAAGCTAAAACTCTCTACAGTGTTCTCCTCTCAAATCAAAAACTTCTTCATTCAGGTTCAGAGGTGGACACTGATGCAAGACCAAGAGCAGACCTTGTCTCTTGTCCCCAGCAAGCTGACACAAAGTGACAAAACATGGAATAAGGGGGACAGTAATTCCTTTGAGAGAAACATTCTAGAAAATTATATTTTAAGTGAAACATGAAAATACCATGCTGCTTTTCCCGCTCTTCTCTACGTTCCCTGGCCAGTCTTTGCCTTTCTTCTGTTCTTAGCATGGAACCATCTATCACTGTCAAAATAAAAATTGAAGACACATAATTGTCAATGACTTTGAACATTCAAATTGAAATAAAATGTCAAAAGTCTTTACTATCAAAAGAAGAATTAAAACTTCCTGAGAGATGCACACACCACCAAATCACTGCACACTCTACATAGAGATTAAAGACACCATCTGAAAAATTCATAGAAAGCTGAACATCCTCCTCTTCTCCTTTTCCATTCCCTCACAACACTATTTTTAACAGGTGCAAGAGAAAGCAGACATCATATTAAAGGCTCAATAGGTACAGTCAAAGGAAAGCCTAAGAAGCCGGACGTGTGAGAACATACTCTATCCCAAATCCAGCCCTGATCCTCATTCTTGTACATATTAACTCCCATGAACAAGAATGACAGGAGTTTAGGAAAATGTCATCTAGGAACAGATAGTTCACCTGTCATTACAAATTCAGAGCACTGTAGGACAGCTCATTTGCAGACTAAGCAGAACCAAGACTTAAGCAGTCTTTGCAGGTATAAAAACTTGAATTTCAGCACGAAGTGAGCTGGTAACTTGCCCAGTTACCATCATTTATCTTTGCTGTCATGCCCTGCTTACAAGACAGGCAGCTCCAACTGAACTCTGAGCCAGTCAAAAACAGAAATCTGTCATCAAAACCAGACCTACAAACCATCTACCAGGTGCTCTGATCCTCCTGAAGAAAGAGCACCAAACTTTTCTCTACATAAGTTCTTTTCAATCCCTACTAACCCCTCCTTGTGAGCCCAGCACTTCATTAAGAGCAATGACCTGTAATTATACCTGGTTTAGTTGCTGTCTTTATTGAGGTCTGGACTGCAAGAGGGCTAATGCCACTTTGGCTTCTTCTTTCTTCTGCTATGGCTTGGGCTGCAGCAACTGTGAGAAAGAATCACTTCACATTAAGAAAAGCTCTACAACTGAAACTCATGAAATAAATACCCAAAATAAATACATAAAATTCCACTTGAGGTCACTGATGCTTTTATTAAATAACTAACTGCGGGCTGCTCAGCTTGTAAGGAAAAACTTATCAAATGAGACTTGAGACCTGGCACAGCTTCTTGTTATAAAAACATTTATCAAACCTTATGTTTTAAGACTACAGAGTTTCAAAGATTAAACTTATTTAATAACTCTTCTAAAACAAACTCCATTATTCTGCAAAGTTATATGTGACTTACACTTAGTAACAGAAACTCTTTGCTACCACATGAGCATTTGTGGGCTGCACACATGTATGTAATAGCCCATTAGCACTGCAAGAATCATATTCTGATGAGACCCAAGCAGGGAGAGGTCTATGAAGACCTGTCATTACTTCATGACATTAAAGAGAAAGGGGATTAGCTGCATAAAGTAAACCATTGAGGGATGCTTACAACATACTTCTGAAACTGGATCTTCAAAAATAAATTTTAATTATAAATTAAGATTCCAAAACAGTAAATTGAGCATTTGTGCAGAGACCCATTCACCTTATCTGAGTTTCACCAAGGTGACTTCAGCAAAATGCAGGGCTACAACTCACAGATAATCACACAGAAAGGAAATGCTACCAGTATTAATTTTGCTAAATAACAAAACCCATTAACAAGTCAGGGAGACTAACTTACTGTATCACTCTCCCCAGATTTTCTTTGTTTTGGTATGAACCTTCACAAATCACCTTACAGGGTGTGAAGAGTTACAGGGAAGGCAGGCAGGGCAGCCTGTAAGACAGCATTACTGCACAGCTCCAACAGAAGTGTCCTCACACACTGCCACCCCACTCTCACCCTGCCTGACAGACACTGGGAGCTCAGCTGGCTTCCATGGAAAAGCCCAACTTCAGGGGAAGCAAGGGAACACAACCCAGAGCACATGAGAATGTTGAGGCCAGTTTTACAGAGAAAAGGCAAATCCACAAAAGGAACACGTAATGTGCTGTGATCTCACCCAGAACATGAAGGACCAATAGTACAAATTGCTGTTATATTTTAAGAAAGGAGACTACAACTTTGCCAGTGATCTGACTTCCTTTTAATAAGAGGAGTGCAGAATGCAAAAGAGGAAGGAAGAGTCTCCCTCTTCTCCATGCATTGCCATGACAACTAGTTGTGTCATGGTAATAACCCTCCCTAAGGCTGTGCCCAAGAACAATCACCTCAAAGTGTTTAATCCCATGTGATTTCAGTGATAAATGCTGATTACAATACTTATTCAGCAACTCTAAATTGTCACCCGCAGCTGTTGCCATGTCTTGAATTAATTTTTCAATGCAGCAGCAAACAAAAGTCTTCCTCAACCCCATCCTATACATCTCGGAGGCTCTTTTCACACAAGTCAGAGACCAGATATACTACAACACAATGAGATTACCAACTGGCAAAAAATAGCTTAAAAAAGGCTCACTGTTTTTTCACTCTCTAGATCAGACTAGTCAGACAAAATTCTGATTTTTGTACACTGTTGCATGTCACATGGATGGGAATCCAGCCCAAAAAAACACCAAGTGGAGAACAACAGAATTATCTATTCTAACACAAATAGAAGTGAAAACAGCCAGAGGAAAAGCAGCCCACTGCAGGTGTTCTGAGAGCAGAAATGTACAAGCAGGGCATGCATATCCAATGACACCTCTGTACATCACAAAGGCTGAAGGAACATAAGCTTCTTCAAATACCACTTAGATTTCAGACAAATACAGAAATCCAGGTACATCTTTCCTCAAGGGAGGAGACAGAGGTGCTCAGGAAGCTTGAGCCAACTTAACCCAGGCAGGAAATTATCCCAACAAAACAAAGTCACTCTGTACCTAAACCAGCTTCAGTTAAGACCAACACTGGAATTTTGCCTCAACTCTCTAAGTTTAAATATCCAAATTTCCATAACAAAGTTATAGTAAGAAGCAACCTGCAATTAAACAGGTACAAAATTTTGTTTTACTTGCAAAAGTATTTTACTATTAGAAATCTTGCTGAACAAAGCAGCCATAATGGATATGGGGGATTTTGTATTTATTTACTCAATCAAAAATAAATGTAGAGCTGGAATAATGTTCATTATTAGAAGGCACTGATTTAAAAATGCATTACATCTGCAAAGCAATTAGTCAGTTTATTTTAATTAATTAAGGTTGCAAAAGATTACTTGAGATTCTATAAGACAGGAAAGTGGGTTACAAAAACAGTTCAGCTTACAGAGGACACAGAGGTGAAAAAACTCTAGAAATACCCAGGCAGAGGACTCTGCACATCAAGGTTTTTTGTATGTCAGATAAAATATTTTATGTTCACTCCTTCAGTGCTTCATTATTTGCACAGCAACAATGTGCTTACACATTTGAAAGCAGCAGGTTTAATGCACAAGGGGTGCACCTCCACGTCACGTGGATGTGATCCATTTAACCAACAGAAAGCCAGAATCAAATCTGAACTGGGGATCTGAACAGAAGAGTAATAAAAGGGGAACAGACATCACATTAGATACATCCCTGAGATACGTGAGCTCAATTTCACCAAGTTCCTAGTCAACAGACAGGTTTTATGGCCCTTGACAATTTCATGGGAAATTTACAATACAAAACTGTGATTTTCAAAGTCCACACTTTACTACAGTAAAGCAAAATGCATTGCATATTGTTGTACTATGCAATCTTTAAGAAATACCTATCTTATTTTGCTTTGATATGATAAAATAAACCTTAATAATTAATATATTTTAATCTTTTTTGGCACAGATACCTATAATTTCTCTGCCTAGTTTTCCATAATGAATGTAGCAGTCTGCTATGGAGTGAAGCTTCATGGAAAAGAATTTTCCACAAAATATATCTCTGCAAAATGCAGAGCCTAATACCTCTGTAATGAATCAGGATACCCCAGAAGAGGAAACCAGTTAACAACCATTTCACTAGAATCTGTGTCACATGTTGCATTAATGGGGGGGGTGGGGGGGTGCCTTCATGGACATATTCAGCAAACTCCCTAGAGAGGAAAAATTCTCTTAGAGTCAAATTATATCTCATTTCTATACTGAGCTTGCCCTCCCACAGTAGTCTTTCACAACAATATTTTATGATCAGCATAATTTGTGTGTTTATTTTACAGCAGTCTACCTTTAAGTGCTCCAGGTAAAATTAATAAAAATATAAGCCATGCATGAGGCTAATAATATCTGCATTCATGCATAATAAAATAGAGCTATTTGAACCACGAAATGATTATGTAATTTGGGAAGCAGTTTTCCTTCTGCACCCTCATCATCATTTAGCACCCCAGGTCTGGCCAAGCAAATCAGAGATAAAGCAAACCCACAGAAGCACCAGGAGGTGACATTCTAGATAAATCCAACTCTCCCAATTTCACTTCCAGCTCACCATCCACTGACAGTGCAGGTGCTGAGGTGCCTCCTTCACACTGAGCATGACTTCCCTTCCCTGATCAGGTTTCCAATATGCCCTGAAGAGACCGGTGCTAAAAATAAACCTTGATTTCTATTTCAACCCCTGCACACGGCTAATACCCTTGGCCCCTGCCAAGACTGGCAAAGAACCCGCTGCTGTTCTTAGTAAACCTCATTAGGGACTGAAGCAGCTCCATCCCTTCACCCAGAGAGCTCCAGGCCTTCCATCCCATCTCCTGCCCCGTGTCCATGGACGCTGCCCCCCTTGCTCTTCCCTCCCTTGTGGAACTACAGAGGAGAGCAGAATGTGCTGACTTTCACAGCAACCTTTCTGCTGCTTATGATTTAATGACTCGTTATGCAAAGCAAACAAAAAAACTCCAGACTAAGCTTCTGAAACAGGGGGTGTTAGAGGGCTGCTGAATGTTAAGCATTGTTATGATTCTAAGGGTGTCCATAAAAGTTTAAAGCAGGCAACAAGAAGCCAATAAGCAATCCATTAATCAAAAGTGAACCTTCCAGCAAAATATCTCTGATTTTATAGCAAACTGTGCCAAATCTGAAAATCTTTTTGTCTTGTTCCACTACAAGCAGCTACTGTTTGCCAATAAGTGTTCAGATCCTTTAATTAAGTTTTGCACATAGTTTCAGGAAAGATGAGGAAAGTCAGCATTCAAGTTTGAGATTTCCAGGCACTGCCTTTCAAGCCGATTTCCACTCATGAATTAACATAGGTTAAGACAAACAGATGCAAGATCATATGTTTGAAGCTTTAAGAAAAATTAGGTATGGTATTGGTTTTTACACCACTACTCCTTGTTCAGACAACACCAGAGGAAGGATGCACTTCACACAAACAAGTGGACAACACAGAAAGTTCCTAATGATGAAGAGAAAGCCCTCCCTGTGTGCATTCCTCTTCTCCCTGTTTTCCCCTTTCTGTCTTTCCCTGTTGATCCCCACATCCCATCTTTGGGCTGCAAGGACTGACAGGCTCCACAAACAAACACATGAGCTTCCCTGTAGGCACCTTCTGACGGAGCAGCTGGGAGGCAGATGGTTCTCCTGTTTTGTCTGGGCAGCCACCAGATGGAAAGCACAGAGATCTCCAGAAACTAGTGCACACTCTCAGCTTCAGTAGGCTAGAAGAGCTTCCTGTTGTCTTATCCCTATCCCAGACTCCATTTGCAAACTTTGTACATTTATTCTCTACATGGGATACCTATTTTACTACCTTTATGTGCTTTCCTCCCTTTAAGACCATTTCCTCAGCTAATTCTGTACAACATTCCGATTTTGCTCCCAAAGCTTAAGGCAGTTTTGGGTGATTTCTTCAGTTCATCACAAATTTTGATCCCACTGGAAAACCCAACACAAGCATTCCTTTGCAGTATATGAATTAGCAGCTCCACGAGTAAGTATTTCAGACATACTTGCAAGAACTTAAGTTTTTACTTTTAACATCCACATTCAGATTAAGACCTAGAAATATTTTTTTTTTAATCACATAATTAACAAAGTTACTTATTTCTTATAAGGAAACCTTCAACGATACAGCTGAAGCAATCTCCGACATATTACGATACTCATACTATGTACTCAGCCTAGGGCATGACCAGAAATGAGGGTTGCTGGTTAATTTTTGCATTGATCTCTGCACACTTGGCCCCAGGGGAAGCACATAATCTAAACCAAACTTGACTGTAATATAAGCACAGACCAAGGCATTGAAATTTGTCCTTAACAGAATTAGCAGCCATCTCCAGAAACTTTCTACAGTCAGAGATGCAACACCATTGCTCAAGAGTCACACCATCCTCACTACCTTCAGATGTCTGAACACTACTGAAAACACACCTGGGGAGTCTCACTGACTCCCACTGTCACTTATTCTCTTATTTTAACCTCACTTACACTGCTCGGCCATGGGTTACGCTTCTTGCTACTTAATGAAAAAAGCAACTGTCAGCACAATAAATATTATATATAAGTATTATATGTAAGTATTATACAATGCTCAGAAAGGACAAAGACGTCACCAGCTCTTATAGAAGCCCTCATAAGGTTAGTAAGAAGCACTGTCTGTGCTGTGCACACAGGGCTGACAAGCTAAATCTATCTCCTTCTCTAGAAAAGACACCTGGCTTCCACAATTGGGGGTTCTTTATTAGTGAGGTGTGTCACTATTAATCTTTTGAAAGAAATTAAGTGGAATGACAGCAGAAACTCCACTTTCACAAAGACCATTGTGAACCTTCTCAAGTTTAGCAGAAATATTTACCTGTTTCTGCATACTGGAAATTCCAAAGCATCCTAATACACAGGACTAAAATGAAAGCAGTCTACACAATGAATATGACCTTACATAATTTCAAGTGGATTCATTGTGAAATTTACTAGTTATGTGACATCATTGCTTATAGATAGAGGTATACAAATGTAACACTCTCAACTAGACAGAATTAGATACAGGTTTAATAGCTACAGAAGGACCCAAAAGGTAAAATGGAAGATTATCAATAACTAGTCTGCTGCACAAATAATTTTCTTTATTTAATAGCACTGCCCAGTGCCTCAGGAGCACATATCTTGTCCCTCAATGCAGGACTGGCTTCACAGATGCCACAGCAGTCCCACTTTAACCTCCTCTGCACAGCACAGCTCCCACTGGAATTCCAGCTCAAGCACTGGCAAAAAAAAGACAGAAATCAGCTCTCTGCTTTACTCCTCCAACTCCGGGGGCTGCCTAACACTGACTCCTCTTCACACTCCTGCAAGCCATGGCAAAAAAGCAACTTCAAGACAAACCCTTGCTCTCTTCTCTTATTTCACATCTGTTTTTTTCATTGTATTGTTTCTTTCTCTTGCCGTGCACTATCCGTAGCACTGGCAATAGCTAACTTCTCTCCACGACTTCCCTCTTTCCTGAACAGTCTGGGGTTTTTTGCTTGCTAGAAGCATGGCCTTGAAAACGCTTTTGTCCTCTTGTTTGCAGGCTGTGGCTATTGTTTAATTCACCCAGCCCAAACAATGCCAGCCCAGACCACAGCCTAGCACTGCGAGTCACAACGGACTCGAGACAAACCCTGGGAAAACTCCATTTTGAGCTTTCTTTTGGTGCAAGGATAGCAGTTCCTTTCCAAGACAGCAGTGAAAACTACTGCTTTTACTTTTTACACTTGATGAATTTCTCATGGAAAATTTAGAGCTCATTCAAACACTGCCTGTGTGTTTCAGAAGGAAAGACTAGTGTTGGCATTTAACCCCAATAGGCCAGTCTCAAATCAAACTACTCAATCCAGAAAGTGCTGTAGGACACTGACAGGTCCACAGTGTGTTTAATGCAGCAAACCCTCTGTCTAAAGCAGATAAGGAAGGGGGATGCAAAATATGAAAGGAAATAAACTGCAAATTTTCTTAAAGCTGTACAGTTCACCCAGCTAATTAAAAAAATGAAGGCTCTGGGACACTCCACTACATGCAATCTAAGACCCTAGCAAAGTAACCAAGAATCAGTCCCTGCCCCAAAGAGCCTGAAGGATAAATGAAAAGTGGCAAATGGATGTAAAAAAGCAAGCAGGAAAAGGAGCAAAAGAGACAAATAAAGAGACCATATTTCTTTTTAAATTCATTACCCAGTGGCAGAAAGTCTTTTAAAGAAATTTGAATGTGAGTAAGGTGACACTCACTGATCTGGTCTGGAGATCAGTGTCCTTGGTTTTTATGTCCAGAACACAACACACAATAATACTGATCAACTCTGTGCTGCAAAAATGTTCCTCTAAGAAGTTCTCTTGGCAAAATTAAACAGAGGATAAGGTTTGAAATTAATAAATTCTATTAAATTATGTTCTTTAAGTATAAAGATCCCTACACTATTTCTATATTCTTGTAGCCAAGCCCTCTTGGGCTTGGGAGAGGAATTTTAACACTTGGAAGCTTTGAAACACTTGCCCAGAGAACAAGGCACTGCAATATCTATTCTCCCTCTCAAGATTCAGGTCAGTGCATTTAAACAACAGAGAGTGTCTGTAAATTAAGAGTCAGTTAAGTACTCATAAAAGAGTATTTTAGAAGTTCCCTGTGAATTACAAAGGCAAAAAAACACTATGGGAAAAGAGAGAGGTACTCTGGGCATGACCAGTGGTAACTGTTTTCTTCAAAGGCAACATCAGCTGGGGATCCTTCACCTAGAAAGCAGAACTCCCAAACTGACTGGAATATAGAAATAATTTAGATGAAAACAAATGTCAAGCAACCATGTCAGCCTTCCTTAAAAGCAAAGGCTTGTGTCCCTTTATGCACAGGCATTATGCAGCACAGTGCAGGTTTCTGTCTCTTTCAAACAAAAACAATTCTGAGCAACACTTTTTTTCTTCCATGAACCCCACACTCCAAAAAACTTAAACCACCAGCATCTAGAAAGGTTTTGATTACTGGACAGGCATATGCAAACACACTGAAAGCATATCATCAATTAAGATTAACCTGATTGTAAGCTGAATAATTGGAAGCTAAATGGGACTAATTTATTTGTGGCAGACAAGAAATTTGCAGTCCTAGTTGGATTTTAAAGTACCACAAGTAATCCGATAAGTCATATTCACAGAAGTCATTAAAATTGCATGCTCAGAATTTTGTCAGGGTGTCCTTTCACAAGAGGTCTGCAAGCATCTCCAATTATTTAATCAAATTTAAAGACAACCAGCAGCTTTTGATACCCCTATTATTATGACTAACCTAGATTCTTTTTTCCATTTATCTTACAATAACCCATAGTAACCCTTCTTTATTCTCTTATCACCTTTAAGAATTGAAAATTAATAACAGCATATCAGTACTCCCCTGTTTTCTTTTTGAAAAACACAACTATATGAAGAAGCAGCAGTCCTTAATTCCAGACACATTTTAAGACTATGCACAGTTAGGGACAGTGTAAGCCACAGCATCTCTGGGCTCTCACCATTGGAGTTATGACCCTTGCAAGTCATTATGTGCTAAATAGTTTCATCTGAATTGAAGCACGGAAGCCAAATTTATATTTTGCAATTTCAACACATGAAGAAATATGTAGAGAATGGAACACTCTACATAAGAAACTGAAAAAAATATGCTATATATGCACATGGTTTGGGTGTTTTTTTGTTTGTTTGCTTTTTTCTCCTTACACCCAGGAGGATGAATATATTTGGAGAAATCTCAAGAATTTAAAGTTTTAAATTCGAATAAAACCTTTTATAAACCACTTACAACTGGAAGTAATCTTCAGAATGCTAAGCACCTAAATACATAGCATTCATCTTTCTGAATCAGCATGAAATTATCCCTACCCTGTAAGATTGTATTTCCCTGAACAAAAAGAAAATGAAATTAGAGCTCATAGCCATCACAATTACATTAAGTTCTCAGCCTGATTTGGGAGTGTTCTCTCACCACTGAGATCTACATGAAATCCAATTTCTGTGCAGTTCTTTGCACTTATTGCTTTGGCACTCTGCAAAGCAGTGTTACTACTTTCATGCAGGGAAAAAAGATGAAGCTTAGAACTTTCTCCAAAGTTCTGAGGAGTTTGACCAATCAAGAAATTGAAGCCAGCCCCAGTGATCAGCTGAATGCCCCACTGCTGGGCTGCCTTTGCTCTGCAGATGGGACCTGTACCAGCCACTCATTCAAACATCACCAAGCAGGACAACAACTGAATGCTCAAGATGCTTTTCATGCAGCACTCGCACATTGTGAGAAACCTGGCAAAGAAATGGTTTCCTTGTCTTGCTGCTTCCCAGGCAAGATCTGAAGTCCAACCCTACTGACACCCACACTGCAAATCCCAAAGACTTTAAAGGATCCAAATTTGTAAGTAAATTCCTTCTATCTTCCAGCAAGCAGCTCTGACACACAGGACAACTCCTCAATTGTCTGACAGATGCTTCTGGATCCCAAATAACTTCCTCTGACCATCTTCTGTTGTGGGTCCAAGACTGTACCCAAGAGCTCTCTAGTACTCCTATAGGTGTTGGTACAAACTTGTGTTCTTATGTTTTTAACTGTCATCTAGAGACCAGCTAAATCTGTGCATGTCCCTGACTACTTGCCTGAGCAATGAAGTAGCACTATCAGTTATCCATTCATCCTTCTTTTCATGCCAGTTCTGTGTATGTGCACTTGGTAAAGCTGTTGCTAAGAACTGTGGTCTTGGAAAAGTGGACAAAGCCAGACAGTGCCACTTCCACAGGGGAAAAAAAACTGATTACATGGAATGAACCTGTTGTTTTATCAGAAAACTTCCAACTGAACAGAGACCTGCAGGTCATGGAATTTATGCCTGCAGCTAGATTTGTTGAAAAAGGCACTTTATTTTTTCCCCCAAACCTGAGACAGGTTTCCCAAAAGATGATGCAGATCTTGGAAAGGAAAATAGGTATGAACAGCATTTAAATGTTTTGAACAACCTTTGCAACAGTAATTCAATACATGACTGGAAATCCTGGCAACAACACAGGATTACCAAGCTCTGGTAAAAAAACCTCAACATACTTTACCATCCATACTATGAAAGACAGGAGTTTTCAGTATTCCAGTGAAAATGAAGACAATAAATGTAGGCTACAGCAGCTTAAATGACAGGTATTTTTCCTCTGATTACCCACACTACTCAAGGAAAACCTCACTTACTGGATAAACCACAAATACCCGACTATTCCCTTCTTCTCACATCTTAACAAGCTCAGCAGGACTTATGGCACTAGAATAGGATCAAAAATTCCTCTTCATCCCTGAGGGATGACAGCAGCAAGCATGGATAACAAAAATGAGGTAAGCAACTGCCATCTATGCACTGCTGGTTCAGTGTACAACTACAATTAATTTCTAATGTTAAGTGATGTTCAGAAACCTTAACTGCCTTCCAGTTGTACCTTAACTGCCTTCTAGTTGTGGTAGCAGATTCTGCTTTTTTGTCATCCACATAAAGGAAATAAGATTGGACAAGTGTGTCAGGGCAGAACATTATTACAAAGGAACTGCAGAACTGGCACTGTGGGCATGAGTTGGCCTGCAGAATCTTAATTACAGTTGATACTCTCTCAAAGAAGGAGAAACACCTTTTCCTTACCTCAACACCAGACTGAATTTAAGAGAATATTTTTCTTGCCAAACATACAAACTTGGAAGTTAGTTACAAGTGGCACCATGGGATTCTACGTGTGCAAGGCCTAAAAATGAAAAAGCACCAATCACCCACAGAGCAAAGCAGTACCAAGAGGCTGGTCACAGAGAGCAGAAGTGAAAAGAACAAGAGCCCAGAAGTGGCCTTTAATAAGGACCCACAAAGGTAGCTATACAGAAGGTGACTACACAAACAGCAGGTAAACACACCTCTTAGCCAGGCTGCCAGAAAGAGCGGTGGTTTCTCAGCAAGATTCTCTTTATTTAATGTCTTTAGACGTGAGATTCCCAGACACAAGTTCACTGACAAACGGCTGAAGGCACACAACACTGTATTTATTTTGCATAGATGTTTGTTCTCCAGTCTGATTAAGACAGCAAAGTACACAACTGCCCACAGAGCAGAAAGTGGGTCCAAGCATTCTTGTTACAGGTATTTTGAACTGAGGAGTCCCCCCACGCAGCCAAGTGAGCTCAGACAAGCAGGAAGTTCTATCGCTCCCCAAACACGCCGAAGGGGAGCGTGGGACTGAACATCGAGGTTCCTTTGGGTGTCTTTTTTTTTTTTCCTACATCTTCCCCAAACAGCTGCAATATCAGACTTGGCTGCTGCTCACAACTTCTCCAAAGAGCAGCAAATACTGTGGCAAATTATCCTGCAAATTCCACCGTCAACCACTGGATTGCAAGGATGATTTCTAAACATCATTTGCTCTCTCCAGGGAGTGCTACTGACTAGAAGTCGGGAGCAGAGCTGCAACAGCCTGCGAGCCCACAGACAGCATTGATTCACTGCACATTAGCACTCAGTTTATCTTTGAGCACATAACTGCTACAAATGCATTCTATGTACACTGAAGTTCAGATTCTGGTTCAGTGACTTCTATCCCCTCAGGGAAAAAAATTCAAGGTCTAGCCTTTCCAGGATCTAGGGAGGGTTTGTTTTTTTTTTTTAACATGATGTGCATATTACAGCATGTGCATATCTGAAGGGAGATGGAGCTGCCTGGCCCAAGGAGCATTTCCTCTCTGATTTCGGGATTAAATCTAGGTCATGACAGCTGTAAGCAAATATGGGTGCCCATCCTTAGAAAAACTTAGCAGCCACCATGTAAGTGCATCCCATATGCAAAATAAAACTCAGCAGTTCTAGCAGGAAGAATAAGGTTCAAACAGACACAGCCTTTGCAGGTGAGAAGTGCTATCTTTAGGCAGATCTTTATCCTTCCGGAGCACGAAACTGTCTTAATTTTGAAACAGAAACAAAAAGTAATTAAATAGTATTTCCAACACCCAACACACTGAAGAAGAATGCCAGATGAGAGTTGTGCATCCAGGACCCTTTGCCAGCACTCCTCTTTATGTAATTACACAGATACACTGAAAACAACCATGCAAGAGACTCTCAAGAGTAGCTGCTGCACCTAGTCCTAGTTAGTTAGCTTAGATCAAACTACAAGTCTCTTTACTTTCTTTTTTTTTTTTTTTTTTCTGGTGACTGGGATAAGTAAATGTTTATCTTTTTTAATGGCTCACCCACAAAGCTTTTGCATGGAGATGTACCACGAAGTGTTGCTGCAAACACATATCGTGCATGCACAATACTCGTCACAGAGTATATTATTAAGGACCTTAAGAATAAATAGGCACATAAGCACAGCCAAAGACAAAACCAAAGCAAATCTTCTTCAGATCTCTTATAAAAACAGTTTTAAAAAAGTGAAAAATAAAATTGGGAATTATCTTTGGTTAGAAATTCAATCTTTGGTTAGAAATCAGTGCCAGTGGCTGTCTCTGCCTTCTGCACTCGGGACCGAACACATCGCTGGCGGGCAAACGCTCTGAAAGCAAGAGCCAGCACAGACACCGACAAGTTGGAGAACCGGTGAAAAACGGGCGGCTCGTGTAACGCAGCCTCCCCGCACCGCCTCTGAGCTGCGGGAGGTCCCGAGCCAGCAATCACCGCCCGGAGCTGCGGGAAAGCACGGCCCGGGCGGGAGCGGGCCGGGGCCGGGCAGCCCCGGCGGCCTCCACTCGCGGTGCCCCTTCCCCGCCCCGGGACGGGGCCGGACGTCCAGCGGGCGGCCGGGGGGGGGCGGCCGGGGCCAGCCGCGCCCTTGGGCCGCCGGACCCCCCAAACCCCCCGTGCTACCCCTCCCTGCCCGCTCTCACCCATCTGCTCCCGCAGCCCCTTCAAGGAGGAGGAGGAGGAGGAAGCGCAGGATGGGGGCGCCGCACCGCCCTCCGCCATCTTCAGCGCCGGGCCGCGGGAGTGCCGGGCGGGCCGCGGGGCGCGGGGCGCAGTGCGCAGGCTCCGCCCGCTCCCGCCCCGCCGGCACCGGGAGCGCTCCCGCGTCCATCCGGGGCGGCCGCGGCGAGCGCCGGGCGCTGCCTCCGGCTGCGCTTCCACAGGGACGGGGCTGCTGGAGCCGGTCCGGCCAGGGACAGGGAACCTCCTGCAAGGACCGGGGAACCTCCTGCAAGCACTGGGGACCGAGTGTGATGAGCAGCGGCTGAGGGAGCCGGGGGCTCCGGGCGGCTCAGCGGGGAACTCGTCACCCCTGACGGGTGCGTGCAGTGAGCTGGGGCCGGTCTGGTCTGCCCGGTCTGCACGGAGAGGACCAGAGGAAACGGCCTTAAACGGCGACAGCAGAGATCCAGATTAGAGAAAAGAAATCCACTGTTGAGGCGGTCAGGTGTTGGAATAGGCTGCGCCAGGAGGAGATGGAGTCACCGTCCCTGGAGGTGTTTAAGAGATGTCGGGATCTGGCGCTGAGTGATGTGGTTTGATGGAATTGTCAAGGCTGGACGAGACCTTCAAGATCATCAAATCCAGCCATTCACTCGGTGCTGGCACTGCAACCACTAAACCACATCACCCAGTGCCAGATCCAGAAACCTCTTAAATACGCCTTGGTTTAGTGGTTTAGGGGTTGAATATTTTGAATATTCTATGAACATTCTGCCAAAGGGACCAATGGAATTGGCCGCCCCACAGGAGCCATCGTGGTCCCCTGACGGCCGGCTCCAGGCTGGGTGGGCACAGGACAGCTCCCCAGATACCCCACATGGCAGGGACAGTTTGTGTCCCCACAACAACTGCAAATGTCATCCCAGCACTGCGAGGAACCTGGAACTGAATGGTCTTTAAGGTCCCTTCCAACCTAAACTAATGTGTTATTAACCATGATGAATTGCCTCCCACTAGAGAGCTCTCAAGGAGAGATGCTACTCTAGTTGGTTATCAATAAATTTGGGAACAATCTCATTTTGCCTCTGAGTTTGCACTCTGAGAAGAGTGAAGGTAAAGCAGCATCCATTGCCATTCCAAAGGGCAGGCTCTTTGGGCCTTGTCCAGGAAACTCCCTTTGCTATCATGAACAGAAAGTTTGCCTGTCAGTGGGACAAAAAATAAACCCATAATTGTGATGAATGCAGAAAAAGTAGCAGTAAGATTAGGTAGTATTTCAAGAGAACGAAAAAGGAACCTTTTAAATGTTCCATGTAGGGCTCCATTTTAATTTATGTATTCTGAATATTCAGACCACAGGTTTGCCCTGTTCTTTGTTTCTTTTTTTAATGTTGGCTATATATGTGTGCACAGAATCCTTTGTCTGTTGTTTCCTCTCAGTGTTAATAGAATGGTAATTATTAGTAGTAGCATTTAAAACTAAAGGGCAGCTAGAGGGGAAAAACCCCCTACACATTCAATGCCAAATTTCCTAGGTTTATATTTATAATATATGGTAATAACACCTGGCCACTTAGCAGTCTCCATGTCATTTATACACATGCTGAAATCAAATTTCACCATTCCACTGAGACATTCAGATGTTATCCTTATTTTACAGATGAGAAGACTGAGTCACTGAAATCAAAGTCTCTGGTTATGTCATGAACAAAACAGCACAGTGAAAAATCCCTGCCCAGGTTTCTTGATTCTTTGTTCTGTATCCATGTATTTTCCCATCTTCCTTTAATCAGCAACTTTAATCAGGAAATATCACCGGAATGGTTTGTATTCGTTCTCAACAGCATAAAGTACAATAGGTGTGATATGAAAAAATGGTCAAACTACCTGAGAGAATGTAATTTTTACGTTTTGCAAGCCCCAAAAGTAATGTGTCGTTATGGGGCTGTACTTTCCATATCTGTAATAATAAAATGTTCGTTAATGTTTTGAGGTGCCTCTGAATTTTTATTAGGTTACAGTTATTTTCCTTAACTTTCCCAGTTCTTTACCACACTGCAATAAAAGGGGTCAGAGTCTATTTATACATTTTTGTTCCTCTGAGAAAGATGAGATAACTGGCATGGGAGCAATCACGCTGAAGGGGATGCTTGCAAACAGAATGGGCAACTAAAATTCACTTTCAAATGAGATGGCATTTTCTTTTCTTTCCATTTCATCTGACACATACACGATTGGTCTCACTGCTTGCAATTTGACACGCCTGATATTCTGCACGTGCAAAGCTTCAGAGTAAAAGGTATGAATTACAGGAAAGGAAATAAACCAAGTGTTGCACACTCAGGATGTTTGTGGTGGTGCAGTGGAGGCTGTAAAGTTAAAATAAAAAGACCAAGCACATATAAATTCATGAGAGATAAAAGGACTCTTGAGGTAGAAGTGGGGCATTGTCCCTCCCTGCTCTCCATGTATCTACATACTGCTTCACAAGCATATCTTTTATCTTTAGACACACAGGAACTGAGCCGAGAAAATCTGCCCCAATGTGGAAAATGTGTTATCTTTTTCTTTGACGAGCAGTTTAGGAATGTTTGAGCTAATGTTGCAGCAATTGTAAATGTAACATTTGTTATAATAATGTTATTTCCTTCTAGACCTTGTTTCTCAGATTTTCAGCTCAGTCATGCAATTACTGCTTTTGCATTTTTGGTGGAACTTCATTAAAATTTTGACCTCACATGCCTTCAGCAGGACTTGGAATTGCCTTTCAATTTTGCAACATTTGCAGATTTGATTGTAGTAGCTGATTTATCCTAATCCTTGAAAGACTGTCCTTTTTTCCATGTCCCTGTGGAAAAATGAATAATTTAATTTTACAGTCATTTCTTCTGTCCTTCTAGTTTTCATGTGATAGTTTCTGACACATCTTCAAAGCTGTTTCAGGCCAAATCACTGATGGGTGCATATTGGCATTGTGAGCTCAGAATCAATAGAGCCCTGGCACTGCATGCAATGGGAGATTCCAGGGGGTTATACTGTCTTTTCAGTTTAAGGAATACTGAAAGTAGTTGGAATTATAGTGGCTGAAATTAGCCAGGTAGAAGCTTGCACATGTGATGACCCAGATGCAAAAATAAATGCTCAGAAAATACCTAAGGCACTGATAGATCTGGGGAGGGTGCCAGAGGAAAAAGCACCCACTATTAATTTATTCCTTACCCTGTTTCCCAAAGTATCCATTGTTACACAGTATTAGATGTTGTGCTTGTCTGGACTCAGTCTGAAATCAGGTATAATGGTTTTTATATTCCAGTTCATGAAAACAGCCCCCAGATTTTCTGTGAGACTACAGATCCCAATTCCTTTGGTCATTGAAGTATCTAACAGTAAAATGTTCATGTGTATTCAACTTTATTCAAAATCTTGCTGACTAAGAGCTAAAACAAGAAACCAAGGAAATTAAATGTATTTTTATATTTATATCCAAGTATAAGATTTTGAAAAATTATGAACAAGTATTTCAAAATGTTCTAAGTCCAAAAGTGTAAGGCCTGTATTGTGACAGATTATAGTGGGTTTCCTGTGGTGAATGTAACTGCCGTGGCTGATGGAAAGAAAATTGATGGCATGAAAATTACTGTAGCTGCCCAATATTCTTTCTAAATGGGCTTTAACTGCACATTCTTGTTTATTGCTCTCCTGCTGGGACAAATACCTGCAAACCTTGGTGTTACTAATCCATCTGTATTCTTAGGACCTCATTTCTCAGCTCTGGCTCAAGTTCACTTGCATTTATCTGGTGAATAATTCCTTAGACGTGAATTTATTAATATTGTTTAGTAGAAGAGATACAGAATTCAGCTGTTAGCTTGTCCTTGTCCCAGTATGTTTATTAGTTTCCTGGATGATGGAATGGGAAACATTCCTTTATCATTTGTATGCACTGTTGATATGGTAGAGTACAAGCATAGAATTCAGAATGATCCTGAAAGTTAGAGATACAGTCCAGGAGGAGATGAGGGTAAACAGGGACTGATGCAAGAGAAAACATTTAGACAAGAACAATTCAGTGTGGAAAGGCATAACAGAGGACAGCTTGCTAATAGCAGATAGAGCAGAAAATAATCTGGGATGTCACAAGCTGAGCATGAGTCAACAGAAGCCTGGTGTTGTGAAAAGGGAAGTGCCCCAGAGCAGGGACAGAGGGTGGGACACACAGCCCCCCTCTGCTCATCAGCAGTACTGGGGAGCAGCAGGAACACTCAGGGTGCTGCACAAGAAGATGCAAGCCAGCTGGAGAACATCTAGAGCAAGTGAGAAGAAATAATGAGAGGACGAATGAAGAAAGTTAGAGAATTGGAATTTTTCAGTCTAATGAAGAGGTATACGAAGGGTGATAAACTGCTTTCTTTGAAACAGAGACAGTAAAAGATGATTGACGTGATTTTAATCAGGGAATATTATTTGATTTCAAGGAAAATATCATCAGGTAGGGGTGGGGAAATAATAGTGGGATGGATTGCTGTGGAAGCAGTAAAACTCCAGCATGGGGGATCTGTATCTGGGTGAGTGTCAGCCCAGAAAGACAGGTCTGATCAGAGGGACCCCATGACCTCTTGAGCTCTGTCTCAGCTCTGTGTTTCTGTGATTCTGGTGCTCCTACTTGTGCCTTTTGGGACTGTTGGCCAGAACAAGTATTATTCACTGCTGGGGTTGCAGAACTGCCTTCTAAAATTAGACAGAGTGTTCTAAGCAGTGACAAAAGATAAATGAGTTCAAGGGAAGACATGGTGGTCATGTGGCTGCTTGGTTGGCTGGCAGAAAGGGTTTGATGCTTCAGTGCCTGACACCAATTCTGTCTCTAAGATCATCCTTTCTGTATAATAGTTTAGTAAGGGCAGGAGACCAATTTACAAAGAAAGGAATTGAGAAAGAACATGCACATGTAACATATGGAAACAGATCCTCTCCTTTCCTATCTGCCATCCTGTGCCTGCCCACCAGCTCTCACTTCATAGAATTATACCTATGTGTTGCCTTAGAAAACATATTCCCATACAAATTTAAGTGCTTGCAGGGGTCAAAATAAGGATATGTAAGTCTGTTCTCACCATCTCTCATCTTTTCAGTGTTTATGTACCTACTTATTTATTCTGTGGCTTTCCATCAAGCATAAGCTCTCTCTGAGGTTGGCAGTTGCTCTGTTGTGTATAGGTGTGTCTGGGAGGTTGAGCACACTGAAGACAGTAAACAAATAATAGTAGATTATAAAAGTTAAGCTCTTAGGCCACTTCTTGTGACAGTAGCTGCCTAACAGTGTGTGTCAAAGCTGCATCTGTTCAGCCAAACTGAGATTCTCTGTGCTCAAGTTCTCACTGCATGTGTCATCACTGGCTATTTACTTGTGTCGCCACATGGTCTGGGAGCCTGCAGGAATAATGGTTAAACACAGACCACAGTAGGCTGCTCCCTACCCCAAAGAGCCCAAACCTTGTCCTGAATTTCCTAAGGAGCTGTAGAGCAGCTGGATAATTTTTAAAATAAATTACATACTGTTTCCCTCCTGCCCTGCTCTGATTTGGAACAGTACATTCCCTAAAAGAAAGACTAAGGGGAATCAGCTCAGTCAATTTTCTTAAGGTACAAATCCCATCACACTGAGTAGTTGTACAAATTCAGCACTGACTGTGCAGATTCCAGCATCTCCCTTTGCCTACAGCACAGTGTGGTAATTATTACTGAATCATTTGAAATTATCCAGAATTTCAATGTGATTACCGTCAATGGCACTAGGTAATATGATTTCAACAAGCTAAACACTGATATGGTAATCCTTATCACTTCTAATGCCAAACAATTTAATCTTATCACTATGTGCTGATGAGATAATATATTTCAGTAGGGCTTTTTATGAATATTTTATTATTCCAAGTGGTATTGAGATAAATCACTGATGTGAGTTACAGAATTTTGTTAGCAGTGCTGTTCATCTGACTGAAAGGACATTTTTTGAAGACTCTTAAGAGACTTCTCAAATCTATGTAACGATCTACAAATCTGACTGATTGATCCCTGCCTAGAAGTGAGCACTTATAGGAAATATGAGAATACAGAATAATTTTTCAGTTGTTTGAGCATGAAAATATTTCTAAGTAACTTAGCACTGCTTAGATGTTTTTCTTTGTAACAGTTTGAAGGTCGCTGCTTTTGAAAGATCAGTTGTCCAGGAAGTATCCTTGGACAAAAAGAAGAAAAGCCAGTCATGCAAATTTTATTCTGTGCAGAGCTCCCTGGCAGAGAACAGGAGAGTCCCTGGTAACTGCCTCGCTGCCTTTGGAAAAAGCAAGAATAAAGAGCAGGTTGTATTGATAATGGGGAAGATTCTTAGTGCAAGGAGAGAAACTTGGTCTGAAGTATTTGCTTCCCTAAGCTGGTGTAAAATGTTTGCTTGAGGTTTGAAGAGTGGCTCTTCCTGCAGTAAGAACAAGATTTGTCAGGAATAGTTCCCACTTCCCGGACTCTGTGAAGACTTTTTGCTTCAGACTGCCACCTGCCCTCCCTACATTTCCTGGCAGGCCTGGATCTAACAGCCTCATTACATTGTCTGGATTCCCTGCAGAGGTTTGGTGCAGGCAATGTGCTGCTTTGGCCAGCCATTCCCATTCTAAATCAGAGTGAACTCGAGCCAAGGAGAACCCTGCAAATGATGGTTACACTGTCCCGCTCACAAAGGAAGAGAGAACAAAGAAATGGCTTTTCAGCAGCAGCAGCAAAAACCTACCAAAAATCCAATATTGTTTTTATAAACGCACTTGATATCTGGAGCTAATTTAATCCAAATTTTAACTTTCTGCAGTATTTTGGCATTTACCTACCTGAAAATCCCTCCTTTATCCCAATGCCTTCTAGCTGCTGTTCCATGCAGCTTGTAAGGGGAGTGAGCACTAACAAGCTGTATTTTAGGATGACTTCCTCCAGTTTGCTTTCTTCCCTCCCCAGGGTCAAAGATGCTCTTGGTGTGGGATGGATGCTGTTGGGGCTGCACCATAAATGCCCATATGTGAGTCTGGCACAGGGAAGTGCTGGCTGCATTCACCTGCTGAGAAGCTGTGGTTCCATTTCTCACCTGGAAGTAACAACCAGTTACTCCCAGGTGTTAATTCTGCTGCTGAATTTGCCTCTCCCCACTTCAATTAATCCAATCTTACCAAGTTCAATATGGAATAAGCCTATGGGTCTTATTCAGCAGCAACAAGAAAAAATTTCAGCTCTTGGATTACTTAATCAGTTTTAGAAGACCAATTTCATACTGAAATAATGTTTAGGCAAACAGCAACATTTCTTTCTGTAAGAAAATGTCTTTGGAGAAGAGCTTTAGCAGTGTGGTTGCTACTGAACTGTACGGTGTTCCTTCCTGTTTTGGCTTGGAGTGTGCTGCCTTGGCAATTCCCACTGGCTCCTTACATGGCTTGGAAAGACCCTGGTCTCACAGGCTGCTTCACCATAGACCCTACCTTGTCCTCCCATGAAATGGGCCCTCTGCTCCTGCCCAGCTGAATGAACTGAAGTGGGATTCTGCAGGGACAGCGGGAGGCCCCTGCCATGGTCTGGGACTGTAGCACTGTGAAGCTCCTGTATTCCAGCACAGGAAGAGGGCAAGGAGATAAATGACTGCAGTGTTTGTTTGTTTGTTTTGCCTAAAGAAGGTTCTTTGTAAGCGTATTCCACATGAGGATTCTTCTAGCCACGTAAATAGATCCCTTGTGTCTGAATTTAAGTCTCTGTATATTGTTCCTTGTGCAATGGCTTAGAAATACTTTGGAGGCATTATCTGGGAGCTTTTATGGCTTCTCTCACATATTTCCTCTGCCTCCCTGCTCCTACACATCCATGCACACACAGTGAGATATACAGGGTCAGATTCTGATCAGACTTCTGCTCATTTTACACACAGAAAACCCTCTTTTTTCACTTTTTTATTTTCTGAATTTCACTTTTTAAATCACTTTTGGACCCACTAGGCAGCTTCTTGTAAACACTAGCCCAACAAGAACTGTGCTGTTGAGGACCTCAGACTCCAGAAGAAGAGATAACCGGCCAGATTTGGAGCTGAGAGCCTTAAAACACAAGCACCAACCCATCTGTGGCCAGTTTCCCTGCCTTGTGGAGTTGTTTTGTGACATTGTTACTACAGAATCACAGCAGTGCCATTTATTCTTGACATTGTAGATTGCATTGCAGGGACAGCCCTAACAAATCACTTGCATCACAAGCAGGTTTTCCATTTGGGTTACTCTTCATAAAAAGCTCTGACTGGTGGCATGGAGCCAGAAGAGAAAGACCAGATGTTTCTCCTTGAGCTTTTTCTGATTGTGTCTTCCTCAGAAGTTAACCATTCCATGGTTCCTTTGGCTTCATGTTTTTATTTAATGTCAGTGTTGCAAAGTCTTCAAGATTAAAATCTAAGAAAGTATTTTCTAGCTTTCCTAGAAGAACACATTTCAAAATATGGCTGTGTAAAAGAATTAGGCTTTACACCAGAGAAAAAAGACATGTTCTCCACTTAAGAAAAAGAAAATTAATTAATCAAAATTACTATTATAAAATTATCAGTTTTTAACAGGCAGGTAACAAGAGGTCCCTGCAGGGACTGTGTGAAGGTGATCAATGTGAGGCTGTCTGTGTGAGTCCTTTCTGTGATATCTGGAGTTTTGGAAGTCAGAGACACAAATCATGCAGATGCTAACAGTCTGGCAGTGGCACTCTGCCTGCAGAGCCAATTGTTACCCAGCCCCTCCAAAGCAATCAGGGGTGTGCTCTGCAATTAGGCCCCTGGTGTAGGTGTCAGTAATGAGCACTGGCTCTGATCCTGGAGCACTGTCAGTGTAAAATAATAGGTAAGCTCCTCATGATGAGTAAATTGATGCTGTGGGCAGCAACATGAAGGATTGTAGCCCCCCCATGAAATCCATTCTCTCCAGTCTGGTGCCTTCTAGATCTACATTTGGCAAGGACACAGATTTCTTCCTTCTAGAAATTTAAGGGCCAAACTAGCAATACATTTAAATATTTCTGAAATAAATGAGATGTAGCATAGCATGTAGGAATCCTTTAGATACATTTTGTGGCAATGCTGAGTGATAATTTATATTGTGTCCTGAAGAACCCTCCAGAGGGTAATTCCCTTCCATAGCCCTGCAGAATGAACCAGGCACAGCAGCCACCAGCCACCTGAAAACCCAGCAAAACAGCTTCAGTCAAGCACTGAGCACATGCTCTGTGAGCTTTTCAAGGCAAACTCTTCAGTCTTGGTACTCTCCAACCCACATTCAGCTAACAGAAACCTCTAAGTCTGTTGTTTTCTGGGAGTTAATGGCTTTCAGTATGACTGCTGATTAGCAGGTCACAGCATTGCTAATAGAGTTTCCACTGGTTTCTTTGCCACGACTTTGGCTTTCACATGTGAAGGTTTCTGTCTCAAGTCAGCAGTGGTGAGCCCTGCGTGGTTTGAAATCCTGTGGTGAGTGGCCTGGTATAAATGGCTGTGAGCACTGTGTGATGATACCCATGTATGCATAGTGGGCTGCAAGCATGTTGTTGAGGTTGAATGGTTTGTTCAGTGAAGAAGAAAAAAGGAAAGAGAAGTTTGAAGAGCCCTGGAGATTCTCCTTTGCCTAACTATGGTGATGCAGCACCAAGCGGGCTGGAAGCATGTTGTTGAGGTTGAATGGTTTGTTCAGTGAAGAAGAAAAAAGGAAAGAGAAGTTTGAAGAGCCCTGGAGATTCTCCTTTGCCTAACTATGGTGATGCAGCACCTGCTTTGGTATCCGAGATTCCCACCTCCAAGGTGTTTCACCCTGGATCAAAGCTGGTGGCTGTCACAGGAGCCCTTTGAAGCTTGTTCTGCTACAGGAAAGGAGCAGCCAGTGCCTCAGCAGGGCTGAGCATGAGGTGCTGGCTTTCCAGCAGCAATACTGGTTCTTCTTCTTAGTATGACAACACTGCTCAGCCTACCAGGGCTGGAGCCTTGTCTTTTCTCAGGCAATTCCTGGGGGCAGGATTTTCAGCCAACCTGCACCCCAGCGCTCAAGGCGGTATCGAGGCAGTGTAACTTGTGTGAAAAGAAGTTGTGACAAGTCCTGTCATGGCAGAACTTCAGCTGTACAAATTCGGCTGGTGAGTGGGTGGGGGAATGGATGGAGGTGGGGGGTTTCCATCTGAAGTTTCATTTAAATACTGACATTTGCCAGTTATTACTGTACTGTGGCATCTGAGCAAACTCGAATATTTTGCCTTTCCACACCTGAAAAAATAACTACTGTAGTTCAGACCTCAGGGTAGTAAGTGTTGGCTGCTACTTATTTTTCAGTGGTAGTTCCTTATCTGCTTAAAAGCGCTGCCATGAACTTCAATTAGTCAGTGCTTATACAGTGCTTTGAAATTATAAGACACTATCTACCTTTTAAGTATTATAATGTTTCTATAACATATTCTAACAAGTACATGCTTCAGTACACAGCTGCACACTCAGCGGCAGGCCAGAAATGCTTCCTAAGGGAAATAATCCAGGAGTTTCTGTCCCCATGGCACAGGGAAATCTTCATCAGTTTTAAATTTACAGTGTGTGTACCTTCAGAACATGGATAGCCCAGTTAAGAAAAACAGAGTACAAATAGCTGCTAAAAAAACCTCAATATTTGGTGTAGTGCAAAACCTCTGTACAATCTGATCACAGTGTAGAGCAGGGCTGGAGATGGATGGAGCAGGTATAGCACCATTGATTTCCATTTTTTTCCTCCAATATCCAGCCCAGGAACTCCTGGTTGCTAAGAGTGTGCTGTGCACACTACATTTGTTCTTTTATTTTGATGCATTGGAGACAAGGATGAATCTGATTTCCTTATTTTGCTCTTCAGCCAGTGCTGCCACTGGTGAATTAATTGCCTTGCTAATTAATTAGTCATAACGTTTTTGGGCTGGGGCCAGGGAGCTGTCAGTGTGTGCTCTGCACGTGAGCATGGCAGATATGTTATCCTGGGGATAGAGTGACAGCTCCAAGGGCTGCAGAGAAATAAAATCTGGATGGGATGTGGGGCAGCCAGCCAGGCCTGCTGTGGGAAGGGGCACCCAAAAACGTGACTGGCTCTCTTGGGTAATCCCCAGCAGCCTCAAAAACTCAAAGCACCCAACCTGGTTGTATGTGGCAGCTTACATTTGGCAAATTTGAGAGTTGTGAGTGTGGCAATGAAGTTTTACAGTGATGGAAAGAGGTTAGGAATATGGATATTTAGTTTCTGTGTTTTGTCCACTTTAGTCCTGGCTCTTTCCCTGGCTCACCAGATCACTGTGGGGTGTGGATTAGCCAGAGCTGTCATGGAACAGGGCTCTGTGGCATGGTCCTTGCATGTGGCTTTGCAGACCTCACAGCTCAAAGGGTGCCCTGACCATGCAGCACCAGCCCTTTGGTGTCCCTGTCTCTGAAGTCAGCAGAAAAATGACCCTGTGAGAGCAGTCTGAGGGCACAGCAGCAGCTCAGACAAGCTGGGAGGATAGGATGGGACTGCAGGGCTGGGATAGGGGTCTGGTTAGTGACACTCCTGCCAAGCTCTTGGCTTGCTTCTGCTGTAATCCCACACTCACTCGTACCTCTGGCTCCTGTCCAGTCTTCACCCTGGCTGGGGCTATCCATGCCTCACACCTCAGCTCCCACCACCATCCCAGAGACAACAAGAATGGATGGGTGAACCACTGACCAGCTGCAGCATGGGCTCACAGAGCTGCAGAGAGGCCATGTGCAGCCACAGAGGGTCTGCACAGCACCAGATCGTCTTTTAGGAGTTCAAAATAGCTTTAAAAGAACAAACATGTCTCAGAACTAAATGCTTGGTGCCACCTGCAGAAAAAAAACACTTTTGGCCACGGCTTATTCTGCCCAGAGCAGTGACAGGCTGGATGGGGTGCTCCTGGTAGAGAGGCTTCCTTGGCCATGCCTGAGGATGGGTTAGACCCAGGACCTGCAAGAGGTGGGTTCTGGCAAATGATCTTGGCACAGCACATCTTATTCCACTGACTTACAGGGTTTGGCCTTTCACATCCCAGAAATCTGGTATCTCTATACAGTGTAAAATAAATTCATATTAAGACAGTTCTAGGTGACAGTTCATGTCAACTAGTGTAGAAGAGTGTATTGAAAACCAGTATATACAATATTTTTACGGATGTATATAGATTTTGGATTGAACATTAGGGAAATTTTTTTCACTGCAGGGGTCGTCAGACACCAAAAGGGGCTGCCCAGGGCAGTGGTGGAATCACCATCCCTGGAGTTCTTAAAAAAATGTGTGAATGTGGCAGCTGGAGACATGGATTAGTGATGGACTAGGCAGTGCAGGGTTAACAGCTGGACTCACAGGTCTTTTCCAGCCTTAAAAATTGCAACCTCTGTGATTCTCTGATATCCTCCAGGCATCTGGTGAAAATCAAAAGGTGGCTAAAAGCTTTCATCCCTTAAGTCTGTTTTTCCTATTGACAAGATTGTTTATGTCAATATTATTTCAGTAATGTTTCAAAACAGAAACCTGAATCATATTGAAGCAGTTTATATCTTCATTAAGATAGGGGGTTTTTTTAGGACCACTAAAATGCAACTTTTCTCTTGCCTCAAGGCTTAATAATTATACAACTGAAAAGGGAAACTATTCTGAGAAAGGACATAAAGAGATCTTTGGGGTGGTGGTATGGATTTTACAAATACACAGTGAAATCCTGTTGCTAATTTTAACAGCCTGCCTCAGCTAAGAAAGGAAAAATATCAGAAGATGTAGAAAATGTTAAGAGGAAGTACTGCAGAGTGAACCCAGAGGATTGCTCAGAGAGGAAATGACTCAGGCAGTTGCTAAGTAAAGGCAGCTGCCTATTTACATAGGAATTCAAAGAGTTAAAGGAGAGATTCCCAAACAAAATATCCTCAGCAGAGTGTGGATGGCATGAGGATGCACTAAGAATAAATGTGTCTGAATGAAACCACGGAATTGCCCGAGGTTTGCCATGAGGGGCAGGGGTAAAACAGCCCCAGCCATGTGCAGGAAACAGAGGGCACAGGACAAACCCTTCCAGCCTCAGCAGGCACTGGTGATGTGGGCACTGCTGTGCCGTGGTCTGGGTGAGGGAATCCCTCTGGCAGCCTCATGAGCCCTGCCCATGGCCAGCCCGCGGCCCTTTTCCCAGCACAACACTGAGGGTGGGTTGAGACATACTTGCAGAACATCCAAGTGCTCTGACCTTCATCCTTGCATCCTTCAGCAGGCTCCCACCTTCCTTCATCTCCCTTTGAAGGCCACTTGCAAGCCCAGTCTGGAGAACCTCCTGGTGGGAAGGCATGGCTCCTTTTTCCAGCTTGTGAAATGGGGCTCACTGGGATCTGCCAGCAGAGTTTGTGTACGCTGCACACTCTCTGCATGAAACGTGCACCAGCATCCCCAGCGTCTTCAAGGCAGGCCACAAGGCAGTGTTTCAGTCTCCCAGGATCTGCCTCTGCATGGCTCCTTTTCCTTTTCTTCTCACCAGATACATGTGGTTAACTAGCTGGAACAGAGAGAAAACAAAAGCCCTTCCTCCCATTCACATCCAGTACCTGTAATTAATAAGCAAAATAACTTCCCTCTTAGCTAGACATCCAGTAAAAAGACTCCCAGCATGGCTCGTTAATAAAATAAAACCTTATAATAAACCATAGCCTGTAAGATGTGTTACAGAGAATGTATCTCAGCAGCTGTTTGGGGGAAGCAAAGGCTGGTGTGACAGGTCAGTGTCCTGCTGATGTGACAGTCCCTGTGTTTGGGTCCCTGACTGCACCAGGAGGGAGCAATTTACATCCACTTAAGGGAGCAATGAGTCTCAGCCTGTCATGTGCAACTGCAAAGCTTTTACACAGCTGCTGTTCACATCTATGAAAATGTTATTATCGCTTCAAGAAGTTCCCCAGCCACAGGCAATGAGAAAAGCAGTGATGTGACACACCGGATTCAAGCTGTGGAAAAAACCTCAGCTATAGCACCTCTCTATTTGAGTTTCTGCGTGTTGTGAGTTAGGTTTTTAAAGGGAATTTCTTCGCGTTTGTTGTCAGGGAGATGCAAAATAGCGCCCAAGAGACAAAAGACGAAGCGGAGTGCCTTGACATGCCCTTGAGACGGTTCTGGCGGGGAGCGGGGCTGTTTTGGCAGTTTCTCAGCCGGGGGCGGTCACTCTTCGCCCGGCTCGGAGCGGAGGCTGCTCTGGGTTTGGGTGCTGCATTTCTGCTGCTCGGGGAGAGCGCGGCGCGGCCACGCTGCTCCCGGGCCCGGGCGGGCCGCGGGGCCGGCGGGAGGCCAAGGACAGCGCCGGGGGGCTTCCCTCCGGGCGGCAGCACTGAGCGTAGAAAGGGTAAATAGTGTACAAAGTGTAAAAAGCGTAAGAAAGTGTAAAAAGCGTAAAAAGCCTCGGCGCTTGTCAGGTCACGTTCACATTCTGGGCTGCAGCACCACCTTTGACATGCGGGGGGCGCCCGCGAGGCGTTCGAGAGGCCGCGCATGCGCATTCTGCGGGCGCCGTGCCGCCCTTGGCCTGCGGGCGGCAGCAGCGACGCAGGGCCCAGCCAGGCTCCCGGCTGCAGTGACACAGCCTCTGAGGGCGCGGAGCGGCTCCTGCTGCCTTCACGCGAATCACATTTTGTCCCGTTTTCAAGCCCTTTATATTTATGTCATTTATATGTGCAGAAGTTGTATTTGTATTTTCAAGCCCCTATGTATCTGTATTTGTAGGACCAAAGCAAAAAATGTGACCCAGAAACATAAAAATTTGAAGAACCGTGAGCACAGGACCAGAGATGTTGTCAGGCCCCACAGCTGGGAAATAACATTTTCTCCCATTTTCAAGCCTTTTATTGTTCCCTTTATATAATTTATATGTACAGAAGTTGTATTTGTGTTTTCAAGCCCCTATGTATCGTATTTGTAGGACCAAAACAAAAAATGTCACCCAGAGACATAAAGGACCAGAGATGCCACAGGCCCCACAGCTGGGGCCCAGCAGGAACAGGAGGCCATTGTCCGGTTCTCTTCGGGCATCACCTCCTGCCCAGGGCTCCTCACAGCCCAGTGCAAAGGGACAGCAGAGGTGGCTGATAAGGGTTTATTCTGTCACACTCGTGACAAGTTCCTTCAGCAGGTTCCTTCACCTGGGGGCCCTGCCCACGGGACACCTCCGGGGTTGTTGTGGAGCAGCACCGTCAGTCTGCAGGGAACTGACTGATGGTGGTCAGCTCCTGGAGCTGCTGGACACAGGTGGAGAGCACCAGGAGCAACCCTGTGATGAGGGAAGGGGAGGAGGAAGAGAAGAAGAGGAAAGAGGAAGGGGAAGAGGGAACCAGCTTGGTGGCGGGGTTGTACAGGGAAAGCACAAGGCTGGGAACAGGACAGAGAAAATCAGAAAACACAGGGACAAGAAAAAGGCGAAAGGAACAGCAAGTGAGGGGGGAAAAAGGGAGCGGGACATAAAGAACCTTCGAACCATTTAGGTTGGAAAAGAGCTTTGATATCACCAAAGCCCAACCATTCACCCAGCACTGCTAAATCCACCATTAAACCACTTCACCTGAATAGAGTGAAGAGGGGAAGTTAAGAGTAAGGCTAGTTGGAGTAAAGCCTGAAAAGCACAATAGAAATTTTTAAGTAGTGGTTTTAAGGGTGGGACATGCTTTGGTGCTTTGTTTTGGTTTTTTTTTTTCTTTTCCTTGAAATATATTAGATTGTTTTTAATGCTACACTTTAATATTAGATTTAGGAAGATCCAGGGGTTTGAAACTCATTTTACCACAGAATCTTGCTAAGTTCAGGAAAATGTGATGGAAGCTGATGTTAGTTACAGGGAGTATTTCAGGGTTAGTTCTTAGGAAGGTATGAATGTGTATTAGCTTTGTTACTGTTACTGTTACTGTTACTGTTACGTAAACTATTACAACTCAGATTAAGAAATTGAAAAAAGCAGCAGGATGAACAGAAATTAGGGCACATTGTTTTAAAGTCAACAATTCATATTGCTAAACAAAATTAACAGAGATCAAAATTATTATTAAGTTGGAGAAGGAATTGTATTTCTTGCCGCTTTCAAATTTAACTTTAGAAGAAAAAACTGAGAACTCTGACTAGGTTAAAACCTGATGTGCTATCTCCTTTTCCTTTCTAATTTCTAAAGCTCCTTTGAAGGGATTTTTCTTTCCCCTTATTTATTTCAATAAAGTTTCTATAAAGGTGTAACAGAATTGTGGCTAAGTGTATTCTGTAAAATCAGAGAACTGAGTTTTACCACCTGGGCTTCTTAGTAGCATAAGCACATAACAGATGTGAAAGTACTCTGCAGAAAGAAAGCATGACATGAAACAAACATTTATTTAAAAGGACTGTACAGACAAATTAAACAGATCTCACACTCTTACTCCTATGAGGCACAGGAGTAAAATACTTAAAACACAGAAGCCAGTGAAAACACCAGATATTGCTAGAATACCTAAATACTAAAATGAAAATGTATGCTGGAGGAATTAGAAAACTGTAAAATAAAATAATAAAGCACTTTGTATTTATTTAAAGTGCTAGTGAAGTCCTAATTTCTTGAATAGTATGCTATTTAAAGTAACACATCAATGTCTATTCTTTCAAATTTAGATCATGTAAATTGAAGCCACTGTCAGGTTCAGTCAGGGTCCTATTTATAAAGCTAAGGTTGAATTCAGGAAGTGCAAGTATTTAAATTGGCCTGACATTTTCTCTGTAGTTAATGGTGTCCTTGACACTAAAGTTTGGACAACTGATCCACCGCAGCTTGGATGAAAATTTCTATAGCAAAGAATTTAGATACAGTACAATGTTTGCATCCTTTTACTTATGAGCTGAGGCTTGATGGCAGGGTGAAAGGCTGGGGATTTTGGTTTTTTTCTGTTTGTTTGCAGAACAACAGGACTATCCTTTGAGGCAAGTGATGAACAAAGATCTGGAAACCATCTTCATCAAGAGAATCCAGTTCTTTTGTTGTTACACGGATACCCTTTTAAAAACAGAAGGACAAAGACAGGGTTAAACCAGACTTCAGTAACATAAAAGTCTCCTAAGCTTTGAGGAGGGTCTCATTGTCTACTCAGACAATTTGACCCAAATAAGAATAAATTTAAGCGAAGTGAAGAAGCATCCACAAGGACTTCAGATACAAACGAAGAAGCCATTATTGCTCCATGAAGCAAAAATGCAGTAGACTTGTATTAAGAGCTGCTCTTCAGACAGCTTCCTCTTCTGTCTGAATACCAAGAAATCAATATTTCATAATTATTCCTCCAGTCTCTTGAGAGAGTTGCCTGGGAGAAAAGAGCCTGGGGCTGTCACAAGAAGAGTTCTTCTGTTAAACTTCCATGATTGTTCTGTGAGAGAAAAGAATACTCCTTCCCTATGAAAGACACTGCTTCCCTCCCTGCCCCCACCCCATGGTCCCCTAATACAGAATACATATTTTACCTCCTTGAAATGGCTAGAATCATAGAATATCTCAAGTATGACGGGATCCACAAGGATCATCAGGTCCAACTACCTAGCATTTAACTGTATGGCTGAGACTGTCATCCAGGTGATCCTCAAACCCAGACAGGCTTGGTGCCTTGGCCACTTCCCTGGGTCACTGGGCTAGTGACCAACCTCTCTCTCAGAGAAGAACCTTTTCCTGGGGTCCAACCTGAACTTCCCTCACTGCAGCTTCATTCTGTGTCCTCGTATCTTGTTGCTGGTCATCAGAGGGGGATCAGCACCTCCTCCTTCTCTGCTTCCCTCTGGAGGAAGTTGTAGGCTGTGATGAGTGCACTCCTCAGCCCTCTTTTCTCCAGACTGAACAAGGCAAGTGTCCTCAGCTGCTCCTCAGAGGTCTTGTCCTTGAGCGCACTCCTCAGCCCTCTTTTCTCCAAACTGAACAAACAAGGCAAGTGTCCTCAGCTGCTCCTCAGAGGTCTTGTCCTTGAGACTTTTTGCAGTGTTGGTCACACTCCTCCTCTAGAACACTGTAACAGTCTGATTTCCTTCTGATGTCCTTCTTGCACTGAGGAAATCCCAAACTGTCCGCAGTGCTCAAGGCCTCACCAGTGCAGTGTAGAGTGAGACAAACAGCTGGCAATGCTGTGCTTGATGTACCCCAGGTTATGGTTGGCCCTTTTGGCAGACAGGGCACCCTGCTGACTTATCTCCAGTTACACTCACCCTCAGCAAAGCATGCTACTAATATGGCAGAACTTTGTAAAGGATGTGAAAATTTGTAAATACTACTACAATTGATGCAAACACAGTGTGTCATAATCACTTAAAAAAAACACAAAACAACCAAACCCTAACCTTGTAAAACACAAGAGCCCATGAGGCTAGTTTAAAAAAGTAAAAGTACAAACTCTTGTACTAAATTAGCAAATGGTGTATCCTTAAGTATACTTCAGTTAAGGGATCTCCCAAGAAAGAAAGAACCTGGCAAAGTAACGGTAAAGTGAGAACAACGATGACTAACCCTACCTATTTCAGAACTGTAAGTAGAAGTCTCTACAAATCAATCCTCCTATTCACACTACTTTATTGCAGACCATTCACCCACTCCATTGTCACTACTTAAATTTATGTACAACTACCATTAAAGTATGCTGCTCTCATGTATGCACTTTGGGGAAGTCCACATACTGTCTTTTAACTCTGTGCAGTTTCCCTTCAACTCCATAGGAATTGCTCTGAACAGAGCACACAGCATGCGACCACTCTGACATTTAAAACAGTAGAATCCAGTATTTGTGCTACAAGACATGCATAACACACTATTGCCATTTGGAGCATGGAGACTATCTTCCATTATTGCTATCTCACAGACCAAATCCCTGTCATTCAGCTAGCAGAATCTGCTCTTCACGTATTTTCAGGGGCAGGTGGTCCACATTCTGTCTGCTGTTGACAGATGTTGATTTGACTATGTAACATGAAAATGGGGGAATATCTCCTGAACCTGGCTTAAGTTTTAGGAATATATTCAGTAAATCAATCATGTACTCTGTGGCAAACTTAGGAAATTAATGGCAACGTATGTGATTTGGCCAGCAAAATTACATCATGTGGATTTATTACAGTTGCCAGCATTTGGCAAAGTTCTTGGAGCAGAGACTTGGGGCTTCCCTGTTCTGTCTAACAAGCCAAATTCCCAGTATAACCACTCTGACATAACAGTAGAGAGAAACCTGGGCTAAAGAGAGAAGAGTGTGAACAAGCAGTTCCTGTGTCCCAGAGTTAGTAAAAAGAATATTTAACACTTGAGATCAATTTAGGCAACAAAGGTGGTCACAAAACTGGGATTAGAGATGAGTAAATTTCAAGTGCCGGCTCTGTAAGTGAATCATTGCCATCCTTCCCATTGCAAGAACTGTTGTTACATTACATGAAACAAAGGGAAAACATACAGGGAGTGATCTAATCCAGAAGCTTTAGTCAGGGTTCCTTTGGCACACAGGGAACAAGAAAACAAACTGGCCTGAAGTAAAGCTTATTTGAAAATGACCTATTAAAAGACAGAAAAATAGAAAGTTTTGGTTGAGGGAGGACAATGACACCAAAGCTCCTTGGTTCTGGAGAATGATATAATTTTTAGTTGACACTGTTCCTCATGCATGTTCCTGAACTTTCCTATGCTCCAGTGGAGGATACGTCTGGCAGATTTTGGCTGTAGAAACCAGGAACAGAAGACATGCAGAATGGCTGATGTGCAGTCTGTGCACATAGAGATCTGGCATATATCATACATGTTTCCTAGAGAACCACAGTGCATTGGTCAGCCATAAAGCCTAGGAGGACCACTAATACAGTTCACTTCAGCCTTGTTCTTAAGTCAGTCAGTCTTCTGACTGCTGAAAATAATAACCTGTTAAGATGTTAAAACATAATTTTTAAAAATTCATACACAGAGAGCACCTTTCCAAGTTTTAAGTCAAGTTTGAGGGAATGGTACAATCAACTTCAGTAAATCAAAACCCATGTGTGTCCTTAATGCATTGATTTTCGGTATAACAAATCTTGTTTTCCCTGAACATTTCCTGTTTAAAAAGAGTTCCATTGGATACCCAAATCTACCCAGTCTTACGAGATAGGAGAACAAACTGTTCTTCAGTGAAACAAACAGACAGTCTGCTATTTTAGCACTTCAAATAGTCTCCTGTTATCAGGAGAAAACAGAATAATCTTTTAGTAACATCTGTTTTTTAAAAAGAGAACATAAAAGCATTTGTGGTGATCACATTTGGTCAATAGAAATAGCCTGACATTTAGGACACTTGCACAAAGAATTCCAGTTTGTTTAGGAGTACAAAAGATGGAGCAATTGAAATGTTAAACTGTAGCACCAGTAATATTTACTTTCCTAAAATCAAATCCTAAAGACTGGAAGGAACTTAGAGCAGGAACATTGTGCTTACATTGCATTTAAATAGAAAACAATGAGACTGTCATACTTGAGTCTGCAATTCAGTAAAGTCTGGGCAAATTTGCCATTCTATTGGAAGAGTACTGGGACAGGTCACACAGCTTGTCAATCTCCTGGATTTCATTCATCCTGTTTCCTCTTGGGCTTTTTGGGATTCCGAGATCGGCTCTTTGCTTTGCAGAGTGGACATATGGGCGCGTTCCGGTGGATTTGTTGGTGACACGACAAACACGCCTGAAATGCAATTGGTTACAAACATCAAAGTGGCCTTGGTACACAGGTTATTGAGCATCACACTCTGCCTTACAGCACAGACAAAAACAAGGCTCCCTGCCTGCAAAGGCAGACTGCTGCTGCATTCTATACCATCTAGGCATGTGGATTGTAATTTCAGGCTTACTGAAAAACAGGAGCATCTCATTGAATTAAAACTACATTTCTGCAGACATGTGGCTCATACGTGTGTCAGTAACTTTAAATTCTATTTTGTGTTTTTTACAATGATGTATTAAAGGTGTTTACCTGCCTAATAGTTCACTGAGTCAGAGAAGTTACAGTGATGGCCAACTGCAATGCCACAGAATTGAAGGCAGGAGCAGGTGATTGGATGAATTCCACATACTTAACACAAGGTACAGAACTTTACCCTTTTGCTCCAGACTAAGCACTGTAATTTATGTTTGACTGAAGCCCATTGCTTGCAGAATGGCTTTTCAATTGCCTAGCTACAGATACTAAGTATATTACTTTGGGGTGTACCTACATCAGTTAGCCTTCTTAGTGACTCTGGAACCTGGGTGGGATGAATACCCCTATGTAACTACTTAACTCTTCTCACTACCTAAGGAGCTGAGTAAAACTGCCACTGAAGTGCCTGTGGTTATGTTACATTAATCTACATGTTACTCTTGAAGATTCCAAGTGCAGAAGCAATCACTTTTCCTGGTAATTTACACCATTGGTTAATTTCCCTCATAAAATATGTGCGCTGCTTTTAGTATGACTCCATATGGCATTAACTAAGAGCCACTACTTTTTCTTTTGCCGAGATTTTTTCTCTTTCTTACATCCCTTGCTCCCAAGTGAAACACAAGAGGAGTGGGAATGGCCTACATGTCTGCTGAGGGTGACTTTTAAGTCCCAAAAGATTCTTATCCTTAACCCTTGATGACTGGTGCTACTACTTTAGTCTACTGCTTGTTCTTGTTTTGAACCACTGCAAGGAAAATCGCAATCAGGACATGTAATTTTTCCTTTTCACAAACATTAATCACTTTCTAAACATAATGCATTCCAATGACAAAAGAGAAAACCCAGCACATTCCATCTCCTGACCTTCATTGGAGGTGGCTGCTGTCTGAAAGTTGCTGTCTGTCTGGTGTCTTGCTTCCTGGCCACCTGCAGCTGTTGGGCAGCTGCTGCAGCTGCAGCCAGAGACTCTGGGATGGGAGGCTCCTGTGGTTCTGTCTGCCATTCTGCTTTCTGCTTTTCAAAGTAGCTAGACAAAAGAATGACAAACAAAAAATGTAACCACCTTCTGGAGTATTTCATTAGTCTGTAAAGGATATTTGGTGTTAAAATACAGTGGATCACATTTCCTTATCATGTTCCTCCACTAGAGTCAAACTGCCAAATTGCCTACACATTGACTAGTTCATAAATAGAATGTGTGGTGTTTTCTGCTGCATTTCTATACTTCAGCCAGATTCCAGACTGGATATAAATCTAGTAAGATGAAAAATAGACAACATGTATAGAAGAAAAATAGGCAACAGCTTCAGATGCACCTGTGCCAAACAGTTTTTCCATTTTATTCTGTTAAAATTAATAACTTTCAATAATAACTGTTTATTAATCTGTACACAACAGATTAATAAACAGACCAATACATTCTTTGTAGTGTCAAGGTGTTTGGAATGCAAAACAACATTTCTATTGAAATACAAAGGAAATCTTGAAAACTGTGTGTGTATGTGTAAACTATATTAATTATGTTGGGCAATAAGAGCAATACATGCTTATTAAAACATCTCTTGCATTTAAAACTGGTCTGTTAAGCAAAGGACACTGTTCTTTGAACAGCAGCTAATTCTGCCACTCTGCCCTGCCTAGGTTATATGTAAAAATGAGACTGTGATTTATTATCCAAATCCATTCCACATCTCAGGGAAACTTGTTGACAGTCACAGTATTTGGCTAAAAGCCACTGCCATGTACAGGCAGCAAAAAGTAAAACTCTGACTAGGAGCAGCACAACCCAGCTGAAGAATACTTGGTTTGTATCCCTCTTGTGTATTGCCTCCTACTATTGCTTGCTAAAGAAGTAAATTTCAGGGAAAAATAAAAAGATAGAAAAAGTGACATACAGTATAAAACCTAGAAGGCCAACAACCACCCTTGAATGTGGTATGTAGAGTTTGTAGCTTGGAATAACCTAAATTTAACCTGGAACAAATTCAGACTGAATGTTATCAAACACATGTCCTCCACATCCCTTTTCTGCTAACTTTTGTTTTTCATGCTTACCTCTCGGGTTGTTTTTTTTCACCTACCAACAAAATTAAAATAAGAAAATGACCAGTAGAATTGAAAGAAAGCATAAAGCCAGATAATGTTTGCTTTGAAGACTTACTCAAGGGACAGTTTCTCTTCCTCTTCACACAGGTCTGGCAGCCTCTGCAGGCCCAGAGTCATTCTCAAGGCATCTACGTGCTCCTTGAGGGGCTTGTACTCCTCGTGGAGCCTGCGAGTCGATTCCAAGAGCTTGTTAAGATCATTCTCAGACTGCTTGATAGTGTTCTCCATCTGAAACAGGAGGTTGGGCGTGTTTTTAAAGAACTGTTCCCCTCCGACTGAGCAGCAGATTGTACCAGAAAGAGGAGATTTTTCTCACTCAAGTTGCAAGAGATTTGAGACAATGCAATAGTAAAACAAAGACTTATGGTATTGAGAGGATGAAAAATGGGCAAAGAAGAAGCAACAGAAAGTGACATATGAGATGCATTTTCATATTTTAAAAGTGCATTCAACCTATAGGACCTTCTGAACAACAGAAAAAGCAGAGAGATGGGCTACAAATAAAGTCAGCAAGTGAGGAGCTATTGAAGACTCTCAAGAGACACTAAACAAGAGCTTGAAGTAGCATAAACTAATTTTCTGTGTTTCTAAGATACCTGAACATTGACTGGCAGAAGTTAACAAACAAGCTAAGGAAAGGTTTCTGCTTCTCTTACTGCAGCAAGTGGGAAAAGCAGCAGAGAAAAGACAATTTGACTGCACAAAGAGAGGAGGAGGAAACAGAGGCTGAGGTTATGCAGCTGGACAGGGAAGCAGACATTTGAAGCCATAAATAAATGCAGTCTGCACATCCAGTACATAGCTTGTACTTTTTCACTTGGAGCTTTTTTCTTCCAGTGCAACACAGATACCTTCAGAGCTAAGATCCCCAAGTAAGTGCCCTAATATGAGATCAAAAATGTATTTTAAAGTATATTCCCTATTTAGCCCCTCTAATTGGCTAGTCTTCCCTGTTTATAAATTGTTGTTTCTCTTATTTGTATTAATTCTCTTCAGGCTGGTGCTTCTTGATGTTTGGTGATTCCACTCCGTGATGAAAGTCAGCTCTTACTATGAACATAACAAACACTATGTATTTTCTCAAAATCTCTTAGTCCCACCTAGCTGCCAAAGTTTCTGTTTCTGGGTGCTAAATGAGAAAAGACTAACAGGAAGAACTGTTTTCTATGGGACAGCTGGAGTGGTATCACTGTGGCTACTGGTAAAGACATAGCCACAACAGGCTTGGTTATCTTATCTATCCTCTTGGTGCAACAGCTTATTATGCCAGCATTATAAAATATCCTGCCCTACAAAGGGAAAAACCAATTATCCTGAGGTAAATTTACTTTGCACTCTCTGTAGGATCCTAGGACAGTGTTGTAAAGTGCACATTATTGAACCAGTGATGCTTCACTCGTGCACAATTCCACAAGCTGTGGGATGATTCATGTGCAGCTGTGTCTTAGTCAGACTGTCTGAGCTGGGCTGTCACATACCACGTTAATGTCAGCGTGGATCAGTCGCAGCTCCTCCACGTGAGCCATCTTCTCTTGCAGCAGCAGGTCCATTTCCTGTTTATATTCCTTCAGGTGCCTCTCCTCAGACTCCAAGGCTTCAAATTCTGCTTTCAGTCTTGCCTTTATTTTTTCCATCTGCAAAGTCTTATTCCTGAATCCCAGTGATAATTAAAAAGATAGAAAGACAACAGTAAGTCACTGACACATTTTTTTGTGAGGTGTCATTTTATATGGGATTAGATAGATGAAAGAAGGCAATAGCAGCAACAGACAAGAATGAGACTAAATATGTCTGAGAGAAGGTGAGGTACAAGGAGAATACTGAATTCTAATGCCAGATCTTTTGCTGAGCTTTTCAGTGGTAAGAGAGTCCTTGTACTGAATTATGAAATTAATAGAATGTTGTCAGGTTTTGACAGAGCATGGCAGAAAGCAGGTCAGTCACTTGGACAATTAATTATGGCTACATATTCCAAGTGTCATAGCTAGTAATATGACCTGGGCTGCTGCCTCTCTCACTTCAGGAGTTTATAAAGCTGCAAGAGATAAAAACAGTACCATAAAAAACTTTTACAAACAATATGTATTCAGAAGCAGGTGGTCTGGCAGGGATAATACGAATGAAGGAGATTTAAAACAGAACAATTACAAAATTTCTGTTTCCTCTCTTGTATTTATGACATATGTCTGCATCTCTCATCAGTAAATTCTCTCTTATTCTCTTTTATCTCCTCCCAGTCAGAACACTGAGTTTTTAGGTATTTACCTAATTTTATGACTGGGTTATTTCTGTGGAATTATTTAATGCATATAAATAAGCATGTGCATATATGCTTGGATTGTGGGCATCCAATGGGTTTACTGAAAGAAGTATTCCCTTGACTACAAATTATATGTATTTATCTATAGTTACAGATATGGATATAGAGATCAGATCCCAGATTCAAAATCAGATTCCCACATCCCTTCAAAACCCAGCTAAGCTGTATCATAACACATGATAGACATCAACTATACAGATGGGCAAGTTCTTTGATTTTGTTCATGAAGACTTCTTTCCCCTCTGTCTGTAGAATACATAAATTGCAGACTAAAATAAAGTCTGCTAAATCTATCAAAGCTGAATCTGTAAACTTAAGGAAATCTCATGTTTATCTTGAAGGAAATTCTTCACAGAATGCAAGCTTCGAATGAGTAAATAGGTTTATTTGATCAGATTTTGTTAAAGGCGACTTAAAATGGACATCAACATTGCAAGTAGGACTGGCTTTTTGACACTGATTTTTTTTTTAATTTAAAATACACTCAAGTAACTTGTTTGATACTTCATTGTACACTAAAGCTAAACTTCACCTTTGCTCTACCTTACACCACAAAATAATAGCAAAAATCTGTCAAGTGCAGTTAATATATCACCTTTGAATATGTTATCCTAAAACTGAATGCACTGTAAATTTCCAAATAGAGGATACCACTCTCACTGAAAAACAAAATTTAAATTAAGTGCTACAGTAATTGGACCACACACTGTAGTAGGCCATACTTAGATCTGTTTTCTAAAACAGAGCCTGTGCACCAGTTGAGTACAAAATCATTGTTCTTACACTGCCACATCTCTTTCTACAAATAGTTTGGGGATACTAGACAGACAAATATTTTTGCTGGATCTTTGTTCATCTTTGTGGTATTGTGGGAAGAAGGCTGAGGCCCATACTCTGCTGCAAATAAATTGTTCCACGGATAAAGTGTGCTCCCTAGAGATGCTGTAACCAGCCAGAAGTGCCTGTGATCACCGGGAGCTGGGATCCCTCTCTCCTCTCTCTCTGCCAGCCCAGAGATGCTGTAAGCAGCAGAAGTGCCTGTGATCACCTGGGAGCTGGGATCCCTCTCTCCTCTCCCTCTGCCAGCCCCTCTCTGGCTGTCATGTCCCAAAACCCTCTCACGGCTCTGGGGTGTCGCAGTCAGCGTGCCTTCCACCTCCCAGCTGCATTCAAAACCACTGTTCTCTCTAAGGTGTTTTGGCTCCAGGTAAACAGACAGATCAGGCCTAACCCTGAAAATCGGTGCCCTGAAGCAAGGAGTGGAAACGCCCTGCCTAAAGTTATGAAAAACGTTCCCGATGTGGGCAGGTGCTGTACCCTGCCTGGCTTTTAATGAGCCCCCTGTTCCACAGCATCCTGCAGCTCACCGTGTAAAGGACGCTACATACAAATTCCCGGTGTTTTGCACTGCATGAACCGCAGCCCGAGGCGCTCGGGCCTTGCGGCAGGAGGGCACGGATGAACAAGCCCCGGTCCGGAGTGTCCCCGTCCCCGAAGCAGCAGGCGGGGACATCTCGGCGGGGCTCCCTCAGCCGCTGCCCGCCTTTGGCCGAAGGGGAGAGAGGGCAGGGACGGAGAAGCCGCTGAGGCTCAGCCGCTCCCCTCTCACCCCGCACGGATCCACCGCTCCAAGGAGGGCCCTACCCTACCGCCGCCCTCCGCGGGGGACGGACGGACAGACGGACGGACGGATGGATGGACAGATGGCTGTCCTGCCCCCCTGCGGCTCTGCCGGCAGCGCTGCCCAGCCGTGTCCTGCCCGAGGGCACGTCGGATCTGGGTGTCAGACTCTGCTTCCCTTGCCATCCCCCCTTCCTTCTCAGCCCGACAAGGCTCCTGCCCGGGAGTGAGTGAGGCAAAATAACAGATTCAGAGCCTCATGAATACGAAATGCTAATTCAAATGACTTAAAAACAAACAAACAAACAAACAGTGGAAGCCCTACACAGCCGCGGCCCGACACCACTCCCCCAGCTGCGCCGGGCCGCTCAGTCCTTCCCACCGCGCACTCCGCCTTCCCGTGCTAGCGCTCAGGGCTGCTCTGCAAATGCACGACCATTACCGCCCTCCACTACGCATTCCAGCGGCGATTGCCCGCAGCAGATGCTCCCTCCCTGCTTAGAAAAATGTATTTTGAGCTCTCGTCGTAAACCCAGCGGTAGTTTTCTTTCCCTCAGTAGCACAATAGGTACTTTCAGATGGATGCAACTCCTCCGCTCCCCCGAGGAAAAAGCTGCTTCATGTAAGCGATGGGGCACAAAGCAAACATACCTGATCTCCTTGATGCTCTCGAGTTTGCACATTATTTCTTGCTCATCTGCCATGCTTTTTACTCCCGGTTTACACCTCCCGTGAAACGTGCAAAATGCCCCGGGGGTAAAAAAAAAAAAAAAAAACCGAAACCAAACCAAAACAAAAAAACCATACAATAGACACAATGTAGTCACCCCCTCCTCGCATATGGGCTCTGAGCCTGTGCGGCGGGCTCTAGTGGGAGCTGTGGGACTTCGAGTCCGGGTTCCTATTGCTGCCCAGGCAGAGAGCTGCAAAACGACTACAACACCCACAAGGCAGAGCAAAGCTCGCCTGCCCTTCTTCCTGCAACTACATTTTAAATCAATTTGTCACACCTCATTATGCCAGAGGTTGTTAGGAGTGCGAAAAGAGCAGGCTTCCTTCTGAGATCTGCCCAATGTTTAGCATTTCGTTAAAATATGCACTAAAAGACTGTGATTTTCATTAAAAGCTTTGACAAAAAGGGATGCTGTAGTCATTACTACTACAATGCTGTTTTCTCCTGGATGCTCTAAGTTTTCTACTGAATGTTCTAATTGCTCACCAAATCCAATCTCTGCAATTTTCTGGAACTGATAATGAATAAGCAGCATTTGTGAATAGAAGAGGTTTTGTGAATTGATGTTTTAGTTACTTTCTCCATTATTTAAGGACTTTTCCATATACTGTTGTGCTCTTCAAATAAAGAAAAGGGTAGATGAAGGAAAACAGTGATAGCACCGACACCCTCTCCGTCATGCTACAGCTTTTGTAAAGAAATTAGAACATAAAAGGTCCTATCCTAATGTAATTTGAGTCAATTGCAAACTCTCTCTGCCTTAAAAATTGAAGATTGTAGGATTGGGCCCTAAGTGAGCTGTGTGCTCAAAGGGGGCAGGCTTCTTCGATGCATGACTTAAATAGATGAACTAATGGGTTTGAGGGGGTAGAAGACAAGTTAGCTACAGTCAGCCAGTGAATCTTGTTGCTAAGACAGTGAGGGAGGGAGAGCAGGCAGGGTGAGGACAAGAGGGAGAGAAGGAAAATGCCCTTGAATGGGAGTCATGAGAATCCCAGCCTACTTTTGCACTGTTTATCCTATTTTTTGATTCCTGGTTTTACAGGCTAAGCTAAAAGGTTGAGGGCTGAAAATGAAAATGCAAGTTCAACTTGTTCCTTTACTCTGCTTTCAATGACACTAAGGAAACCACTTCACAAACTGTTATAAATCAGTTGGAAGTTCTTAGGAAGTAAACCCACCTGCAAGCCTTAGAAGTTATTTTTCCTTTCCATGTTTTAAAAAAGGAGATAAAATATTACATCTCCACATTTCAAAGCACTTCAAAATGGTCAAAAAGCTTGACACTTGCAGTCCCAGCACATACAAATTGGTAGCATTCAACTTGTGCTTCATGGCTTTGGTCAAGTGTTTTAATGCCTGTGTTTCAATTTTTCTCCTAGACAAAGTGGGTCTGACAGTTCTTTATATGATCTGAAACCACCACAGTGGCAGGAATTATTTACTCTGGTGCTATCTATAAACATTGATAAATTTTGGGATGAAAATAATGGTCAGTTTTTCTCAGCATGTGGACTAGATTTTTCAAAGAAAGCTAAGGTACTTAGGACTAAACTGACACTGAAAAAATATTTCAGCTGACTCTGAAAAATTCAACCTTCTTGTTGTTGTTTGATCCTTTTTAAACCAAAAGCCAACAGGCAAATAGATTTCAAAACAAGTTGCAGTATTATGCAGAGTGAAGCCAAGACTAAAATACTCCCCTACTTCATTGAGCACAGGACTGAATTTTTGTACAAAAATCCCCAGCTGCTTCCATATAACAGTCTAACATCAGTCCACACACTTCAGCATTATGACAAGAAATCTAGTTCAGAACAATTCCAACTGGAAGAATTTTTTTTTTTCTCCCTAGATAATTATCCCAGCTACAGCAAATAATTCTCCAAGTCCAGACGTAGTGATGCAAGGTAGGGCCCTTATAACTGAATTATTAAATATTAAATAGTCTAACTGCATTTTTAAAAAAGTGCAACATATTTTATGAAATAAATAGCATTTAAAGTAATATTAGAGATTAAAGACTAGTGGAGAAGAGCCCCCAGTAAAACACACAACAGAACTGAACTTGGGTTAATATACTGCTGGATTAGGTACAAGTCACCACCATAAGCAGAATGTGCAGCAATATTGCAATACCTAAATATCAGAAAATGGATGAGTCAAAGTGGTGCACCCCAAGTCATGTAATTTGCTTTAAATTACTGAGTTTTTAACTGGAAATAGATTCTTTCTGTATCCCATGGGGATTTTGAGCTTTCAAAATATACTCTTCACATTTGACAGATTTTTCCTACGGGTGGGTCACCCCAATTGCACTGGCCATTTCATATGTTAAGGGAAAGCTGGTATTGGTTTCAGAATGCTTTGGGAAGCTGGAGGTACAGCAACACTGAGAATGATAGAAGCAACTACATGCTAGCCCTGAAATCTTCAAAGTATCTAGTCCTTAAATATCAATGCTTTACGCAAAGCCTAAAGTATTTGCAAATTTTATTAATCCTGTGCCAGAGCATCCTAGCTAGGTAAAGGTTGAAGTGCCCACATACGTTAATCTTGGCCCATCCCAAAGGTATGCCTAAATATACCTGAATTTGGTTATGTCCTTTATTTCATCCTCCAACCCCGTGACCTGCAAAACTGGGAAAACACGATATTCAATAAAGCACCTGGCCCCCACCCGCCCTCCCTAAGCTCCTGCTGCAGCTCCAGCCAGGGCATCGATGTCCGCAGGGGACAGCGCCAAGGGACACAGGCTCCCTTTTCCCACTCTCTTCCGGAGCCCGCCCGAGCAGCCTCCCCGTGGCTCGCTCCCGCGATTCGCTGCTCCCCAGCCGGTGGTGCCGGTGCCCATTCCCGTTCCCGTTCCCCGTCCCCGTCCCTGTTCTCGTCTCCGTCCCCATTCCCGTTCCCGTCCCCATTCCCGTTCCCCGTTCCCGTCCCCATTCCCGTTCCTGTTCCCATTCCCATTCCCGTTCCCCATTCCCGTCCCCATTCCCGTTCCCGTCCCCGTCCCCATTCCCGTTCCCCGTCCCCATTCCCGTTCCCCATTCCCGTCCCCATTCCCATTCCCGTCCCCGTTCCCGTTTTTCCCTGCAGCGCCCCCTGCCGTCAGGAGGAGGAGGGAAGGCCGGCGCGCGCCGCCGCGAGCGAGGCTGCGCGTGCGGCGGCGTCGGGAGCGCGCGGGGCGCCGCGCGGAGCTGCGCGCCTGCCG